>NC_062987.1:7387942-7995931 GCF_023078275.1 Leguminivora glycinivorella | reverse complement strand
TTTGGTAGTGTTTTATAAGGTGTTTGTTGAAATGTGGCGTGCGGCTTATCCAGTGAGAAAGTATTTCGAAGAAAATATAATAATGTGCTGCTGTAACTTTAGAAGCGTATGAAAAGTTATACTCGTTAACGGCTGCACACAAATAATTACAGTGATTTTACTCCCAATGGTGCACGGTATTTGTAAAATTATACCTCTGTTTTTCATGAAACGTGACGTTATCACTATTCGATTAAAACAATTTAGACTCGGTCAACTTAACTTCAGTTCATGAACTTTTTACTGTGTCGTAATTTAGGTAGTTTAAAAAAAATATTCCACAATTTGAAAGAACTAGTTAAAAAATAATTTAGATATATACTTAATACGTGAATACTTAGAGATGTACCTTCGATCTAAATACAATGGTTTTTCTTTTTCTTGCTGTATCGCGCGTTCATAAATATTCGTAAAATTGGACCAATTTCATGTTGAGTCCTCACTCATGTGGGTACGTACTAAATGGCTGTTATAAGATATATAATATGTGTAACGTAAAAGCATTGGTAGCCTACAGGTAAGTACGTGCGACATTCGTTCCGGACGTCGCGGTTCGAACCCCAGCTCGAACCAATTAATTTTTCGGAATTTATGTGCGAAATGTTATTTGATATTTGCCAGTCGCATTCCAGTGAAGGAAAACATCGTGAGGAAACCGGAATAATTCCAATAATGTCTAGCTTACCCTTCGGGTTGGAACGTCAGATGGCAGTCGCTTTCTTAAAAACTAGTGCCTTCGCCAAATCTTGGGATTAGTTGTCAAAGCTGACCCCAGGCTCCCATGAGCCGTGGCAAATGCCGGAATAACTCAAGGAAGATGAATATGTGTAACAAGTTGTAATTCTGGTAAAGTAGGCTGCAGCTATCTAAAATCTGTGTTATTATCAATTTATTATGTTTTGAATAGGCAAAACTCACATGCTGTTTAGTGAAAACATCAACAGCACTGTCTTCGTCTTCCAATGCAGAATTCTTACTTAATTTCACCAATTTACTGAGACAGAGAGAAGTCATCCAACTTGGTCAGCGGGGAAGCCAATTCCTAGATGACAAATGCGTCCCATATAGTTAGCGCTGTGTTTGCATGCGCGGAGCGCCTCTGACAAATAGCAGGAGTTTCTTAGCCGAGTGTGCCCACACTGTTAACGCGGGCTGAATAAACAACTACATAATATATGTCCCGGGCACATATTGTCCGACATTATTCATATTTTGTATTCTTGGGCTTAAAGCACATACTAAGAGTAGATCTTAAACATCATATCGTGAGATTCAGGGGAGTTATCTTGGATCCATAGGTATAGGTACCCAAAATATCATGTCATGTCCAAGCATCTGTCGTATGAAAATTGTTTTTTTCACTGTAGCATTTTTGTATTACATACCTCTATATAAGAGACAATGTATGCATAAGTAACCATTTGATCGCATTGTTTACTTTCTCCATATAAGCAATGATTGTTCACGAAATCGAATAAGGTACAGCGGGGCAAATTTCGACTGGGGGAGAATTGTAACTAATCCATTTTTTCCATTATTACACTATGATGTTGACTTCTACATGTATCCACTGAACACGCCTACACTGAGGGAAAATACAACCAGTTTTCATGTTCGTTCAACAAGTTTTTTGGTTAAAATAGCGCCTACTTGCTCTTTGGTTCAAACAACAACCTACTTGTCATTTAATTCGGCAATATATTTGAATCAACAAGTAGATTTTATAAAAACAACCTGACACATATTGTTTTAAACATACGTTTGGCTGATTCAAACGGCTAAACCGCAACAAGTCGAACTTGTTAAATTCACAATGCAAATTTCTCTCAGTGTACCATATACAGTATAACCAGTAGACACTATATTTAATAATGCAAACGTTAAAACATTCGACATTTGCCCGCGGCACCTTACTAATAGCTATACTGTAGACGTCAGATAACTGCATCTAGAAAAATTAGAGGTCGGTGTCCATTTCATCTCAAATGTTGATAATTTTAAATTGTTAATACTTAGCTTTAACCCAGATGTACTTATTAAAACTTACAATATCATAAAAAAAAAAACTTAAACTTTAACTTTAAACTGTTTATTTCAAATTAATAATATTACAGTTTCTTAGACCTAGTAGTAATCTTTAAAATCTAAGATTGTAGTAACTAGGTAATACATACTATATTATAGTAATTATTATAATTAATCTATATCAGTGCTTCTTCATTGATATTTTTTAGCATAAATTTTTTTATGATATGTTTTATTTGAATAGGCTTCTTATCTATATCTTTTACTACTTGATTAGGTTAGTTATTAGGATAACCACGTCTCACTGGCCGCATCGTAAGCAGAGATGCCCTCCAGGTATTTCATGACTGCAAAATTTCCACGAATACTTATTGTTATTCTAATATAAAAAGAAACTCAAACCAAGTTTACGCGCTAAAATCTTATTAGATGGTTAGTGGCTGTCTAGACTTGATATTATTACTATGATTTGCATAAACTACAAAGGCAAAACACTTTTGTGGTAAAGAAACTGACCAAACATTTAATTACGAAATTAATGAAGTACCTACCTACCTCAAAGGGATTTTAAAACGGGACTTTGAAATGATCAAACGTCAGATTTGACAGGATAGAATATCGATATTATTTTGTTTTCCTATTGTGCAGCCGGCGTATCATGCTGCCAATTTTATCACTTATCCACGTGGATAAGACATCTGTCACTCTCACACTGACATACTTGCTAAAGCGTGACGGATGCTTTATCCACGTGGATAAGTGATAAAATTGGCAGCATGATACGCCGGCAGGTAAATCTAATGAGTTATAGAAAATTCAAATGGAACTTGTTGATCCCGCAAAAATTTGGCAATTTAAAAAAAATTGGAGCTGGTAACATTATTACTTTTTATGGTTTCATTCATTATTATTTATATTACGCTGTCAACTTTTACCGAAATTCGTTACAGTCACACTGACAGATGACAATCGATGATATGACATCCAGAGTAGCAGTTTAAAAAAATACTGGGATTAACTTTCATTAGCCAGACTGTAGGATTTAGGAGCAAGGGCGGATCCAGCTTCGTGCCCGGGACTACCTCTACATTCCTAATGACGTTTGTTCGAAAATCACTTGGCCTAACTCATTTGGCCGAATTATGAAATGCCTAACGCTCTTTTGGCCTAACGATCATTTGGCATAATTTAAATTTTGCCCCAAAAATGACATTACCCAGAACCGATTCGCTGTTAGAAAGGTAGGTTTAGGTTAGGTTAGAACCGTGACCTCACACAAATTCGAATCGCTTCTAAAAAAGTGGGTTTTAACGGCGTTAGGCGAAACAATATTAGGACATTTAAATTAGGCCAAATGATCATTATGCCAAAAAATATTAGGCGATCTAAAAATCGAAGAAAACACTTTAGGAATCTAGATATACATCCTTCGTGCCCAGGGGGTGGGGTCACGTGGTCAATGCCCAGCTCTGGATCCGCGCATGTTTAGGAGGGCAAATCACTCTGCCTGAATATATAATTTTATAAAGTACCGTATTCGGTACTATTGAGATCCTATTATGGTACTTTGCTGTAAAAGGAGTTGTTATCTTTTAAATTGGTAACATCTCTGAACATGACTACAATAAGAATACCTAAACTGCTTCCTAAGTATGACCGTTATGCCCAAGCTTTAACAATTTCAAGTTGCGACAGTTTCTTATCAGCATGATAACCGAATATGTATTCAAGTGCAGTCGCTAGTTTTAGTTCAAAACGTTTATACACACTACAACCTAGCCCCTCAATTTTGGCTCTAATGCCATTGTACTAAGGTAAAATGGGACTGTATTTATAAGATGGGTATCGTGATGGTCTCACGCACCAGTAGCTGTACCGCAGTTGGGGCATTCCACGTGAATGTCGCTTACGAAATGCATTTGCCGTGTATAGCAGCTATGACTATTTCAATCAAATCCCTAAAAATACATACTGCCAATTTCTGCCAAATTTTTACTACTTTTAACCAAGTCATGGAAGGTTGTCGGACAGAACTTCGCTTTCTTAGGGTCCTCCCACATCTAGCGTCTCGCGAGCGTCGCGTCGGGCCAACTGCATGGGCAAAGCCTGACGCCGCGTCGACGCGGCGTCTTTTTCCATACAGTTGGCCCGACGCGACGTCGCGAGAAGCTAGATGTGGGGGACCCTTAGCGTCTTCGAAGATATTAGAAGAATTGAATGTCGTAAGGGACATTTGATTCTCGTGGATGCCCCAGTTGTAGAAGCAACATGAACAGAGTTCTTTGCCCCTATCAGCTCATAAATGATGCATGTTATAAACCTGATTATTTTCTTTATGACATCGTAGCAGGAATTTATGCGGAAAATAATAAAAATGCAGAGTGCTATCCATCAGTATGAAGCTAAGGTTTATTAAAATGTCATATGCAATATGCATGTATAATAAGAATTCTTAGTTGTCTAGTAAATATCATAATTGCATTCGTTGTGCATTGTTTATTGTGTTTTAAAGGATGTATTAAATACACACATGAATCATAATCACTTGGACATATTTTATTCAAACCACACACATCCGCAATTTATGTTTTTAGCAATACTGTCAAAAAAGCGTGAAATTTTTATCGGTTTTTACAATATTACGTTTGGTATTATTTATGTATGTACTTACTGATCACTCGTATGTCCCGAATTTACAGCAATAGTTTTTTAGAGCTAAATGTTCCACTGCAGGAAAATACAGCCCTTTCTTTTCTTCCACACTTCAACTATTGTCATCATACTTTATTTAGGTACTGCTGCTTGATGTTAATCGGTCTGTTTCATGTCGTTGTTGCAACTGGGCCTATACTTTAGTTTCAGATGTCCATACTTTCGGAACATAAAAAATATGTACCTAGTTAGAACAAGAATAAACTTTGATTTAAACTTTCACGATTATTACACATCATTATTTTTAAAATCGGGACTTAATCGCGTATAACTACATATTAAACTGACCTCCAACGTTTCAAGGACGGCGTTGTCCCCGTGGTCTCGGAGAAGACTGGCTTGAAATGACATTAACACCTTCTGACAGCCGCGCGAGTTTTTCGAACTACCCGCACTTGGTTTTGATTATCAACTTGAACTGTTTGCGCACTAGGGATGTTACTCTGTCGACATACAACACTGACGATATTTGATTTAACGACTGTCGATATTATTTTCGGCTTACACTTATTAATGACAGGATTCCATGTGGATGAGATCCTAAAACCTTCGTCCCGATTGAAATTGCGATGTTTTTTGATTTCAATCGCTTCACGCACTTTTCTACTGTAGAAATGGCGTTCCCATGACCCTAAAGTCCTTTCCACGGAACGCCATTTCTACAGTAGAAAAGTGCGTGAAGCCATTGAAATCAAAAAACATCGCAATTTCAATCGGGACGAAGGTTTTAGGATCTCATCCACATGGAATCCTGTCATTAATAAGTGTAAGCCGAAAATAATATCGACAGTCGTTAAATCAAATATCGTCAGTGTTGTATGTCGACAGAGTAACATCCCTAGTGCGCAAACAGTTCAAGTTGATAATCAAAACCAAGTGCGGGTAGTTCGAAAAACTCGCGCGGCTGTCAGAAGGTGTTGATGTCATTTCAAGCCAGTCTTCTCCGAGACCACGGGGACAACGCCGTCCTTGAAACGTTGGAGGTCAGTTTAATATGTAGTTATACGCGATTAAGTCCCGATTTTAAAAATAATGATGTGTAAGAATAAACTTCTTGATATTTTCCGTATAGGTACAAAACCCTGTAATGTCCTTTAAACTTGCTACTCGATTAAACAGCTCTAAAAGTTACCCTGTCCAATCCGATCTTACATTGCGCTATAAAACTTTAATACAGCAAAGTGCTTAAGTGTTACCTGTTTCAAAAATGGAAAAGAACATTGAATTATGACCAGCCCAATATGCTGCAGTCAAAGCGACAAGCATTAAATAAGTCGTCTCGTCGACGTTGTTTGTTCCGATTATCATTTGGCATTATCTCTGAGTCAGGAATGGATTACGTCTCCGATAGATGGAGTATTAAATCTAGCCGCCTAAAACTTGCTGAGTAAAATGCTATTTTAATTTGTCAAAAATGCAGTGCTTGTTGCACTAAGTAAGGTCTTTGGAAGGTAATTAAGACTAGGAAAACACGACGTTCGTTAACGAAAGTGTTTAGTTGGTATGGTTTAAGGTGAGGAGATAAAAAAATGTGAATGTAAAGAACCCAGAAGTAGGGACTGATTTGCCAGACAAAAGGCCGTAAATGCCGCAATATTGCAATTTCTAAATACAAACCTACATTGTAAAAAATACATAAATACCATCCATCCTAAAAGCTCATTGCTCCATTATGCCACGACCTTTGGAAATTCATAATTAGATGTAAATTAACAAACCCCTGAGTCTTTCAAGGTTTTGAGTTTACCTATAAGTACTTATGTTAGAGTACCGGGCACTTCGTATAAATTGGCATGTTTCTACTTCAGCTTTATTCTGTTAGAGTGATAAGAACTGACTTTATTTCGATAAATATAATTTCAAATCTGATTGACTCTATGCACTATCCATGCGACGTAGTCAATGGCCAGCAGAGACAACCCGTTAAATGCGCACGCAGCGATCTAACATCTTAATAATCCGCTGAAGGCCCGTGTCTGCACAGCATGACGTATTTCCATATACACTATAATTATTCTTCAACGTAGTGACATCTTACGTGGAACTGTTGCAAAAATTACGGCTGCATTAATTCAGATGTGCAGCGGGAATGATAAAGCGCGAGGAATTCAATTAGTGGACTTTTTTACCAAATTAAGGCTAAAGGAACAGTTGTGTTACTTGTGTTTGTAGCAGGTGTTTCAAATTAGCGTCAATAATATTGAAAAAAAAAACCGGCCAAGAGCGTGTCGGGCCACGCTCAGTGTAGGGTTCCGTAGTTTTCCGTATTTTTCTCCAAACTACTGAACCTATCAAGTTCAAAATAATTTTCCTAGAAAGTATTTATAAAGTTCTACTTTTGTGATTTTTTTTATATTTTTTAAACATATGGTTCAAAAGTTAGAGGGGGGGGACGCACTTTTTTTTCCTTTAGGAGCGATTATTTCCGAAAATATTAATATTATCAAAAAACAATCTTAGTAAACCCTTATTCATTTTTGAATACCTATCCAACAATATATCACACGTTGGGGTTGGAATGAAAAAAAATATCAGCCCCCACTTTACATGTAGGGGGGGTACCCTAATAAAACATTTTTTTCCATTTTTTATTTTTGCACTTTGTTGGCGTGATTGATATACATATTGACACCAAATTTCAGCTTTCTAGTGCTAACGGTTACTGAGATTATCCGCGGACGGACGGACGGACGGACGGACGGACGGACGGACGGACGGACGGACGGACGGACGGACGGACAGACAGACAGACATGGCGAAACTATAAGGGTTCCTAGTTGACTACGGAACCCTAAAAACTACAATTAATGAGGTAGGTAGAAGTCGATACTTTTGTCTTTCTAGGAAGGAACCGTGCTCGTGTTTAACAAAGTTGAATAAAAATATGGGAATAAAAGACTGTGATGTTTATCGTCTCAATACTCTCTATGTTTTATGCACATGATTGATAATCACAACTGGATCAGACTAGCTCAGGATCGGGACAAGTGACGAAGAATAGAGGCCTCAGCAGTGGACGATAGAATACTGATATGATGATGATGATGATGATGACGAAACTATTGAAAACTATTGAAAACTGACCAAACTATTTTAAGAAAGGATGTTTGCAAGTCTGAGTAGAAAACTTAAGAGTGTCAACAATATAGCCGCGGTAATTGAAGTTTCGCTCTCATCTTGTGGTTAATTTAACCGTGTTTTTAACTGGCAGTATTGTAATATAAAACTGACAGGCCTAAAGCTCACTATTTTTCTCAAACGCATGTCCCACTGACACTTGACAAGCGTCCCCTATAAAGTTTAACGTAACTCAACCGGCGGTAACGTCACGTCGATGCGTAGAAAGTCAACCTTTACCGCGGTTGACTGAACGAAACAAAACGAGTTGGACATGTCAATGCCCACGCCTTGGTATGGTAACCTGATATGAGTCGACGGATACATTTAACACCACAGCATCGGAGGTTCGCGAGCGGATCGCGTGAGACTTGAGCATTAAGCGGAGCGATGAGCGATGCCCGAAGGACATCGCCGATTTGTTCTCCTCTTCCTAAAAAGACAACTGAAACGAACGAAACGGAACAAATCTAAAGCCTATTTACGTGAGCTACATTTCATTTTAGGTTGCATTCTGTTGGTCTTAGGCAAGTTTGGTTTCAGGTAGAAAAGCGATAGTTTCGCGACGTTAAGGCTCCTGCCTCGACAGTAAGCGAGACTACTAGATGTCACGCACGGAGCTACCTTTATTGTTATTCACCCATGAACCCGTGGTACTAAACAAATTGATACGAGTAGGTGCATGCTATGGATGTGGAGAAATATTTTAGGTTTCGTGTATACACACATAATATGTGTCTGCGATGGTTAAAAAACACACTTACATGTTTTTATTAAACTTTGTATGAAAACCTAAAATACAGCATGTACTTACTTATAACAAAATTTCACTTATTACTATACTTAGGTACACTGATCGTTCAATACATACATGTATATAGGTACTCGTTCTGACAAATTGATAGTATGCTCCATACATACATGTATATAATATAAGTACATTACTTCTTAGAAAACTAAGTGCATTGCATAATTTTACAACTTCTGCACGCATTGCACGTAGAACCGATGGCCGTTGGGGCGGAAAGGTTCTCGAGTGGCGACCGCGTACCGGAAGGCGAAGCGTGGGTAGGCCCCCAACAAGGTGGACTGATGACCTGGTGAAGGTCGCAGGAGTCCGCTGGATGCGGGTGGCGCAGGACAGGTCATTGTGGCAATCTTTGGAGGAGGCCTATGTCCAGCAGTGGACGTCTTTCGGCTGATATGATGATGATGATGATGACAACTTCTGCGCATCGATTGTAACATGAAAACATAACAGACAAAATTGAATACACATAGAGAAAAACAGATTCACAGACCACACAACACAAGCCTTCTTGAGCTTACCGTGGAACTGGGTTGTTTTTGTTTTCTTTAATTATTTTTATAGAGAAAGACAAGTATCAAATAATATTATTTATTGCTGTGATAAACGTTATACTTTGCCGTCACTGTAACCGCAGCCTAAAAGCCCATCCGCTCGCCCGTGTCAAGAAAGAAGATACTTTAATATCCGATTCATTGTTCTGTTACAAATTTGTCAGTGATCTTTACATTAAACTTTTTCCCTTTAAAATTTGAGATGGGTCCATAATCCCCGTACGACCGGCACGGCACTTGTAAGTAAATCTTCGTCACCTGATAAAAAGACCACACAAATAAAAATATTTGATATCTACTTGACTATCGATGTTTTTTTTAAATAATGAGCTGTCGTTATGATTAACTGGCGGGATGGGAGACGTTTGTTTCACACACGTGTTTGATTTCTATTCTTGATTTTACTATGAAATTGGTAACTAAATTTTGTGATTACACAACTGCTTAAAAATTTTGAAGTACCTATTATGTTTTTTCAGAATTTGAACATAAATCTAAGTGAGATGCATATATATTTAGCAACTAGCAGTTGCCCGCGGCTTCACTCGCGTTCAATTTAAAAATTGAGGAAGGCTCCATACAAACTTCCACCACCCATTTTAGGGAAGTAGGGGGTAGAAAGAGACAAAAAGTAGCCTATGTCACTCTCCATCCCTTCAACTATCTCCACTTAAAAAATCACGTCAATTCGTCGCTCCGTTTTGGCGTGAAAGACGGACATTTCCAGTATGAGTATTTAATACTCATAGCCTAGAGCAAAATAATATTGGACAAATTGGGAACGTCACATTACATACACGTTTGAAATACTTTGATGATTTGTATGCATCCATCCATCCATCTTTACGATATTTCTTTTTTATTTATTCAATTGACATTAGGTACAAAAATAACGATTTTTAACAATACATATTTCATAAAAAATCAAAATTAAATGTGTAATATAGTAGTCCATAAAATATATAAGTTGAAGTATATGAAACGCTTTGATCAAGGAATTACTCCATAATTATTAATATTTCGCTGTCATGCAACAGTTGCGCCCGCGGCGTCCCTTAATGGCCCTGCCGATGCGCAGGCCACGGTAACCGGACGATAATTTCAACTAATTTTCGTAATTCTGAATAATTTCCCTTCGAACTCATGTTATGCTCACAACTTATACTTTCCAGGGCCTGTAGCCAAACGTACCTTGGTCCTTGACGCTCCGAACGATACGCAACTCTGTCGCGCTTACACGGAAGAGCGATGCAGAGAGATCATCGATACAAATACAATACGGAGAGTCAACGCTTACACTCGTGTCTAGAGGCAAAAAATTCGCTCCCGATCTAATTCGAAGTGCCGGCAGCGGTTTGTTATAATAAGTTTTTAGAAATATTTTTGTTTAGCAAGACTTGTAGAAGCTTTCTCGGAACGTGATTTGCTTTCGTGTAGTAAATTCGTTAACTGAATTAGTTACCTATTACGGTAATCTTGGGAAAAAATTCTAGGTTTTCTTCATTTTAGTAAGAAGTAAAATTCTAACTGTAACTAAAATTATTTTGCCGTATTGTGCCGACGACAAGTAAATAAAGTCTGAATTGTCTGAGATTTAGTATTTTATACATAATATCGTCAACCCCTACCAACCCCTTAATTGCCAAGAGTGGCACTAAGACGTTAGTAGTTTCATGTGCTCTGCCCACTCCTTTATGGGGCACAGGCGTGATTGTATTTATGTATGTATGTATGTTGTATTTATATACGACATACATACATATATTTTAGGTTATCCTAACCACAAAATTAAAAATTTGAAAAACCCCCGTCATAGTGGCCTGATTTTCATGAAACATGGCTGAGAACACTCCCGACTAACTCGGCTTTGAAACAAAAAAAAAATCTAAATCGATTCATACGTTAGGGAGCTACGATGCCACAGACAGACAAACACACAGACAGACAGACAGACAGACAAACAGACAGACTACGTCAAACTTATAACACCCCGTTTGCGTCGGGGGTTAAAAATTAAATTAAGGACAGCCGTAACTCTATAATATACGTCATAGATACTCATCTGCCCCATAAATTAAGATAATTAAATAAAATTAAATAATTTGGAGAATTTATTGCTTCCAAACGCTTTGCAAATAAATTAGACATAAAACCGACAGTTTCAAAATTGTATCAAGCCATATCGTAAACAATTTGTTAAATAAAACTCATATTTTAAACACTTATGAATTCAATAACCTCTTCTAGGTGAACACTAGTAATTAAAATATTATTTTATTGACAATAAAATATTAATTTATGTTGTATAAAACAAGTTTCTCTAGTTTTTTTTACCACATCTTAATTTAGAGTCGTAACTTCTCTCGTCTCAGATAACATCTTGATATCAATATTAGTGGATTGCTCGAATTCTCCGTGAAATATAATAGCACCATTAATAATCAATTGGACTGCATACTGAGCAGAAATATTTCGCAGATCATATTTTTCGCAAATATTATATTGATGCAAAACAGATTGATTTAAAACGTGAATAAAATGTGATATACTTAATGTTTATTTGATCCGTTACTCGTACTTTCAAACAGTCGAAACATAAAATTGTATAGCCACAAAATAATAATAAATATCTTACACAGCATTAGGGTTTTAGAAATAGATAAATAACTAGCTAACTGTACTGCTACTACACCGAGCTAACTGTACCTATGTACTGTAAGAGAGATCGACTTATCCATACTAATATTATAAATGGGAAAGTGTGTGTGTCTTTTTGTTTGTCCGTCTTTCACGGCAAACGGAGCGACGAATTGACGTGATATTTTAAGTGGAGATAGTTGAAGGGATAGAGAGTGACATAGGCTACTTTTTGTCTCTTCTTAAAGTGAGCGAAGCCGCGGGCAAAAGCTAGTACATAAAAAACAACCATCAGGCACCCATCCGGTAGGTAGGTAAGTAAGAAAGGAATCCCAAAACGAACTCGCTACTTATGAATCTCATGGTTTTAAACCGCCTTTGGGTTTCTAAAAAGACACGCGATCGATGGTTTGAAACATCCAATACACCGACTAACGTTAATTCTAGAACATAATTTTTGTAGCTGTCATCTCCATTATTGTGCATTAGCCGTTTATTTTATCCTCGGAACACTTGCAAAGTTCATCAGATAATGAGTACATTTGTTGCGTGTGAAACTAGAATTCCATTTTGCCCGAGCCAGCAATGTTCGCGTAAGCATCAAAGGTCCGCACTAAGCCTTGTATTTCGCCAACTTTATCGCTCAATACACCCTTCTCTATCAACTAATTCATTGCCTGCCGTGCCTTTCCTCCCTAGCTCACTAAGAAAACTACAGCGTTATTGTATAATGAATGATTACTCCTCGAATACGGTCGTAGTATTTCCTAGGTCTTAAATTCGAAGTCTATTCGATAAATCAAGCCACGGTTAAAGCATTCTAACGCTTTATTTTGCAGATTCAGCCTCGCGATGCCGTCTTCGCAACCAGGTACTTTCTTAAATGCTCCTTTGTAATAAATCCCTTGGAAAGTTGCGTTGCAATAACACAAATCAGATTAACAAACCCTATTGCCTTTTGTTTAACGCTTGCTATTTCGCTAGTAATTAATGTTGCAAAATGCCTTTAAAAAGATACAGTTGGTGAATGTCTCATTTAGTAGTGTGTTAATTTTATATTGTTAGTTCTGAATGTACACTTTGTGCATGTGTATTAGAGCAAAGTTGGTTACTGTGGTTAGTTTTTTAGAATGGTATTTAAACAACTGAATGATTTTTATAGCAATAGGTATCACACATCAAACAGTTGTCGTGAGTAGTAGAATTTGTGAGGGACTGTAGATCGAAATTATTCAGAATTCAAAAACCACTTTCTATGCTTTATTAATTATTCAATCATGTCTAAAATGTCCTCCTTTCGCAAGAAACTTTAGACTACCTATAGAAAATTATGTTTCTTGTCGTATCAAATTCTTTAGATGGCAAGCCCTTCATAAATAAATACTTTCGTCGTTCATTAATAAAATCGCTTTGTCGATAAAATCAAAACCCACTCTCACCGAGAAAATATTATGTAAACAAACTCCCTTAGGACTTGGAAAATTTATCGTCATCTAATAACCGAATTCCTCAGAAACAAATTACGAAGACACGTTGAGTTACTGAATGGGCGATGGCAACAAATAGGTAGAGTAGTAATTCCAAAGAGTTTTGAATTGAGTCCAATACTATTTTGGTTGTCGAACGCTGATCTTTAGGTTTTGCTTCTTTTGTGTTTCGGAAGATAATGGCGGGCTACTAAGAGTTTGAGATAATAATGTAAAAAGGCCTACTTCCAAAATGTTCACCTTTTAGTTTGGAAACGCCGTGTGTACCTATTTCTTTATAATACACGTGCTGCGGGCTATATACTTGTAGCAGGCTTAAATGACAGTAAGGTGAGTTCTGTGGGTGAACTTACACGCGACATCAAAACAATATTTGAATCATTTATTTCATATTGGAAATATATCAGTTACCTGTTATCGCATTTACTTTCAAGGCTGTAAAAAAATGTGAGACGCACTTATTGCTCTAAAAATAAGATAATGTCTCAAACATATTTATGCGGCCTTCGTTATGTAAGATATTATTGAAGGTGACTGTACCTATTTATCTATTAGAGAGCGCGAAACGTCCGCGTTTATGACAGCTAACTTATACTCGTATGATACCTAGCCAATAAGATACCTCTTTCATATTAGTTTACCCTTCGAATTGGCCTAACTGTACATGATGATGATGTGTTCCTGTTATCCCTCACTAGGGACATAGGGCTCTTAGAAGAATCTTCCACTTTTCACGATCCTGGGCGACTGCTTCCAAATCCTTCACTACTGGCCGCCTCCACGTGGTACAAGGCCGTCCCGACCGTCTATTGCCAGGTGATTGCCAGCAGACCCTGCTTGGGCAGGTCTGCTCTGCGTAACACGTGCCGTGCCCTATCCATCGCCACTTCCGTGCGCGTATTTCCTGGCCTATGGGTTTTTGTCCCGTCATCGTCATCCTGCCACCCTGTACATAGTTCCTGACTGTTCATCCATACTCCATACTTACTAATATTATAAATGCGAAAGTAACTCTGTCTGTCTGTCTGTCTGTCTGTGTGTCTGTCTGTCTGTCTGTCTGTTACGCTTTCCCGCTTAAACCACGCAACCGATTTTGATGAAATTTGGAACAGACAATCTTTAGACCCTGAGACAGAACATAGGCTACTTTTTATTTCGAAAAAAAGGGATGAAGGGGTTGAAAAAGAGGTTGAAAGTTTGTATGGGATTTCTTAATTTTAAATGATAAAACCATGAAACTTTATATTTTAGCACTTGATAAGAAATCATTAAACTTATATTTAAAGTCACATACAGGTCGAACGCGATTAATTAACATTATTTTTACCTTTAAAATAAACATGGTGGGAAATAAACATTAACTAAAAGCGGGTAGATTATATTTATTTGTCTACCCCGAACATTTATATAAATTAATATCGGGTAGTTTTGTGTTGTTTACATCTCCGGTGACATTTTGCTGGGACGTCAGTCTTCCGCGACCACGGCCAGTGCAACCTGGCCGAAACGTTGGGAAAAAAGGTAAAAATAATGTTAATTAATCGCGTTCGACCTGTATGTGACTTTAAATATGTGTACAAAGCGCGAGAACTTAAAGTGTTATATCATTAAACGTCTTGATAAGGGATAGGGATAGGGATAGCGATAGCGATAGCGTTAGCGATAGCGTTAGCGATAGCGTTAGCGATAGCGTTAGCGATAGCGTTAGCGATAGCGTTAGCGATAGCGTTAGCGATAGCGTTAGCGATAGCGTTAGCGATAGCGTTAGCGATAGCGTTAGCGATAGCGTTAGCGATAGCGATACGGATACGGATAATATGGGTATCGTTAGAGGGATACGGATAATCGGTCGGCGGTCTCTTACAATTAATGTGCTCTAAGACGATCGTTGTTTGCTTGCTTGAAGATTACGTTTGCGATAAGTATAAGCAAAATGTAAAAAATTGTAAGGGATAATAGAAAAAAGTACTTTTTACCCACCGATCATAGTGTCGAAATACGGGCTATGTGGGATGTTTATAAAGGTTTCCCCAGCGTATATAGAATTACCTACGCTGTGGTCGATGTGTAATATTTCTACAATCATTGCAAGCAAAAGTATTATGTGCAATCGAAATAATCGCAGATAAATATACCTACAGAGAAACCTACGGTCCCTACGGATCCAAATGAAAATCTTAATGAATACTTTTATTACGCGGGCGAAGCCGCGGGTAAAAGCTAGTAGTTCATATAAAAAAATGTGCAGTAAGTAATTATACCTACACTGTCAATATTCCCGTCTAGTATTTGTTGTTATAATCGCACGAGACAGCGGCAATATGATTTAAATATACATTTGATGCCAGGTCCCCGTTCTGAGTTAGCCTGCTGACTGTATGTAGTCCATATAAAGAAAAATTGAAATGTGCAGTAACTGTACGTACACTGTCAATACTCCCGTCTAGTATTCGTAGTCACAAGCGAGCGGACGGCTTGCATCTCAATAATGAACGCATTGTCCGTCAGTACCGATACCGGTGGAGACTATTTTTGCTCAAACCTGCCCGCGTCTGTCAAGAACATAGGACAACATAGAAACATTCAAACAAAAATTATTACTTAGTTAAAAAGAACATCAATATTTTAGAATGGCAATGTATCTTTATTTTATTACTCATATATTTAAGTTAGCAGCCAGCAGGTACTTACTGCGTTAAAAAATATTAGGACTGCAGTATATATTAGGAGTTTCTTAATAGGATACTACATACGTTAGGATTCTGATTAGAATACTTAGAACGATTTTAGGTATATTCGGTAAGATGTAAGATGTATCAAGTCATTCATCTGGCATGACATCTTTAGCATAGTCTGAGTACCACCATGTACATAAGTTAATTCAGTGAGATAAATAATTATGTGCTATGTATGGTTTACTGACGATTCGCCAAAAAACGTTTCCCAAAGTTTCACATCCCAAACTATTATTCCCAAATTATCATTTCCCAAATAAACGTTTGGCAAAACAACAAATCGCAAATTGACATTTAGCAAAACTTTTTTTGGCAAGTATTTGTTTCCCAAAACATTTACTTGGTCAAATTTCATTTTACCAAATATTATTTAGTCAAAGGTATTGTTAGGCAAAATTTCTATTTCCCAATATATTGTAATTAAATGGCGCACTAGAAATTTGTTTGTTGATTTTATACTTTGTATCCAAGATTTGTGTGAAATAATGTGTATGTCGTACTTTTTTCCCTCCTGCTGCAAATGTCAAGGATGACATTTTCACTTACATGTCCGGATACATTTTATTAAAAAGAAACCTTATGTTTTCAAGACCATTATGTTCTATTAATTTTTAATTACTTTAAAAAGCCATTTCCGGTTTGCTCACTGTCAACCTAACACGCTCCTCCTCGCTTCGCTCGTCGTCGCACCTAAACTGACCCTGTTCACACACGAGTTTTCTGTTACAATACTAATAAAATTATTACATTACATTTATGCCTTGTAATATTTATTGACAAAGGTAGGCCTAAGAAGCGCTGGCTGGACGTCGTGACAGCGGACATGGAAGAGAACAATCTTTCACCTCAGGATGCCGAAGACCGGGCAAAGTGGAGAAGGCTGAGCAGGAAAGCGGACCCTGGCGCTAGGCCGGGAAAACGCTAGGTTGAAGAAGAAGAAGAATATTTATTGACAAACTTGGTTTTGCATGGTGTAATTTTTAGAAACATTTTTTGACAAAAAAATAATCGACAAAATAGTTTTGTCCAGTAATTAATTTGACAAAAATAAAGTTGAGCAAACTTTTCTTGTCCAACTGAAGTCTTGGGAATAAAACTGAAATTTAAGTTAAATTTGGCAAAAAAATCTTCGGTAAATTAAATTAGTCCCGTAGAAATGAAAATGCAAATGCCTAAATATTTTTGAAATTTGCGATGTGAAATTTTGACCAAACATGTTTTTGGGATATAAGTTTTGCCATTAAAAACGTTTGCGAAATAAAGTTTTGTCTAAATAAAATTTGACTAAGTAAAATTGTGCCAAATGATAATTTGACCAAACAAAGCTATGTATATACCTAATAATAATATAATTGGTGAAGGACCTCTCATATCTCCTTACAATTTGTAAATGGTAAATTGCACTCGAATAGATTCATTAGGTAATGAAGTGTCTGAGTTCGGAAGGCCTAGTTGTATAGATGCATTTGGTAGAACCTACGCAACCTTAACAACTTACTCATCCATATATTATCTTGTCTGAAATAAGTTCTTGTACTCTTGATCAAGAGAAAATAAAAAGCAAAAAGAGACATGAATTATCTCGATTAAACCAAGTTAATTTCCTATTATGATTAATTACAAATAGAACGCAAAAACATCTCCACAGCTCCCGAATGCGTCCGCGTACCGTCATGAATGAAGACACATTTGCCAACGACAGCGAATCCAGCGGAGTTATTTGATTTATTCTGAGCCGACTCCATTGAATACTCAGTTTTATTTATTTAGACGATTTGATGTATTCATGTACTGGACGCAAAGAGGCAAATGCAAATGTATTTATAATTAGATTTAACTTGCACAGAAAAAAAAAATTACTTGAAGCAAGTAATATTATTTGAGTCAAGATCTTTTGGGATTTCGATATAAGGAAAATGGAGAATTACTTAGATTAAGATATAAAATGTTTCGCATTATAGTTCTTAGACCAAGAACTACTTTTTTGTATCAACATTTTAAATATCTCTTCCACTAAAAGCTAATAACTGTTGTTTCAAGAGAGAAAGCATTTTGACATAATTATTCCTTTTCTTAATTGAAGATTGAATGTATTTTGTTTATAATAGTATTAAAAATTGGCTCAAAAGCGTTAGTTCTTATTGTAAAATAGCACATATTCTCTTCAAATGATGTAAGGCTCTTTTTTCAGAATGAACATATTTAAAACAAGATATTTTCGTTCTTGGGTCAAACAATTTAGCTTTTAAAAAAAGAGCCTTACATCATTTGAAGAGAATATGTGTTACTTCACAATAATAATATTAAAAATTGACTCAAGAGTGTTAGTTCTTATTGTAAAAAAGCACATATTCTCTTCAAATGATGTAAAGCTCTTTTTTTAAAAGCTAAATTTTTTGACCCAAGAACGAAAAAATCTTGTTCTAAATAGCTGATATAATTTACTCAAGAGCGTTTTGTTCTTGTTGTTAAACGGCCCATATTCTGCCCAAATATGTTAAGTTCTTATTTTTTAATCTAAATGGTTTGACCCAAGAATGAAAATATCTTGATCTAAATAGCTGGTTAATTTACTCAAGAGCGTTTAGTTCTTGTTGTCAAATGGCCCATATTCCGGTCAAATGATGTAAGGCTCTTTTTTTAAAAGCCAAATTGTTTGACCCAAGAACGAAAATATCTTGTTCTAAGTAACCAAGATAATTTACTCAAGAGCATTAATTGTTCTTGCAAAAAGTTCCTTTCTTGTTGTAAAATGGAACGTATTCCAATCAAATGAAGTAAAGCTCTTCTTTTAAGAGTCTTTAATTCTTCTTATAAAAAATGTCATTCTTGTCGTAACATGGAACGTATTCCAATCAAATGAAGTAAAGCTCTTCTTTTAAGAGTGTTTAATTCTTCTTGCAAAAAGTGTCATTCTTGTCGTAAAATGGAACGTATTCCAATCAAATGAAGTAAAGCTCTTCTTTTAAGAGTGTTTAATTCTTCTTATAAAAAGTGTCATTCTTGTTGTAAAATGGAACGTATTCCAATCAAATGAAGTAAAGCTCTTCTTTTAAGAGTGTTTAATTCTTTTTATAATAAGTGTCATTCTTGTCGTAAAAATGGAACATATTCCATTCAAATTAGGTAAATCTCTTCTTCACCACGACTATAAGGTGTGCCGTTCTCGAGAATGTTCTCCGTTTCTTTGAGCGAGAACGTTTCTTATACAAAACGGAGAACATTCTAGAGAACGGCACAACATGAGCCACGACACTTTTTATACCGACGTTTGTGTATTTGGCGCGTTTACAAAATTTACCATTTTATTTTTGTTTTATTCTTATCATTTTAATGTCGTAAATGAAAATATTATGATGTATTTTTTTACCTATTTAACATCTTTAGTATTGTTTACCTTTATAATATGGTCATTTCATCACTATTATAGACTTTGCGGCAGTTATGACTTGATTAAATTACCTATCTAAATAAAACAATAATAAAATGGTAATTTTATAACTAGGATAAATACACAAATTAACACTTTAAAAGGAGAACTTTAAATTTTAATGGAGTGCGTGTCCTTTTACAAGAAGAACCAGAAATACAAACTTAAAAGAAAAGCTTAATGTAAGTATGTTATTAGAATGCGTTCTATTTTACAATTAGAATAAACATGTTTATACAAGAAGAATTATCTTAACCAAAACAAGTGCTAATCAATTCAAGCTTTAACTTTTTACAAAAAGACTTGTGTGTTTCAAGTATGAATGTGTTTCGACAGTAATCTGTATTCCAGTCTAATTTATACAAGCCAAATTAGTTTCAAAACACATTAAATTTATTACCTATTCGGAAATAATGGAATAAAAGTGAAATGTAAGTTTCTCATTTATTTTATGCACCAGTTAAAGAAAGTAATTACAAATTCAGAACTTATCAGTGTCACTATACAGTATTAAGATTGAATTTAGAACGGAATACATTTTGACTTATCAGTGTTATATCACCATATAAATTATACATAATATGTTTGAGCTACATGTCATGGTTCATTATTTTATTTTAAAAGCTTACAATCTTGAATTATATTTAGGTACTTTATTTTCACGAATTGCAATATGTTGAACACCAATTGATATGTAATAAAAATAATGATGATATTATTGTGTTTTTAATAAAATCAATTATACAACTTAGGCCGATAGTCCACTATCATATGTTTAGCATAGAAATATGATCATGCCTCCCTTTTTCTCCAACGTGAAGAAAAAGGATGGCATGTTGCCTATGATCATATTTCTATGGTAAACATATAATAGTGGACTATCGGCCAAAGAGGACGCTACAAAATAATTGAATCAGCACTAAATATAACCTAGTAGATAAAAAGGGATATTCTGACTTGGAATTACGTAATTGTTAGAGTACCTCTACAATATTTGCTAATAGTAAATGATTTAAAGAAAACAATATCTTACTCTATTTGTCTTAATTGAAGATACTCACTTACACGTAAAGATAATGAACATCAATTCAGTTCTGCACCTAACTAGCTAACTACGTACAGAAAATTTAAATAATTCAAATAATTAAAAATGTCCTCTCAACACAATTAATACCTACATTTTTAATGTTAACTTAAACTTTAGTATAATTATTATTTATAAAATGAGACATATAAATTACCACCTACTGAGCGAAGAGGTATTGGCATTTGATCAAAACATTCAATCAACGATATGTATTTGTATTCATTCGTTTTGTTAACTTGATATGCCTTTAAATGGGTACTGTAATTAATTATTTGCAACACAGAACACGCAAGGATGACGGACTTAAAATCTTTATCCCTGATTAATATATCATTAATTAAGAGGAATATTGGATTGTCATCTTTACATTCGTACAAAACAACGGACATATGATCATAAATATATCCGTTATTTTCGAAAGTAACAGTCGTGAAATAATTATCTCCATTTAAATGACACGGAATATTTACGCACTGCTTTAACTTTCCACACTTTGTTTTGTTCTCAAAGCCACCATTAGTTAAAAACCTGCTGCAGTCCTTTAATTGGCACCGTATTGAAATCGAATAGCATAAGTCTGTCCTACTCGCTATAGAACGTGATACTCTTTTTAGTTCTTTGTGTTTAGCTTCAAATTTGAAAGCCGAGTAAAATATAGGCGGTCCTAATTTATTTATCACACCCGGGTAATGTACCAAGAAATGGTATTTTGGTTTCAATGAACTTTTGAATAGCTCTATATACATTTTATGATGTTCTTTTATCAAATGTTTCAAATTAACTAAGTGTTCTGTGGAGATAGTTTGTTCGGTTAGTGTTTCTGTTAACTCTAATAAAAGCAAATAGTAGTTCCACACTTCGTCTCTTTCGTCAACGAAGTCACCGACAAAGTAACGGAAATTTCTTACAAAGCATAACATCTCCGACGCTGAAAACATGATGATACCATTACATAAATGCTGCTTAGTTACAGGTGGGGGATGATTATGCTCGGATCTAGTATATGTGAAGTATTTGGTTCTGGAATTTAATTGGTCCAAGGTAAAAACCTTTTTGTTTATAAATGATTGTATTATTGATGCCATACTATATCTATGAACACCTTCACATAAATCATGCATGACGTCTACACTGGTATTTTCACAAGCATGGAAGCTGTCTAGACTGTTCCATACACAGAGTTCTTTTACGCCAATGTTATTGGCTAAACAATGGTTATAATTAGCTCGTGACCGTATTTTTCTTCACTTTCTGAAATGGCAGTTTGGCATTCTTGTTTATTCATAGTACAAATTCTACAGTAATTACTGGCGGAAAAACTTTCCATGTAACCCATAATTGAATTAAGCCCTAAATTATCTCCTGATAAAGCAATCAAATAGAATTTTACTTTTAGTTTTTCATTATTAGAGAGTATGTCTATACCACAATTTTCCAAAAAATTCAATTCATCAAGTAATGGTTGAAAAACCGCTTTATTGCCAAAATTTACTCTCTGGTTGGAATAAAAAAGTAGAGCCAAGAAAATATTTTCCAGGCGACTAGCAAACTGCGGTGGAATAGTCGCAATGCTACAATAAACAGCGCCAATTTTATGTTTACCGGCATGACTGCCTAATGGATTACCATTTTCGAAATCATCATAGTAAATATATATAGGAATAGAAATATCTGAGCAATGTTCATGTTCAGCTTTTAGCTTCCATAATACCCCATTAACAACGTTTAGCAATACATTTTCTGTGCTACTAAGATATCTTTGATAGTCTAGTATGGTCTGCAGGACTTGTGGTAATTCTAAAAACAGCTTTAAACTATTTCTCAAAGGCACCAAATGAACGTATTCATCCTTTAAAGTCATAATCACTTTAGAATCTACTCGTTTTGGTGCCTTCGAGACACCGATTTTTTCTTAATTGGTTTAACTAACTTACCACTCGCATTAAACAAATTTATTAGTCTATGTTCGGTGTCAATTGCTTGAAAACAGTTTTTAAATATGTCCAAGCACAAACTTAAGTTCTTCATTGGCAATATGTCGTTACTAATGTTATTACTATTAATATTTCCAAGCACTGGAATTTGACTTTCTATGTAAGAAACTGAATCAGTAAGGAAACTTTTAAAAATATCGATTATGTTTTGTATTTGATTTCTTGGCATGTTTAAATTACTGTATAATTTCGATATAAGAAGTATAACAGATAAGTGAAGATCGTTTTTAAATTGCATTGTTACATTTTCACTGTCTTGGCTACAGTTCTCACTATTAGATTTAAGTTTAGTAGAACTGTTTAACTCTATAGGATCATGTGTTATAGTTTTATTGATCGATATATTAGTACACATTGGAGAATTCGGATGCGATGTTTTTTCTATTGGCTTACTATCAAGTCGGCGATTATCAAACAATTTATGAAAAAATGTCAAATGATCTTTTAAAGAATACTTTGTACAATACGTTCTCTGGCAATTTTCAATAGGACATTGATAATTAGTTTTTATTTTATGAATAAGTTCCAAATGTAAAATGTATTTTTAAAAGTACCAAGATCGAGTTTGCACTCGGAACAAAGCATTTTATGAATTTATTTAACTTTTTTCGAATGATAGGCGTAGTTGACGCCACAGAGTATTCTCTACAAGACAAACTTAGAACAAATCACGTCAATTGTAGATGGTGCAAATACCTTACACAATGAAATACTTTTTAAGTGGGTACATAAGACCAAAGAAATTTCTATACCTTAGTATATTTTTACATTTCAAGAACTTTTATAAAAAACGAAGACCAAATTTTACACATCTAAGTTTAAAACGTCAACTATATACGGTGGTACTGTATCATACGCTGTATGGATTTGATACACTTTTTTTTGAATAATTATGTGGAGGTGCTCACACACTTGGGGATACTTGGCGTGGAAAACGTGATAAATCTTAAACAATAAGTCGAACGCCTTTGCAGCTGAATGCACGTGGTATTTGATATCATCAATAACGATGTATATCTGGGCGAAGTTTTGTAGCGGTCCTTGTATGAGCACGAAGGGTTGAACGGTATCCTTCCGGGCTGCAGCCTTAGCTTTCTGGGCTGCGATTACGCTGTCGATATCTCCGGCGTCCTGCATTAAAAACATAATTTAAAAGTAATGCCATAGTTCCCAGGAATATCCCACTGCTCAGCAGAGGCTCCACTACAAAAGTAGAAGATTCCTTTTAAGAGACAGAGACTTAGTCAGATAGAAAATGGAATTTTAATGTACACAAAGTTTTTTGATTTTTCCCTTAATTGTAATTTTCATTCAAAAGTATTTCATTCAAGAAGTAAGAAGTAACGAATTCTAAAAAATGTTAAGTAAAATGTAACTTCATTATGGTGGCTCTTTGGCAACTTTGCATGCCTTACAGTTTACATACGTAATAATGATTATCATAAAAAATGAGTGGGAAAAATTAAATGGAACATATTTACCAAAAATAATTCAATTTAGCATAATTACATATTTTGAAAACTTATCAATTGTGATTGTGGATATATTTTATATACGTATGCTAAAAAATAAATAATGCTAGAAACATTATTTTGCAATAAAACTAAATGAAATATATTGAACTCGCTTGACCCGAAGAGTAAAATAGTAAAACATTAACTGAACAATTACACAACTTTTATAGGTAATAATATAAATGTATATTAATAATAAAATAAAGAGAATAAAACTTAAATTTTGATTGGATGCATACAATACTTACATCTATCTGAACTAATAAGCCCTGGATTGATTCAGTGGTTGAGAACTTGACTTTCCTAGATTTTCGGCCTTTGGGTGGTATTAAAAAACCTAGCAGGTAAATCTGCACCGGAATTTTTTTGTCTGAAATAAAAGAAATATATATGAAAATTACACATATTTTATAAAATGATCAAGTATGAATGCATCTACTAAACTATGACGATGATATACCGATATGGACACTATAAAAACTTATAAACTATACTCGCATTATACGAGTGGAAAACAGTCAAGATTTGGGTACTTACAAGTCTTACAACACATTCTATAGGTAAACAAGTAGGTGCTTACCATCGTCAATGATATTCCCTAATCCTTCAATTAATGCTTTTGCATTATCATTTGTCACGACACTTTCTCTAAGCTTCAAAAGTTTCGAGAAAAATAGTTCCCAGTTTTTAAAGAAGTTAAGCGACTTCTCTTTAAACTGTTTCTCAAAATCCAAAAGTATCTGTAACAATAACAAAACAGTGACAGTATTAATTATTATATCACTATCCCACGCGGAACTGCCGCAAGCATCGTGGGCACCTTTGGGCAAGGAAGGAAGCGGGGTATTTGTATACGTTTTACTTTTTAAGTTAAATTTATGTATAAGTAAGTAGTTTAGGTTCTAGGAATATTATAAAGGTCAAAAGTACTCGAAACCGACGAGCGCGCGTGTATGAGAAACGTAATTGAATGTGTGTGAAGCGAAAGTGCTTTGTCAGGATCGTAGTAAATGGAAATCCGTGATCTCTGCCTACCCCTCTGGAAAACAGGCGTGATTGTATGTATGTATGTATGAATATTACTTAAATTCAATTTTTGTTTTGGATTATTAATTATACAGGGTATATTTTGATAGCGGGTCAGTAAGCCATGAGATCCCGTGGTCCTTTGCGAAAATGGTCTAAGGAGAATTTCCCTCGATTTCGAATTGATGCAAATTGGCATTTACAGATTTTGGAAAAAAAACCATATAGGGTGCGAGAAGAGGGGCATTTTTGACAAACATTTTTTCTGACGCCAATCGATCTAATTCTTATCCAGGATCAAAAGCTTGTAAGGGACTAAAAAAAATCCGGCTAGAAAAGTCACAAATCGCGAAGAACTTTTCCCATACCATTTTTATGAATATAAAAAAAATTACATGCTGATTTTTTGATGCCAATCGATTCTATTCCTATTCAGTATCGATAGTTTCTTAGGGCTCAACTTGCGATAATGTACTTAAGAGCCACAAATTAAAGAAAACTTTTTCTACTTATTCACCATAGTAAAATGTATTGGTTTATGGCTTTTTGGTACATTACCGTAAGTTGACCCGTTAGAAACTATTAATACTATTAAGAATGGAATCGATTGGCATTAAAAAATCACCGTGTAATTTTTTTTAATAATATTTATTATTTATACAAATTGTATGGGAAGAGTTTTTCGCGATTTGTGACTTTTCTAGACGGAAATATTTTTTGGTCCCATACAAGCTTTTGAAAGTTTCTCAAAAATGACCTTTTTCTCGCACCCTGTATGTTTTTTCCAAAATCTGTAAACACTATTTCCATCAATTTGAAATCGAGGGATAGTCTCCTTAGATAGCAATAGCACCACGGGATCTGATAGTTGCCCTCACTGACCCGCTGTCAAAATGCACCCTGTATATTAAGTAATGTATATTTCATCTGAAACAGAGTTACATATGAATACACAGTTATCATTCCAAATGATTTCCCACCTGCTGATCAGTATGGGAAATGTGGGAATTATAAGACACTTTGATTGATGATTTGAAGTGTTCTAAAGGAAATATGGCATTTATCTTGATATTATTTTTTATGTATTTAGTGTAGTAAGTCATACTCGTAGGTTACAGAATTCATTTTAGTATAACATGGCCAGTAATAGAAATCTTATACTAAAATCAATTCTATTTATATAATATGTATATAATTTATTATTAATATAAGGTGGCTAGTTATTTTATTAGGAATGTCTTACCAGAGTATCTGCTTTGCCGTCTTTTAAAATGGCCCAGGTTTCGAGAAAATCATGTACAGTTTCAAATTTTTGTTTGTGTCTTAATTCAAAGGTGTTATTCCACCTTTCACAAACTTGGTCCCATGGCTCATTGTTATGTTTCAGCCAAATAGCGTCGTCATTTGAGGCAGTCTCTGAAATAAAACAAATAAAAAACCGGCCGAAAGCGTATCGGGCCACGCTCAGTGTAGGGTTCCGTAGTTCTGTATTTTTCTCAAAAACTACTGAACCTATCAAGTTCAAAACAATTTTCCTAGAAAGTCTTTATAAAGTTCTACTTTTGTGATCTTTTTCAAATTTTTTTAAACACAATGTTCAAAAGTTAGAGGGGGAGGGGACACAGTTTTTTTTTCCTTTAGGAGCGATTATTTCCGAAAATATTAATATTATCAAAAAACTATTGGAGTACCTAAACCCTTATTCATTTTTAAATACCTATCCTACAATATATCACACGTTGGGGTTCGAATGAAAAAAAAAACCAGTCCCCACTTTACATGCAGGGGGGTACCCTAATAAAACATTTTTTTCACCACACCAAATGGTAAAGGCTTACTTTGCTATTCGAAAACAGATAGCAAAATTGCATTTTATTCACAAGAGTGCAAAGTAATTTCAAACAAATTATAACTTTATGTCTTAAGCTGGCTGGTAGAATTTACCAAATGATGATTTTGAATCATAAATATTGAATAGATTGATGGATTTGATTTAGTTTGATGTTTTATAGTCAGTATTTTGTTCGTGTTGGTGAGGTGAAAAATTTTGTGTTTCACTCGGTGGCAAAGTTTGTTTAACCTTCGTGCCTTGAAACCCTCGCAACGCTCAAGATTCCACTTTTTGAACCACTCGCTACGCTCGCGGTTCAATATTGGAATCTTTCGCTTGCTCGGATATCAATATTGGCACGTGCGGTTAAACAACTTTGCCCCCTTGTAAAACAAATAACTATTTCCACTTTGTCGGCGTGATTGATATACATACATATTGGTACCAAATTTCAGCTTTCTAGTGCTAACGGTCACTGAGATTATCCGCGGACGGATAGTTGACTACGGAACCCTAAAATTGTATCGAAACCATACTTTGTGAAAATCTAAAGGAAGAAAGACAACAGACAGACAAGAGTTAATTTCGCATTTATATTACCTATTAGTACGGAATAAGTATAGATTTTACCTTGATTATTTTCCACAGACTCTACATCTGTATCCGAATCCTTATTAGAGCAAGTGGATTTAATGCTCCTGCGCTTTGCTCCTGATATGTACAGGAGATTTCGAACCTTGTCCACTAATTTGCCTTTAGCGGGCACATATTTTCTTGAAGCAGATTTGCATGTTGGCACAGCTTTCATATAGTAGATATATATACTTTCAGTTGGGAAAAGAGAAACAATTTTTGCAGCTAGCAAATTGAACTCTTCTGGTTTGATGTTGCTGAGAAAAAAAATAATTTGGATAATCTTCATTCATATTTAAGTAGGTATTAATACTAATTATAGAAACCAGACAGAAAACCATCACAACCACCCTTGACGTAAATGCATAATTTTGCTACCCGTGAAAGAATATTTAACTCGAAAGAATATTTAACTTGCACTAGGCGTCAATCCATCTGGATTATGCAAGTACAGTCACCTGTAACCTATAATATGTAATATCTTACGCAACGAAGGCTGCAAAAATATCTGCCACTAGTACCTTATTTGTGATATAATACATCAAATTGCCTTATGAGACATTGTAAGAGCGTATCAGATATTTTTGAGGCCTTCGTTGTGTAAGATATTATCGCAGGTGACTGTACCAAGCCTGAAACTACTGCTGTCTGGTCTCCTACAATCCATGAGCTAAGTACTTGAGCGGCATATATATTATAAGCTTATATTACACTAATCTACATTGGATACTACTACATGATGATTACTGTATATATAATTTCTACAGGTAACTATACTACTATAGCTACTTAACCTACTACTAAGGTATAGGATAAATTACTTGTGGTGTCCTAGAAGTAACAAAATAAAATAAATAACAAAATAAGTATTTAGCTGCTCTGGCTAAGAACTTAACTTATGGCAAATGTAATTCAGGCAAACATTAGATAACCTATGCCTATGACCACATGTAATAAACCCCTTGTCAAAAATATCTATCTGCCTACATAAAAAACTAACACTACATCAGTTCTACAACGGGCAAACATAATTATAAGTGGTTCAATAATTACTTGTTAACAATAAATGTGTAGTGATATTTCACCAAAACATCAACAATGATGTTTCTTTTTGCGAGTTCAATTGTTTGTATTTTTGATAATAATTTAGAACACTATTTCCTTGTGGAGTAGATTGGAGGATAGTCTTCAAATCAAATTCTGGCAGTGAAAGCCTACTAGGTATATTTAAGTAGGAATCCAAATCCAATGTAATGTCTGTTAGAATAACTGACTCGTCTTGATCAATTTGCATCACTTCTGGATAGTTTGCTTTAATAACCATTAAATCTGCATTGAAGGAAGATGCAGTTTCAGTATCAGTAACTGAGTCTAAGTAATCTTGTAGTTTACTTTTTAGTTTTATTCGGTGCCCAATGTGTGGGCAAAGCTCTTTCAAGTAAGTATCATTTGAAACCAAATATTTGAACTGTTCCTTGCTTATATCATTTTCTGTAAAAAAAGTTAACTTAAATAATTGCATATTTGATAGCTATCGAGGACCTCTCCTATGTATATTTAAATGGGAAATGAACGAAACACGCATCAAAAAAGAATAAATATCTTAAGTGTTGTGGTCGAAGAGAGACTGAATCAAAGTCTTCCACTGCGACATGGTGACAAAATCTATTTGAAATTCAAAATACTTGACATAAAATAGTACTATAGAACAGGCTGCTACCCATTTAGTTACCAACAATATGTGATATGTGAGCGGTTTATAGACTACTGATGATGATACTAATTATGTACCTACTAACAATTTGTCCTTAACCTTTAGTTTTATGGAAAGTTGAGCCTCTTGACAACTTTTAAATGATCAACTACACATTAAATTTGTTACACTTCAGAAGACAAATGAACATCTTGATCGACCCCGGAGATGTATGGCAGTTGCATCAAGCACAGTCATGTTATTTTGATTTAAACATTCACGATTTTCACACATTATTTGACCAAAATGGGACTTGATCGAGTATTATAACTTTTTTTATTTACATTGATGTGTCAAAATGCCCATTGTCTCGTTTTGATGAGATAATAAGTTTTTAATAGTTTAGTAACATACAAATATATCAAGCAAATGCATTGAATTACTATTTACTAACGTACATTTTACCTCAATGGATGTAGGTAATTTTGTTTAACCTAACATTTAACAAATATCTTGTACAGATGAGCCTCCAAAGTTTCGACCTAGCATATAATGAACCACTTCTCGCACTAGTGCGTAAAAAAAACACAATCTGTACTGAAAACTATTTTACCGCTCCCTGACCACTACCTTCTGATCTGCCAGCGATATACTAGAAAATTCACAACTTACTTTTGAAGTTCTCGACGACTTCTGACGGCACATCCCAGGATACCAATATGTTTTCTGTATCCTCTTCCATTATTTTAGTAGGTATACTTGCGATCGCGATCACTAAGTTAATTTTCAAATGAAACACTTTCACTGCAATGACAACGACGCAAAAAAGGAGCGAAAAGAAAAAGAACACACGAGCATCACATTCGGCCGTTAGCATTTGGTTTGTTGGATGACAACTTGAAAATGTTGCCAGTACCAGATTTTTATTTTACCCAATAAATACATCAGCCATAACAAGTAAGGCACTTACTTGTCATGTTAATAACCTAGATAATGTAACTACAGACGGTCAAGCAAATCATGAGAGTAAAAAATGGCGGCAAATTTGAATAATGTGCCCATACATTAATATCGTCCCATAGAAAATTTGAATTTTGCTCTCATAATATTTGCTTGACCGTCTATATTACAGTCGGGCAAAAAAAGTAGAAAATAATAGGGGCGCCACTGTCTATGTAAAACGTCTTGCATATTCCAACTATCTTTTGTATGAAAACAGTAAGTGGTGTAAAAAATTAGTTCCATTTCTACTCTTTTTTGCCAAGCTGTAATATGGGAAAGAGTAGAGGCACGAAGTCTCTTTACGTCTTAATGTTATTGCACGGCGCGATACGTCGCACAGTGGATCAACATGCGATGCTTTTTTTGGATAAACTATTTTTAAAAATGCTATTCGACGGCAAATTATGTAAGAAATAAAAGTTGTCATGTAGTGTTTTTCAAAATAATGCGTATTTGAGGCAGGATATAATAAAATCTGTTTTTGTTTTGTATGAAACCAAAAAATAGGTACCTTATTTCAAGAAAACCTTGGGCGATCCCGCCTTCTAACCTTTTGTGCTTTATTTTCCTACTTGTCAAAAGTATAAAATCATGCAAGAGTTACCCCGGCAACAGTCTTAAAAATTCATAATCTTAAAAAAAATTGTATGCAAATTGACAGTTCAAACTAACACTGACAGATCTGTCAATGTCAGTTTGCATACAATTTTTTTTTAAGATTATGAAAATTAAGACTCGTCTGTTGCCGGCCTTACTTCTGGAGGTGGCGTTTTTTTTTTAAGGAAGGCAAAGATCTTTGTGTTTTTGCAAATTTTTAAATGTACTGTACATATACATCAATAGCAATAAAGTGCAGGTACGACAAATGATTGACATTTCTATAAAAAAACGACATTTTTAACCTGTAAGCAAACTCCAAAAATATGTTTAATTTAGAAATATTACTTTTTATGAGTAAACATAACTTCATGATAGATAATCAGTATGTAATAAATAAATATTGGGGACACCTTACACAGATCAACTTAGCCCCAAACTAAGCAAAGCTTGTACTATGGATGCTAAGCGACGATATACATCCTAAAATAGATAAATACATACTTATATACATAGAAAAACATCCATGACTCAGGAACAAATATCTGTGCTCATCACACAAATAAATGCCTTTACCGGGATTCGAACCCAGGACCGTGGCTTAGCAGGCAAGGTCAGTACCGACTGAGCCAGACCGGTCGTGTGTGTGTGATTGCACTTGTATGATTTGAAAGTTGAAACGTGTCTTTCTTGGTAGAGGTACATACCTATACTTAAAATTCAATGCGTTAAGGCTTAACTTTTTTATATCTAAATGTCAATTGTTCGTTGTATGGTTATTTTTCATACTCATGTTTTAAATTATGCGAAAAATACAATAAATTGTAGCAAATCGTGAGAGTAAAAAAACGCGCGAAATTCAATTTTTCCATGGGACGTTAAACCCGCGCCCATACATTTTTCAAATTTGCCACCATTTTTAGGGTTCCGTAGTCAACTAGGAACCCTTATAGTTTCGCCATGTCTGTCTGTCCGTCCGTCCGTCCGTCCGTCCGTCCGTTAGCACTAGAAAGCTGAAATTTGGTACCAATATATGTACCTATATCAGTCACTCCGACAAAGTGAAAAAATAAAAAGTGTAAAGTGGGGACTGATTTTTTTTTCATTCCAACCTCAACGTTATATTGTTGGATAGGTATTTAAAAATGAATAAGGGTTTACTAAAATTATTTTTTGATAATATTAAATTTAATATTATGCTGCCCTCAACGACGTGATCCGCCGGTCTCTTGCGTCAGTCAATGTGCCGGCCCTTTTAGAGCCGACCGGCATATCTAGGACGGACGGTAAGAGACCGGATGGGATGTCGTTGGTTCCGTGGAATATGGGACGGGTGCTGGTTTGGGACGCAACTTGCGTTGACACACTGGCCCCGTCTCATCTCCACCGAACCTCTGTGAGGGCAGCGGCAGCAGCAGAGGCGGCCGAGAAAATAAAAGTAGGAAAATACAGCGGTCTCGGCGCCGAATATATTTTTATTCCATTCGGCGTCGAGACCCTTGGTCCGTGGGGCCCTGGCGCTCTGAGTCTCTTCAAGGACTTATCGAAGAGACTAAGAGACGCCACCGGTGACCGAAGAGCTGGCAGCTTCCTCGCTCAGCGTATTACTTGACAATCCAGCGAGGAAATGCTGCCAGCGTCTTCGGTACTATGCCACAGGGGCCGTTTTTAGATTTACTTTAGTTTAATTTTAGATTTATTTAGTTTAATTTAATTTTAATTTTTATTTTATTATAATATAATTGTCATGTGATGTAAGTTTAATTTAATATTTTTATTATTTATTTTTAATAATTTTTTTTTATTATTTTTTTTAATTTTTCGGAAATCTAACTCTAACTTTTGAACCATATGTTTAAAAAATCTGAAAAAAAATCACAAAAGTAGAACATTATAAAGACTTACTAGGAAAATTGTTTTGGACTTGATAGGTTCAGTAGTTTAGGAGAAAAATACGGAAAACTACGGACCCTACACTGAGCGGGGCCCGATATATACGCTCTTGGCCGGTTTTTTACTCTCACGTTTTGCTTGACTGTCTAAACTAAACTAATAAATAAACATTTTTTCTTCATTTACATCTCGTTTGTCTCCTATCAAATAATAATAATTAGGGGCCCAAACGGTTAGAAGGCGGGATCGCCCAAGGTTTCCTTGAAATAAGATACCTACTTTTTGGTTTCATACAAAACAAAAACAGATTTTATTATATTTTGCCGCAAATACTACTATATTTTACTCTGGCCCAAATACGCATTATTTTGAAAAACGCTAAAGAAATTTTCGAAATTTATAAGTACCTATGCAAAACTAAGTAACAACACGCTAAGTAGCTCTATGCCTTTGTTGTTTTATAAAATGGTTTATTTTTCATGCCTTTTACAATTATTTCAAAAACATATCAAAAGCGTGGTATTGTGTGGAGATTGTTCGCTAAACCATTTTCCAAGATTATCGGGTAAAAAATGAATACAGCAACACTGCTCATAGCAAAAAATGCAATTTCTTGAGACAAGATTTGTAAATTTTGTTGCAAGAACTAGCAAGAAATAATATCTTGGAGCAATAATGCTTTTGTTTTCGAAGGTCTTGATTCAAGATTCAAAAATTTCGACTGTCTTGAGACAAAAACGAATTTTTCCGTAAGATAGGTATTAGGTACCTATACAATACAATTACATGCAATCAGATGCAGTATTTAATCCTAGCTATAGTTTGTACAATGCTTATAAGCCAATATTTAGGTATATAGATTGCGGTACCGGTACCCTCTTCAGTACCAGGACTAAAAATTCCGGTACCTGCGTGGTACCGGGAATTCCCGATACTTCGATTCTTTCCAGTACTAATTCTTTTTCCAGCAAACATTACTAAAACCCGTGACAAACGAATATTGTAATGTTTCGTCAATATTTGGAATTATTTGCTTCTTATCATACAAATGTATAGTCCTTAGTCATATTATATTATAATACATTCTTCATTGTTAATTTAACTGAATCTTGAGTGAAACTAGTAATATCTTCTACCGAGAAATATAATTATTAGGTACTTACTTTTAGGATTTCTAATTCTTGATTGTTAATGTAACTGAATCTTGAATGAAACTAGTAATATCTTTCACCGAGAAATATATATTACTTGCTTTTAGATTGTCTTAATTTTTGATTGTTAATTTAAGTGAATCTTGAATAAAACTAGTAATATCTTCTACCGAGAAATATATTACTTGCTATTAGAATGTCTAAATTATTGGTTGTTAATTTAACTGAATCTTGAATGAAACTAGTAATATCTTCTACCGAGAAATATATTAGTTGCTGTTAGATTGTCATAATTCTTGATTGTCAATTTAACTGAATCTTGAATGAAACTAGTAATATCTTCTACCGAGAAACATATTACTTGCTTTTAGAATGTCTAAATTCTTGTTTGTTAATTTAATTGAATCTTGAATGAAACTAGTAATATCTTTTACCGAGAAATATATTACTTGCTTTTAGATTGTCTTAATTCTTGGTTGTTAATTTAACTGAATCTTGAATGAAACTAGTAATATCTTCTCCCGAGAAATATATTACTTGCTTTTAGATTGTCTTAATTCTTGATTGTTAATTTAACCGAATCTTGAATGAAACTAGTAATATCTTTTATCGAGAAATATATTATTTGCTTTAAGATTGTTTTAATTCTTGATTGTAAATTTAACTGGATCTTGAATGAAACAAGTAATATCTTTTACCACGAAATATATTACTTGCTTTTAGATTGTTTCAATTCTTGATTGTTAATTTAGCTGAATCTTGAATGAAACTAGTAATATCTTCTACCGAGAATTATATTACTTGCTTTTAGATTGTTCTAATTCTTGATTATAAATTTAACTATTGGCTATATTGATATACTACGTATTGTTTTTATCAAACAATGAACTTAGATATGTATATACGAGTAGGGTAAACTCGCTTCATTCGGTCACACGTCTAATTCGGTGAAACAACCAAAAATCGTCTTTCGGAGTAGTGCTTCAAAGCTTGTATCACCGAATTAGGCGTGTCACCGAATGAGGCGAGTTTACCCTATGTAATTATGCCTATGTTTACCTTCATGGTGTGTATTCCTTGTTTTGTTCTACGATTTACAATCGTGAATAATTTCATTTATCTTAATTCCGATTACAATTTTTAAAAGAACAAACATTGCATGCATCCGGGGAACGTATTGTGTTAAAAATGAGTAAAAAGCTAACTTTACCCAGAATTCTGGTTATACCGGGTTCTGGAAAAGAAGTTAGATTCGTTTTTAGCTAATACACGAAACGGCAGTTGCCAGATCTATTGTCGTCATCGAAGCTTTGTCGTTCGGACGACGTCGCGTCGGCAATCTTGCAATTTGCGAAATATTTGGAATAGCCCAGTCGGCCACCAACGGCGGAGACATGGCTCTGAGTTACCATCGCTATTATACTACAACCTAGCCGATACTATAGACCGACTAGTATAACATTACCTGTAGTACAAAGTGCTTTGTATCGATCAAAAGTACAGGCCTTGGTTGGTTTATTTGAGAGAAATTGATGTAAGCATGGATAATATCAGTACTGTTTCCCGAACTCGATAAGTCTTCAAACCAAAACGTCGAAAGAAAATATGACGATCATACAACGTTACTGCTTTCTGAAATGGTTTTGACGTGTTTCTAATTTCCTCGGACACACAAAGAACGTTTTTCTGTTTTAGAATTTTTTGGACTTCTTTTTAGAATTCTGAGTTTGTGTGGTCATTTGGGAATTAAAACGTTTCAGATGAACTGCATTCGAGTTATCTGCAAATTTAGACATTGGAATGATAATACGCATAGCCGAAATTTGGGGTTTTTAATTAATGAGGAATTCTTTTGTTTAAAAAAGATTAGTTCAAGCGAGATGTCTGTACAGAAAGTAAGTTACACACTGCGCACAGAAGACGTTACAGGCCCATTTACATGGTGCAGGAACCCACATGTCATTTTAGATACGTCGCTAGTAAAAAATACACAATTATTATATCTATTAAAAAATTGTACCTACACTGAGAGAAATTTGTATTGTCAATTTAACAAGTTCGACTTGTTGCGGTTTATCCGTTTGAATCAGCCAAACGTATGTTTAAAACAATATGTGTCAGGTTGTTTTTATAAAATCGACTTGTTGATACAAATATATTGCCGATTCAAATGACAAGTAGCTTGTTGTTTGAACCAAAGAGCACGTAGGCGCTATTTTAACCAAAAACTTGTTGAACGAACATGAAAACTGGTTGTATTTTTTCTCAGTGTAATGGTAATAGTAAGGTAAATTAAAAAAACAGAACATTAGGTATGTAAAACAAAGTCTTACGATGGAACCATGAGTCTTAGTTATTTGTAAAAAAACCTTGCCAGGTATATAACTGGTTTTTGCACTGAGCTACCAGGCACAAATTACTGTACTTTTAAAACGATTAATATGTAACTTGTAAGCAAACGATTAAATTAAACATACACCTGTTCTAGTTCGCTGCGACAGTGTGTCCTGGGTGGTCGCGACACCAAAGATTTAAAAAATAAGGATAATGTAACAATTCATGAGAAAAAATAAAACAATCTGATGCAAATCCAATCCGTAATGGGCTAGCGTTTTGGAACTATAGCCCGAGCCCTCTCACGCATAAGAGGAGGCCTTTGCCGAGCAGTAGGACGTATAAATGCTCACTTATTTATTTATTAAACAGTTCTTATAATTTTCACGCAAAGTTCCCTTCTTTAAACACATTTGGGTACCATATTTGGTGCCCGTATGCCGTAGGTATCCTTACGAAGTAATATACTATCGATGTGCGACACACTTTTCTATAATGACTGGCCACTGATGTAATGTGGCTAGTGACGAGTTCAAAGGAATACTCGTATTTTCGTTTGACATACTGAACGGGTAAAAATTTTGGCAACGAAGACCATTAAAATATTACATATTTTAAAATGTATTTTGATCGTGTTTAGGAGAATATATAGGACATGAATTATTAACGGGAACTTATTACTTTCGGGAAAAGCAACGTGTAGTCACTCATGTCAAATGATAACTAAAATAATTACTAGTTGAGAAAATATGATCAAAATAAATGTTTTCTTATCTATGAAACATTACCAAGAAAATAATAGCCGGGCGGCACATCACTAGCGGCGGCTCTACACAGAGGGCAAAAACATACTTGGAATTGTACAAAACTCCAACAAATACAATTGCAATTTATATTTCTCTGAATTGGGTTACGACTGTTTACGTAGGGAGCCTCATAATCGTAAAATTATTTTAGTGATCCCAAAATGCAGGTAAAAGTACCCTGATTACGTCATTGGGTTGCCTTTTTTCTTCATTGCTCTATAAACTTATTCTACATAGGTACATTATATTAAAATGGTGGTGTGAGAAGATATTTTATTTTAGCCTACGTAAACATTCATGTCTTCAATGTTTGTTAGCTTTCAAACTAGTCATTTAATTAAAATTATTAAATATAACAAACAAAAAAATAAAATAAAATAAAAAAAGAAACAAAAATAATTCTAGCAGAGCGTGGTTTCGATCCACGGACCTCTGGGTTATGGGCCCAGCACGCTTCCACTGCGCCACTCTGCTTATATTTACTATTAACAGCCCTGCACCATGGAGTACTCAATATTTTTGTTTACTTAAAAGATTACGTCTTCAAAAATTTCAAACTAATTAAACTAGTTAACGAACAAAAATTATAAAAAAAATAAACAAAAAAATACAAAAATATTTTAGCAGAGCGTGGTTTCGATCCACGGACCTCTGGGTTATGGGCCCAGCACGCTTCCACTGCGCCACTCTGCTCATATCGTAACAGGCCGAAAATAACTATTTACAGCCCTGGAGTACTTAATATTTTTGCCTACTTATAAATTATGTCTTCAAGGAATTCTCCAACTAGTTACATCGGTTAACAAACAAAAAGTGTAAAAAAAAAAAACAAAAAAAATATTTAAAAAAATACAAAAAGTTTTTAGCAGAGCGTGGTTTCGATCCACGGACCTCTGGGTTATGGGCCCAGCACGCTTCCACTGCGCCACTCTGCTCATATCGTAGTGTGACGAAAATACTAGTTAGATTACGCGGCACCCTATTTTCAGTGAATTTTAAGTACTTGTTGAATGTTGTTGTGTGTGCGTGTGTGTTGGTATTTAGGTATTTAATATTTTTTTCTCAAACATGCAATGAAATATTGTCTTTACGTTCCTTAAAATGGGCTAGGAAGTATCGCTTTTTTAACTCGAGAGGACTGTAAATTTTTTATAATATTTTTTAGGCCTAGGCCTCAAAGTAACTATTCACGAAAATTTCGACAACAGTTTTTATTTCATTGTATGTTTGAAAAACATATTTACATGCCTCGGCGTGAAAACGGATTCCCGGCCTGATTCCCTATAAAGTCCTCGCTTTGCACGCTCGCTCGGCCGTATATATACCCACTTGGCCGGAAATCCTCATTTTCCCGGCCTCTGATGTAATGTACTATTTTTACTAATATTATTTTACTTGTCATGTCTATTCACGAAAATATTAGAAAAAGTACATATTAACTACCTACTCACAAAAAAGCATATTCAAAAATGCTACTAGATAAATATTATGACTTTGAATAAATTAAAAAAAAAATACCTTACCTATGTAATGTAAACTATTTTTTATAACGTAGGTACCCTAGGTATTGACTGACTGTCATTTAAAAATTATTTAATATTTGAATGAAAAGAAAAGAGAAAATATAGACTGTATTTAACTCAGCCGATTAAATCCCACGTTTATAAAAAATAAGTGTAAACAACTTAATAAGGTAGGTTTTGTTTCTCAAAAGAGGCTGGCAAGCCTCAAAGCAAAACAGGAAAATCGGCGAATTTCAAAAAGGGGAAATAATTAAGTGTCTTCAATCTCTTCACGGGTTTCCGTAAATATTATGCGGACTACATTCAGGTCGATTTTGATTGAATTTTAATTCGTTACGAAATTGATTTGATGTCAGGTTAACCGTTTACCCAATTATTTTTATATGAACCAGACCGTACTGGATTAAAAAAAATGTTGACACTAAAATAGTATATTAAAATACAAGTGCGTAGAAAAAGAATATCGAAACGAGTGGCGATAAATTAAAGCATGACCGAAGGGAGTGTTTTAAATCGACACGAGTTACGAATTTCCTTTTCGCACGTGTATTACAGCTCTGCCTTTCTGTAAATATTACAGCTCTGTGCAATCATTTAGTAACGTTCTGTTATTATTTTACATCTGTCGATTTCACGGCACAACGCTTCAGGTCAAAGGAAAGACAGAACTGTTATTCTCAAAGCTTTCTTTTTTATAAGAAATAATAACCAGTTTATATCCGATCTGCCAGTGAAAATCGTTGACGCTTCGTGGCGATTGGAACGCAGTCTGGCTCTGTTGCGCCATTACAGAGTACGTAGCCGAATGGCACAAACGCTCACGAAACGAAACGCTCGTAGATACATACATACATACAATCACGCCTGTATCCCATAAAGTGGTAGACAGAGCACATGAACTACTCAAGTTTCAGTGCCACTCTTGGCAAAAAGGGGTTGAAAGAAAACGAAAATTGTGACATTGCAGTGACAGGTTGCCAGCCTCTCGCCTACGCCACGATTTAACCCGTATCCCACTATCGACTTCTACGACACCAACGGGAAGAAAGGGTGGTGAAATTCCACGGACGCTCGTAAGATATCTGTCGCTCCAATACGCAAGAGCGATAGAGATAGGTAGCTACGAAACAGGTATTACCCTGATCGTTTGTGCATTTGGCTACGTCCCTACCCTGTTGTGACAACTGTACGAAGCTATAGTTCAAGTTATACGAGTCACAGGTTATTGAAAAAAATATTCGAGAATAATCCTGTCTTTGTTTAACGCTAGTTGAGCGTAAGAAAATAATTATACGGACAAATTGTCGATGGAAACAATTGCGATGAAGTATAAAATAATTATCGAAGTAACGATTGCGCTGTCTCTCGACTGTGACTGGAGGAGATACGCTTTGATTAGTTTAATTAGTTTTGGGTTGTTGGAGAAATATGTCGTTTGAAGTCGAGTTAGGAAAAAAATAGTATCAAAAACAATTGTATTTTAGTTATCTTAGTGATTATATATGTACCTGTGACATAAGCTTTTATTTTTAAAGAATTAAACAAATACATTGTTATAATTAATATAAACTACTTAAATATTTTTTCGTTTTAAAAATCTCAGAATTCGTAGTATTATGTAGGTATTATGAGTAAAATAAACAGAATTTACAGAAATTCTCGTCCACATATTATAATATAGTACATTTCGTTATTAGTGCGAGATAGTACATTATGATACAAGTGCGTAAAAAAGGAAGTTCGAAACTAGTGGCGATAAAAAAACACGACCGAAGGGAGTGTTTTAATTTAAATCGACACGAGTTACCAATTTCCTTTTCGCACGTGTATCGTACGACGCTTTACACAGTACAGATGTGCAGATTACGTACGTACGTAAATAATTTTCAGTACAGATGGTGTTTTTTTACGCACTAGTGCGAGAAGTGGTTCATTATATGCCAGGTCGAAACTTCGGAGGCTCATCTGTACTGAAAAACGTCGTACGATACACGTGCGAAAAGGAAATTCGTAACTCGTGTCGATTTAAAACACTCCCTTCGGTCGTGTTTTAATTTATCGCCACTCGTTTCGAACTTCCTTTTTTACGCACTTGTATCGTAATGTACTTATTATATTTCCTGGCTTATAACAACTTTTAAAACATCCATTGAATGAATCCATTAAAACTGAATAAAAAAGTAATAACCCAAAATCACTTAGTCTTAACCATCCAATCCGCTCCAAATTTCACAGAACATCTTAACTTTCCGTTTATAAATTTTAAATCTCAGTTACTCTGCGCGTAAACCGAAATTGCGATAAAAAATGCAATTTTTTGTTTGCTTAGTACCGTGTGTTGTAAACTGACTTGTCTTAAAATAGTATGTCATCTTCGCGTCATCACATCGGTATATCTTAAGCCGCCTGAAAAAGGTTTATTTTACAATCACAGTATAAAGAAGATAGGACTGTGCGAAACGAGAGAGCAGTATATGTTTTACAGGTGTAATTTACTCGTTTCGTCGGACATGACCTCTTATTAAGATATCAAAGTTATACCGCCGCTGGACGATGTATGGGCATTGGGTATGTGTAAATCTCAAATATATTGGTTGGAGTTTCTGTACGATATATTTATCGATCTAAATATCCGAATAGGTACTAACATGAACTAAAAACATTCGTTCAACTTTCGGATGGTGAAAAAGGTAATTTGAATTTAAGTGGTCACTGTTTAAGCGTGTAGGTATAATAAAAATATGTACATGTATAGTATGTAAATAATAGTACATTACTCACGCACTCTTCGCACGTGTATATTCGATATAGATACATAATGAACACCTTCTCGCACTAGTGCAATAAAATAGCATCATGTGTAGGTACTGGATTTTTTTTGCATCAATAGGCATTAAAAGTCTGAATAGTGTGAAGAAAATGGTAGATAATTTAAACTCATTTAAATAAATAGTAAATATTATAGGACGTTCTTACAAAGATTGACCGAGTCCCGCGGTAAGCTCAAGAAGGCTTGTGTTGTGGTTATTCTTACAACGATATATATAATATACAAATACTTATAGTTATACATAGAAAACATCCGTGGCTCAGGAAAAAATATCTGTGCTCATCACACAAATAAATGCCCTTACCGGGATTCGAACCCGAGACCGCGGCGTAGCAGGCAGGGTCACTAGTAGTGACCCTGCCTGACGATCGGTCTGGCCTAGTCGGTAGTGACTCACTACCGACTAGGCCAGACCGATCGTCAACCGGCGATCAAAGTCGATATCAGGATACTAACTTACATCTTCAATAAAATACATAGATTAGGAATGAAATGTTCTCTTTTACTGTCAAGTTTTATTGATACTGAAATATATTTTTATATCTTAGCAACCATTCAGATTCCTAATTTCCTCCTCATTATTCAACGTTTTAAAAGCCCTTCAACACATTCCCATTGTGCAGAAACAAAACGTAAACAGAACAAGTTGGCTCCTCAAATGAAAACCGCTTTTCCAGCTACAGTAATATTACCCCTTTTCTACATAACTTACGTATGAATATAAAGGATGCTTCATACCGTGGCGACATTTTTATGATACTTGTTCTGAAAATCCCTCAATCTGTACGCTATTCACTTTATGGTTCATACATTTCTGTAGCGAGGAGTTGCTTCTATTTTAGCTTTGAAATAGATAAAATGAGGTTGTACATGTGTAACCTGAATAGTAAGAAAATACCAGTGACTCCGTTGAGGTGCAGAAATGATATAGGAACCAAAAGCTGATAATTTTGAAACACATATCGAGATACCTACCAATGAGTTTTGGACTGGACTTCAGTGAAGTATTTTCTACCTGCAGCAGACTGTAGTAACGTATGTGGCTAGTTACTACTATAATGTAAGAAATAAAACTCTTTTCACGTACTGATCACCGTTAAATATTACTATAAAATTAATTTTAAAAAATAGTGGAGTCTTTCCGCGCGAAAGAAGTGAAACTTCGTAATATAAATAAAATAAATAAAATATTATAGAACATTCTTACACAGATTGACTAAGGCCCACGGTAAGCTCAAGAAGGCTTGTAATGTGTTGTGGGTACTCAGACAACGATATATATAATATATAAATACATAGAAAACATCCATGACTCAGGAACCAATATCTGTGTTCATCACACAAATAAATGCCCTTACCGGGATTCGAACCCGGGACCGCGGCGTAGCAGGCAGGGTCACTACCTCACCATATAACCTCAAACACATGTCAAGTGACTGTCATGTTTTTGAGTTTAGTTACTTCCTTCTTTTTACTAAAGCCAAAGTAGGAAAAAATCTATTTGAGTACTGTTTTAAATAGACAAAAAAATCGTACCTAATTATCTTGGAGCCAAAAGCTTATTCAGGCTCATATTTAAGTAAGCTAATAATTACTATGGGCCTATTTATAGTATGTTCTAATAACAAGTACAAGCCTGCAGCTAGTAATCTCACCGGATGAGCGCAATACTTGCTAATCATAATAACTATCGAGTATACCGTTTCCTTATGTTTGTGATAAAATTAATCTTTGTGAGAAAATTGTAAAACCGTTTCTTGGTTACAGTTAGTTTTCTGAATAGTGGTGAAATGACTGTTTTACTGTTGTATATTAAAGTTGGTATGTATGTCATAGTTGATTGGTTAGCGTAAATATTCAAAGTATGTTCCAGTAGGTACATTAAGGAAGTGCTGCAACATTTGCCAGCAATAAGCCAATAAGGTAAGTTAGTTTTCCCCTCACTAACTCGGAAACACGTGTTTTGTCCTTTAATGCCAACGGGTAAAAACGCATTTTATCCACTAGTGGGTAAAGTGATTTGACCTTGAATAAAGTCAAAATAACTGCTTTAAAATTGATAAAAGTAGGTGAATATAGTAATAAAGATGATTTACCACCTGTGGAAGCAGTGATAAACGCATTTTTTGCGTTGTAGTTTCCTCGCTATAGTGAGGGGAAAAGTTTTGTGTTACACTCGGGTGCAAATGTATTTTACTTCTCGTGTGTTAAAAAACTCGCAATTCCACACTCGGCGTTAAAATACAACTTTGCCCCCTTGTAGAACAAATAACTATTAACATTTAGAAGTGAAACTACTTTATCAATCTTTACTTTGATTACTGTGATACAGTATATGGGCCACAGCTCACGCCTCCTGTCGCATTCTCGGTGATTGATACAAAGAGTGCAAAACGCCTGCGCACGTTTTTGTTTTAAGACGCTACGGGAGCGAAAATGCTAAAATGGAAAGGAGTCCCCCTTTCAATTTGGGAATTTCCGTTAAATAGTGTTATTAACTAGATTTATCGAAAAAAAAATGTCCATTAAGAACAACTCAATTAAAAGATATTGCGAAAAAATCTTTAAAATCGAGGTCCGCTCTCGACTGTTTCCTCCTTCAAAACGTATTTAAACGGAACGAAATTTGAGAATCTGAATAACAATGAAATAATCTATGTCGAACCGTTTAGCTTTTTTGGTTAATTGTTACCAATCTTGAGTATCACACCTTCTTTTGCGCCACAATGAAAAAGGTCGTTTTTGGAAATGTTTGATTGGCTCTAGTCTTTAAAAAGCAGAATATCAAAAAAATAAAAACGTCCGACACAGATAAAAATAATAACAATCTGTGTTGAAAAAATCAGTGCTCTATTTTCAAAAACCAGGGAGGAAATAGTCGAGAGCGTGTGTATGGAAAATTGACCTGTATCCTATCGTCTTAATATCCCACCACGCGCGCACGTAACGCCACATTTAAATACTTAATCTTTACTACCCAGTGTCACTTTTTTTTTAACATTGAGTAGATTAGATACCTACGAGGACTTGAAGGTATGTATAGCGTCTAGAGTATCTAGACATCGTTAGTACTAGTCATTCATACCTATGTATAAAATAACGAAATAGTCATTTATTATACAAGGGGGCAAAGTTGCATTTTAACGCCGAGTGTGGAATTGAAAAACGAGCAAGTGAAAGGATTCTATAGTTGAACCACGAGCGAAGCGAGTGGTTCGAGAATAGAATCCTGAAGTTGCGAGTTTTTTAACACACGAGAAGTAAAATAAATTTGCACCCGAGTGTAACACAACATTTTTCCGCTCACTACAACTACAACGCAAGAAACTACAACGCAAAAAATGTGTTTATCACAGCTTCCAGTAGTTACACAGGTGGTAAATCATCTTTATTACTAGATTCACCTGCTTTTTTCAATTTTAAAGCAGTTAATTTGACTTTATTTAAGGTCAAATTACTTTACTCACTAGTAGATAAAATGCGTTTTTACCCGCTGGTATTAAAGGACAAAACACGTGTTTCCGAGCTAGTGAGGGGAAAATATACTTTTTATTTCGGTACTTCATATTTTTACTACTTTTGATCTCATCTTATCTACATTCACAAGAATGGATACTTCTTGGGTGGCCAACGGAATATTATTCAAAATTCTAGTTATTAGTGTTATCACACTTGTACAAATATCCAATAAACGTTGTTTGCTTAAGTTACTTTGCTTTAAAGATTTCAAGCAAAAGGTTCAACCTTGTTCAATACAATTATACGAACTACCTGCATCGGCACCTTAGGACTGAAGGGCCTACCTCATAGTCCCATACTGGCAAGTAAAGTCCTTTTGTAAATAAATGTAGTTATGGCTTTTGGCCCGTATTGGTAAAACGCCAATATTTTTTATTGCACGTAATAAAATTCTATAAAAAGGAACTTTGCAACTGTAACCCATTCTTCTTCGAAATTGGCAATTCTATTGTTTAGAAAGTATTTGCACATTTTGCACATTTTTTCTATTTGTGCAATTTGACGATTTCTAAAACGCAACGGTTTACACTTTACAGTTTCGGGTGATTGTTTTATTACTTGTAAAATTGGCGAACAAGGCCGCTTTAATAATAAACCTAACCGTGCAATTTCTATAGCCGCTGCCAACTTTTGTACTTTTTGTATTAAACACATTTCCAGGAACACATGAAGCTCGATACCGATACTGAGCAAGTAATAAATTTAAACTAGAGGTAACTGAGAAATCTAGTACACCAATAACACATTTCTGGCTTGTTTACACCCATACATTTACCTAACAGAATATTTCCCAAGTTGGCAAGGCAAACACGTTGGTTTTTCTCAGCGAGCGGATTAAAGCTTGGTAGCTGAGGCCATAAATCTATGGATTAAACTAACCTATCGGGAGATTGCAATCTTGCCGTCCGCGAGTGCTTCTATCGATAATTGTACCGATATCGATACCTACAAAAAGGGGGAGCTAAAAAGTTGAAGCCTTTTTGCGATGAAAGTTTACTTGGAATGATTTAATGGTAGTTTATAAACGGGAGACGTATCGCCGATGTGGATGTAAAAACTTGCTGGTTGTTTGAGAACTGATTATTTAGCGTGTGATGTATTGAATAGGTACTAAAAGAACTTTCATGTTTGATAAAAAGTATGAGTAAGATCATCGTATTTACCAGTCTATGGAGAAACAAAAAGAGGCTTATCAAAATGCGAAAAATTTAAAACGTCCATTATCGATTCCAGAAAATATTTGTATTTTATTTCGAAGCTTAATAACATACATTTGTTAAGCTTCGAAAACCTTTTTGAGTAAGTCAGATACGAGTTGTAAATCATATCCAGCTATAAACATAATATTTCAATTGTTGTATTGGTTAGCAATAGCCTTTCGAAGATCACAAAATCACGATGTGAGCTCGGTTCTTATTCGATTGCCATATTGAAATAACTTTGTGTAATCTTATACCCAAACAGCCAGAAAACAACTGAATGAGCAATATCAGGTTACTCAAGAGAAATAATGGACTCCGTCTTGGTTCTTTTTTGTATGAACTTTGTCATACGATTTACGAACGACGGATGTTATAAGGAATGCTCGGGCATTGTATTTATTTGAAAATTATTGGAGACCAGCGCCTCACTGAGAGAAAATATAATTCGAGGAAAATAAATGATAAATGCCAACGTCGATTTCGCTCATGTTCATTCATAAACATTATTAGGTATGTCAATGTAAAATTAAAAATGCATATCCTGTGTAAAAAAGTAAATTAAAAACGAGAAAAAATATTTGTTAAAATAAATATTTATTCACTTTAATTTACGATAATATTTAATTCTGCACATGAAATGATGATGGGAGAGAACTATTTATTTTCGCAGTTGTAACGATTTATATCTAAATTATACATCCTGTTGTATAGTATGTGTTATAAATTATAAGATCAAAAACTACGAAAGAGTTCCAATATTTTTTATATAAAAGGCCATTAGAAGATTCCATTAGTTTCACTAATCAAGATATTTTACAACCATGGTGTAGTTTTATGACTATTATTGGGAGGCCTTCTTGGGCTGAACCCGCCATCAGAGCGCAATTGAATTGTTACGATAAATCAAAATTTTAGTACGCAATTATAATGAAATAATGGCTACTTTCCTGTATTAGTTTACTAAATGCTTTTGCTTTTAATGACAACGGGAATAATTTTTGTTTCATATTAATTATTGTTAATAAGATAAATTATATGGTCACTCAAAATACAATCTGTAGGTAGGTGTTCGGCGGATCGGTCCTTCTTTTTGGAACTCGGGAGTCGCTTGCGAGAGTGAGGGCTCGATCCCCGCTCCGGGTCGTTCCTGGTGCAAAGGTTTATCGATCGCGATCTAACGCGGGAATGCAGCAAACATTTTAGGAACCTTTGCACCTGGAATGACTCCTAGGGAGTTGTTCGATTGAGTGTTATTTTGGTTGTTTTTTTGTTTTTTTGTCCTTTATTGATTGGTGTAGTAGTTTTTTAAGGATTTTATGAACTATATTTTCACAAATGATTGTATTACTAAGTACCTAAATGATTTCAATCTGTAAGTAGGTACGTAAAGTTTCAACTTTCTGTCAAATAAAAAACTGTAAGTGTTCTTAGTTGACTACGGAACCCTAAAAAATACTAGGATGTCGATGTCAATGTGCGAACCAAAACTCGTGTAATCGTTTCCAATTTAAGATACAGGATGCAAATTACTAAACCAATAACATATCGTCGAAAGAAATGATTAAATTAGAAGAGATTGTCCCTGAAGTTGAACTATCTATAAACAAAATAATTATCCTTGTTTGACCACACAACAAACACTATAAATTCCAGTAGTTTATATTCGTATTTATAGAAAAATACGGACAAACTTTGAATAAACCGTAGGCGTCCCACAATGAGCACGTCACAAGGCAGCCTTTGAGCTGTCAGGCCCTTGAAGGAACCAGGGCAATTACATTGAAAACCTCCGCTGGTATCTTTAAGAATAAAGTCTGTTAAGTACATCTTGGATATTAAATTCTGGTTCCGCTTTTTAAATGCATATTTATTTTAACCGGGAAGCGGTGGATGTAAAGAAAATACGTAACAATTTTTATAGTAATAGGGTGAAAGAGGTCCTCAGGTAACAGGCATTTTCCCCAAAAACTATTTACCTAGAAACAAGCTTGTAATAAATTTCTCCGTTTATCCTGGAAATCAAAGCGAACAAACGTCAACCAAGGAGTTAATAATATCGGGATTTAAGTTGCCCGAAAAGCCGTATAGATATTCCCATGAATAAGGAATGTTACGAAAATTCTATCTGCTGCCAAAGTGAAGCACTATTAGTACTTTTACAAATCCTAAATCATAGAGTAACACATACATATAAAACATGTTTGAGAATGACAAGGAAGCAACACAACGCTGTTCACGATATGCCATTTGCCATTTGTGAACAAACCGAACAACAAGAGACAGTGAATCTTCTTCTTTACATCCTGTTACCCTCTGCTGGGGTATTGGGTTCGAATCATATTTCTCCATTTACTCCGGTCTTGAGCAGTTTGGGTCTCTTGTTGTTCGGTTTGTTCACAAATGGCATATCGTGAACCGCGTTGTGGTGCTTCCTTGTCACTCGTTAGTGCGAATCGCGACGTGCAAGTGCGACATAAAATTCGACATGTCAAACAAGCCCTCAGTATTCTTCTTCTTCATTCTAGATAACCTCTATCACACCTCGGACATCGATCAAATATATAAAAGAGGCGCGTTCCTACGCACACAGTCTGAGCTCGTGTAGGCAAACGCGTACCATGCTTGTACGAGTGAGATATGACAGGTCGACTGGTCGCGTTCTTGACCGGCGGTAACTGTACGGTAACTGATAGCGGGTGGGCGTCACTTTCAGCGGGGAGCTAGAATGGTCATACTGTACGATAGTACTCTTTATTATATTGTGGTAATACGAAATATTTAGTTTCTGTATTGAATTTCAATAAACTATTCTTCCTTCTAATGACCAGGACCGCGGTATCCTAAATATCGTTACTAAGTAGCTTTGAATAGGTACTTACCCTGACATAACGAGCTTATTAGCACGCATCTGCTCTCCTGCAGTTATTTTATTAGGTATCCTTGACTTATATCTAGGCTTGTTATATCGAAACTCGTCACTAAGGATAATTAATGAGCCATATGTACCGAGTATTAACTTCGACTGTTACATGAATATCTGTAAACTTTTCGTTTATTATATATTAAAGTCATCATCAATATTCGCTTGCAATTATCCAATTTATTTGGAGTTGGCGTAGCATGTCATGTCCCTCTCTCCCATACCTCTCTATCGCCCGTCTATCATCTGATCATCATCATCATACGCAACGCAACTATGGGAACAATTCAGATTACGATACAGCGAGGAAATGTCGCCAGTATTCTTGGTACAATGCCTCAAGGGCCTATTTTAGACATTAGCTAGCTTTTAAGTTTAGTCTTAGTTTCTTATATAAATATGTTCATGTAAATATTACTTAATCAAATTATTTTAACAAACATTTGTGACGGGATGGCGTAGGGGTTCATGGCGATAGCCCGGATTGCTAAAGACTCCGGTTTGAATACGGTCTTTGCCTTGCGCCACTGGTAGTGTCCGTCATTTTTTCTTCAATATATGACATCTTATTTTGATTTTTATCATCATCATTATCAACTATGTATTCCCTAAGGAGGGTTAACAGTCAGGCAGGCGGCTGATGGTTGTAAAAAGTCAATGCCGAATCTTTTTGCAGCATGACTAGGTATATAATATAGGCTTATATATATTACATAATATAGGTAGGCTTACCTACATAACCCACCGTTGTCCATTTCAAAATTGCTGGCATTTTCCTATCAAAATTTCATGATTTTGATTAAGTACCAAAAGGGATAACAGGAAACCGACGTTTTATTTAGGTACTCGATCTTTCAAATTTCCTCAACTGTTATAATTATATAATCCATAGTAATGTAGGTAATTTAATAAAAAAGTGTGCCTGTTTGTTACCGATCTTAAGAGAGTAATTTAAATAAAAAAATAATAAATATTGGGGGACACTTTACACAGATCAACTTAGCCCCAAACTAAGCAAAGCTCATACTATGGGTGCTAGGCGACGATATACTTACTTGTATAGATAAATACATACTTACTTATATGTACCTAGAAAACATCCATGACTCAGGAACAAAATAAATATTTGTGCTCTTCACACACCGCGGCTTAGCAGGCAGGGTAACTACGCGCTAGGCTAGACCAATCTGTCTTTTTATGCTCCGAATGTGAGATACAGGAGGCAACGCCTGTTAATAGCTGTTCCTATGTAATTTGCAACAATTGAATTATTATTGCCTTGACATATTTTTACTTGAATGAACAAATCTACATATAGAAACTAAGACTACAAATTAATAGCTAGCTTATATCTAAAAATTAAATATGCCCTTGAAGCACTGTACCAAGGTTGCTGGAACATTCTCGTTACAAGTACTGAAATGCATACATTGTGCGAGGAAGTAGCCAGTTCTTCGGTCACCAGGCCCCGTAGCCGAATGGCATTTCTGCGGCGCAAAACGAAATTGAAACGCCGCAGAAAGGTAGTCTGGCTCTGTCGCGCCAATACGCAAGAGCGATAGAGATAGATAGCTACGAAAGAGATATTATCGTGAGCGTTTCGTGAGCGATTGTGCATTCGGCTACGCACACTGTTACCTTAATCAGACACTTCGCGATATCATTATTACTACCTTAACTATATTACCTTATTTTCTTATCAGGTGCAAACGAAGTCGCGGGTACAACCTAGTATATTATATAAAAATACTCGCACGAAACGCGATTCCACGTGTAACTAACTCCCTTAATTAACACAGTCGTTCTCCCATTCGGCTCAGAAATTGCTCCATTGTACAAAATTTGTAACGTAGTAAAATTCTTCGACCGCAACAAAATTACCACGGAATTACGAGTATAATTTAATTAAGACATAACAGCTTTAATACCAATTAGTCACACGATCCATAGTTTGGGCGTATTGGGTAATTTGAGAGGCTGATGGGTTTACACCGGCTTTGGGCTTACCACCTACTCCAAACTGACCAATCAGAAGACAGTTTTCGGACTTCGAAGGCTTCACTGATTTATACACTTGATGAGTTTCTCTAATAAATCCAATGATGTGTCTATTAAAGCATCCATAGTAATAAAAGTTACTGTGGAATTAGTTTCGTTTTTTCTGCGTTATTACATGTTGTAAATGTCTGTAGTTTGCCGCCGGTTGACTTACCGGTCAAGAATTGCTAAAAGACATCTTAATATGGAAATAAATTAACAAACTTATGACTTTAAACAGTTATACGCGTAAATGTATTGTCATTTTCATACAATCTGGTATAAGTATTTGAGACTTCTGAGTACCCACAACACAAGCCTTCTTGAGCTTACCGGGGGACTCAGTCAATCTGTGCAAGTATGTCCTATAATATTTTTTTTATTTATTTCAATTCTAAAATTACAGGGTTTAGATTTATACCTCTTTTTCTTCTTTGGTCTCTACGTTATGTACCCTTTCTAAAGACTCTCAATGTGACCTATGAATTCGTTACTTCTTGTAAACAAAAATAAGTTTTTTGAGGTTCTAGCAGGATAGGTAGTAAATCAGATCTACTTTGAATAGCATACATTTTAATCAATGATATCGGGGTCATCGTCGATGAAAAATAAATTTGAGTTGCAACATCAAGACGAGGCAGTCTAATCTACTCAGGTATTCTTGCAATAGTTTCACTAAGTTAACCGCGAAAATAGGCTTGGAAAATAGGAATTTCTCCGTCCATTAAATTTACGACTTGTCTCAGAAAAGCCCGGTCTTGCCACTCGGATCTCTTTTTATAATTTATTTGCTTTACGACAGAATGTCCCTTGTAGAACAAGAAACCGTATGTATTATAATCTTAAACATAAACCTGTAAAATATGCATAACGTGTCTGTAACGTGTTCGTGTTTGTACTTTAATCATAATATTAATTACTTTTTAAAACAAATATCAACTAACTCAGTGCCTATCTCCATCTACTAGTCTTAAAATAGTGTATTTGTTTAATAATATGACTAAAATTATAACAAACATGTATTGCAAAAAGTTTGAATTATTTACGGTTATTTTCATTTCAGTATTGATATTTATATCGATCATTTTAATTTTAAAATTTTTAACACTTACATTTATTGAATCTGGTAAGTTACCCCAATAAACGTCATCATCATCATCATCTGTGGAAACTTGTTATTGGCTCATTGTTTTTATGTTGTAACTTTAGCTGTAAGTTTTCCTAACAAATAAAATAAAATATTTTTAAGAGCCAGGCTCTTGTCTGTGGAGTAATCGCCATTTCGCTCTTCTATCTGAGGCTGTTTTGAGTCTTGTCTTTAACTTGATTATTAATCATAGTAACTTTGTACTTTAGTTGAATTCATACTATTTATTGTAATTGTTGACATGTAAATACCCCTGTAGTCTATGTACATGCTGAATAAATGTTTTTGATTTATGTTTTTTTTTTCGATCTCAAAACGCACGCCTCGGTCTTCCCCTACTTCTTTTCTAAATGTCAATTAACTCCAACAGATAAACTCCAGAATCTATAACGAAAACTATAACCAATTTGTATATTCCAGCAGATAATGTAACCTCTCGTTATCAAACCCCCATCAAGTGGACAAGGGGTTAATACAGCGTGGTCACGTCCAATCTTTTCGTCCCTGCCTGCGGTGTGTAAAATTTATGGAAATTGCATTTCCGCATTATGCCCGATATGAGGGAGAAATGTTAGTCGGGAAAGTTTCTTTAAGATGCCATCGGCCGACCAGTGGTTTTCATTATTAATAACTATGCTTGTCTCGTAAATTGCCCCACTTTTTATTTTTCGTATAGTTTTATTTTGCTTATCGTTTGCTTTATTTGCTTACAAAACGTCAAAATGGTGGCCGTGTGTGGTGACGGGTTAAGAAATCACCACCCCATTTCTCCCCGCGGTTATCGTATAAGTCAACTGTGGTACATGGGTACAATTGTGGTGTGGCGATGGGTTGGAATTTTGTCACTGCAATATTATTTCGTTTTCTTTCAACCCCTTAATTGCTAAGTGCGGCACAGAAACTTTCATGTACTCACTCAGCCTGACTTCTTCGGGGATTTTACATGTATGAATAAAATTTATGTATGTTTGTAGGTATTCGTATATTGTGTGAATTTATGTATGTATGTAGGTATATGTTTTTTTTATAACTACACGATTTATTAAAAAACACAATTCCGCCAGTGATGGCGCCACTGGGCGGACGACGGACTCTTAAAGCAAACGCTGAAGTTGCAATCCTTCGCTTTGTCGTCAGACGCAAATAAGTGCTATTTCAATAGTCGTCATTTAAAGAAACTCTAGCATGTGTTGTATGCGAAGATGTCCTTAGTGTGTAACTTTAAATCTCTCTGAAAAGGCGGTATGTTTTAAATATTGAAATACAAGCGTAGTTATTGAAAAGCAAGTCTTTTTGGAGATAGATAATTAAATTTACTTAAACACTAGTGAGTCAAACGGTTAGGAGTCAATCTTAATCCTTTCTTTACTCTCTATAAATGTCCAAGGTGTCATACAAAACAAAACATGAAAAACAGTTGAGTTTCAAGTTGAATTAGGATATATACAACAGAAATAAATGTATTAGTCCAAATTGAAAAACACTGAGATCAGTAATATTGTAATTTAATTATGGTGCGTCTAGTCCACGTCTTTAGGTACTTATTGTACGAACAAGAACGAGAGACCAAGGCGAGTATTTAAATAAGTATTTATGTACCTTATAAAATTAAATAGATTATCATAACCGAAAGACAAGGCCCAACTGGTGGCCGAGCCGGGAATAGAACTCGGGTCTTCAGCTTACGTGGCTAACGTCTTTACCACTAGACCACCCGCCCGTCCGCGCATTTTTTCTTTCGTGTATGGTATGATATCATTTCAGTCTATAATTTATATAATATAGTAGTGTGACTAATTAAAAAAGAACAAATCAAAAAATATTTAATAAAATAATTTGATTTGTTCCCTAGTTGTACTGTATGTGCCTATAATTTTCATGAATCAATATTTCAATCAAATCTGAACAAGTTTAAAGTTCAACTAAGACGGACTATCTAAGTAACTGCACAATATTTATACCTATGTAAATTAAAGGTGCCCGCATCTATCCGGTCAAACTTTAACACAATAAGCAGAACTTCTAATCAAAGTAACAACGCGCTCATCGCATCCTTTGAGACCAGAAACTATTTTATAGTCAAAGGAGTAACTTGCGAACTTTTGAAATACGAGTTTTTCTCGAGTTCGTTTCAGCAGGTATTTGACCGGTGAATATAATGTAACGAAGGTTAGACGTGACTGTGTAAGTGAAATAGGTTTCATTTGAGCGATTCGAAGTTTCTTTCTAAGAATTTCGTAGTCCTTAAGGATAAACTTTTATAAATGTATGATGATTTTATCTAGTCCCTTCGGGTACCTATCATATTAGAAAAATACGGGCAACTGGTTCGTGATCGTGTTTGTTTACATTTATTTTTTATTTTTAAGCCGTTGCCAGTTGGTTTGATAATATACGTACGTCACTGGTTTTTCTTTTGGGAATACAGACGTAAGTTTCTGTAATAAACATTGGTAAACATGTAGATCTGATATGATACCTAATCACAAATATTATGTTAGTTAAAAAGAATAACAGGTTTTTGTTAAAGAATGCAGATTATCCAAGCGCGGATCCAGCTTCTTGCCCCGTGTGGGGGTCACGTGGTAAAGGCCCAGGCCCCAGAGGGGGGTCACGTGGTCTATTTGTATGCCAACTTAGGCTCCAGGGGATGGGGGGGTCATGACCCCCATGACCCACCCCTGGATCCGCGCATGAGATTATCGTATAAATGATGGACGTAAATTAATAGGTTATATACCTACTAGCATATATTGTACAGTTGCATTTGCAAATTCAGCCCGCATTTGCAAAATTTTGCAGCCCGTTGCGGGGTTGCAAAATTTTCATTTCCATTTGTAGATTTTGAATTGTTTGTCACATAAATCTACTTATTTGACTAAACTTCAAACCTACACACACACAGTACAACAAAAATACAGAGTGTAACAAAAATGGTGGTGATCCGTTTAAGGGCGTACTCAGTATCGTATTATTATCAGGAAAAAGTAGAAGAAAATTTTTTTTTCGCTAAAAAAATTTTCACTTTTGTATGAGCCGGGCCGCGCGAATCGGTCGAATCTCCATACAAAGATAAAAATTTTTTTTGCGAATAAAAATTTTTATCCTACTTTTTCCTGATGAGAATACGATATTACGCCCTTAAACGGATCACCACCATTTTTGTTACACCCTGTATAACACTTTATTTACTTACATTGATATAATTATGACTAAAATTGTAGTGGGCGCACTAAGTCGAAATGATGCCCAACCTTTATTTATTCAATTTAAAATTTTAACGCTAGAACACAATTAGTATTGCTGAGACAACCCTTAAGAGAACTAAGTAACATTGTTACGAAAGAAACATGCCGCAAGCCAACAAGAGCTCTCGCAATCACAAAAAATCTGCAAAACTCATTTCGTTGTAAAAATAATGCCATAAAAATTGTTAAATAAGGAAAGATGGCTCTATTCTTGCTCTGGTGTAACAGTTCCATCTTTCAAACTGTACATTTCTCGCTACAGAGTAACGAATACGCAGACATTGCCAATTTGTTATTTACAATATTAAAACAGAGAGGAATGCTCTGTCTGTGAAAGATTGTTCTAGTTGTTTAGAAATTGCTTTTGTTTCATTCAAATTCTTGGACTGCAATTTATACTGAAGCTGTTCAAATATTTACAGACTTTTGAGAAAACTTCGCTGATAAACATGATCTTTCTTCCTTATAATTGCATCAATATTGAGAATCATAATCACAGTTTCTTTGATTTGTCGTACCTGCCAGCCTAACCAAGATGGTTTTAATCGCTTCCACTAGAAGACAATTCGTTTTTTTATATCATTCGATTTTAGCATTTGCTTTTAGCTCGCCACATTGGCATGTTGGCCACGCCGCTAGTGTTTGATTCCTGAGATGAAGACATTGACGTTTCATGAACTAAACACAAAGAAAGTCATTTGAAAAATGTTCTTAACATTTATTTATATCTCATGCTGCGGCCTCTGCTTAACCACAAGTCTGTAGTGCATAGCGAACAGAACGAGTGAAATAAAAAACGGAGACTATGAAAATAAACGAAAGTATGCATTATTATGATGACGACTCTGAACTGGAATCCTTGGAGATTTCAATTATGTGACAAAAATATTAATCTGATGAAGGATTAAGCATTTTTAAAAATGTGAGAGCATATTTTGAGATTTTTGAGGATTATGAGGGATAAGGAGAATTTTATGAAATACTTAATTTTAATTTTGGTATAGTGATTATAACTTTCAGGATTTTGTAAACCTTATCGTCGGGACGTTTAGAACCTTTATGGTCACAGGAAGTTTTAGCCAAAGCCTAATAAAATACATACCAATTCCACAATGCAACAAGCTTCACTATTTTAGTGACTAAACATTATCTATGATTTTTCCATAGATAATAATATTGCGAAGATTTTTGTTTCATCCAAGTGCACGACTTCAGATCTGTGAAACGTGTCATTTTAATAAAAGTTGTTCATGTTCATAATAGTACAAAAATATGAATGTGTCGTCACACCTATGTTCAACAATTTCAATCATCTTATCCTCAAGTGCGAGCAGTACCCAAAGCATCGCTGCATGGCAAAAAAACACATCCCTCGGCGGTTTTATGTGTAGGTACTGCTACCTAGCCAACGTCACTGTCCCTTCGCTCATATCGTTATCGTAGCTAGCTTTCCCTATCGCTCTTCTATAGTAGCGCAACAGAGCCAGACTGCGTTTCCATCACCACGTAGCGTCAACGATTGTCACTTTGGCTAGGCCCGGAGATGATTCTGCAAAACACGTGTATTTTTCTTGTTTCGGTTACGGTAAAATTTTCCGCCAAATTTCTGAAAGTCGGATTGCTTTCTGCTCCAGATTAACGTAGGTCGTAATGGAATTTTAAACCGGGCTTCTCCTCGAATGTTCACGAATTTTAAATCCGTTGTTATGCACATCAACCTGTTGTAGCATTTCAATCTATCTTCAAAACTTCATCTCTTTGAATTGTTTGTTATTTATTCATTTTAATGTCCTGAGTTTCTAATGTTTAATCACTTTATAGTTTTGAACCAAGATATTAATTGAACTTATAACAGTTAATGCATTCTCTTTTCTAAGCCAAATGCAAATATTTTGGACAGGAACAGATACCTAACTACTTAATAGCAATAAGTTTAAAGTTAAACATTATTCTACTGATATAGTAGACATTTATTAAGTATATGTAAAAATAAAAGATGTACTCGTATATAATCCTACTTACATAACACACCCCCTCATTTCATTCAACCCCTTATTTGCCAAGAGTGGCACTGAAACTTGAGTAGTTTCATGTGCTCTGCCTACCCCTTCATGGGATACAGGCGTGATTGTATGTATGTATGTATGTATGTACATAACACAAATATGTACTATTTCTGTAAAAAAATGGAATCACACCCTGACCCTAAATAATAAAATACAACTTACATACTACGCAGAGGTAAAACATCTACAAAGGAAAAGTATATAATCCTCGGTAGAAAAAGTAAACGTAACGATTCCACATAGAAGAACACTAGAGCGCGGCGTCGTAATTCTGTTTCCAGACAAGAGCGCTAATTACAAACAGCAGGCTACTAGATTCAGGCTTAGGTGATAAGTGCCGAGTTACAAGGGACGCCGTTGGTTTGATGAGAAATCGAATACTGTTACATACCTACATTTGTGGGAATCAGATGTTTTTATACTGTGTATCCATACTAATATTATAAATAGGAAAATGTGTGTGTCTGTTTGTTTGTCCGTCCTTCACGGCAAAACGGAGCGACGAATTGTCGTGATTTTTTAAGTGGAGATAGTTGAAGGGATGGAGAGTGACATAGGCTACTTTTTGTCTCTTTTTAACGCGAGCGAAGCCGCGGGCAAAAGCTAGTTGTGTGATAAATAAATAAATAATTATATAAATATTGGGGACACCTTACATAGATCAACTTAGCCCCAAACTAAGCAAAGCTTGTACTATGGTGCTAAGCGACGATATACATACTTAAATAGATCAATTTTCTTAAAAAATATTTATTTACATGAACATATTTAGTATTTACATAATTATATAAGAAACTAAGACTAAACTTAAAAGCTAGCTAATGTCTAAAATAGGCCCTTGAGGCATTGTACCAAGGATACTGGCGACATTTCCTCGCTGTATCGCAATGCTGATACGTTGTGCGAGGAAGTCGCTAGCTCTTCGGTCACCAGTTACCTCAACCAGACGCTTCGCGATTTCTGTGAACAACTAATAAAAACTTAAAATACATAGAAAACATCCATGACTCAGGAACAAATATCTGTGCTCATCACACAAATAAATGCCCTTACCGGGTTTCGAACCTAGGACCGCGGCTCAGCAGGCAGGTTCACTACCGACTGAGCCAGATCGGTCGTCAAACCGGACCGGTCGTGTTGTGTATTACAAAAGTATTTGATTTCAGTTTGATAATAGATACAGGCTTGTGATGTGTTTTCAAAAAAATGCCAAAAATAGATAATAGAAATTTATAATCACTAAGGCGTAACAGCAATTTAAGTATATAAACGTTGCAGATTATTTTAGAGTTACAATCTATACGCGGGCTAAAGGCAGGATGCCGTTCGTTCAGTAAGTAATTGATGATTGGATGTGTTTACATTACAGTTCAGTTTGATATTCATAGATCCTAGATTCGCAAATCGCAGACACAGTAATAGATAACTGTATACACTGGTAAGTATCAATCACTAAGAATGAATGGGTACAATAGTAGGAATATATTTTAGATGTTTTTATGATTTACTACTGATTATACCTATAGTGTTGTGTTGTATTTGATTTCAGTTTGTTCAGACAGGCTTAGGTGATAAGTGCCGAGAGTTACAAGGGACGCTGTTAGTTTGATGGGAAATCAAATACTTGGTACATATTATAGTTTTTTCCTCAGTTTTTAACATCTTGATGGTTAGATATCCACTGCATATTCTATTTTATTCATAATATATTATGTAATAATTTCTGCCACTCCCAAGAGCAGTTGAAAATGCCGAGATTATACAAACAACATAGTTATTATCACGTGAGTTACACTTTCTTCTTCTTACTATATCAACAAAATAATCCGCTTCAGTCTACCTAGAACCAATCCCAGTCTAGCTTTAATACCAAGACAGTAAACTTTGGAGCATACCCGACAATGCCCGCCTGTCACTGCCGTCACCCGTAAACTGCCGACGGTGGATCGCCTCCTGTCAACAATATAAACTCCAGATTGTGGTTACTATGAGTTTTATATTTTCTCGATAGCGAGTGCGCCACGGATAATACTTGCTATTCGCTTTATAGTCTGTACTGTAATAAACAAAAATAAATATTATTTTAGCCTGTGTGGTGATGGGTTAAGAAATTCACCACCCCCTTTCTTCCCGTGGGTGTCGTAGAAGGCGACTATGGGATTTGGGTTAAATTGTGGCGTAGGCGAGAGGCTGGCAACCTGTCACTGTCACAATGCCACAGTTTCGTTTTCTTTCAACCCCTTATTTTGCCAAGAGTGGCACTGAAGCTTTAGTAGTTTCATGTGCTCTGCCTACCCCCTTACGGGATACAGGCGTGATTGTATGTTGTATGTTAAATATTATTTTCGCCACACCAACTGGTAAAGGCTCTCTTTGCTATTCGAAAACAGATAGCAAAATAGCATTGTACCTACAAGAGTGAAAAGTAATTTCATAAATTATGATTTTGAATAATAAATATTGAATAAATTGATGGATTTGATTGTGTTGGTGTGGTGAAAAATTTTCTGTTTCACTCGGTGGCAAAGTTTGTTTAACCTTCATGCCTTGATACCCTAGCAACGCTCAAGATTCCACTTTTTGAACCACTCGCTACGCTCTCGGTTCAATATTGGAATCTTTCGCTTGCTCGGGTATCAATATTGGTACTTGCGATTAAACCTTGTAAAACAAATAACTATTGTACACAAACAAATAAATATAATAAAATCATTAGTATAAATTTTAGACAGTGTACGAGTAGTTTAAAATATTTTTCGATTAACAAACCACATACAAAACTGGCACTGGTCGACCTTTTTAACCTACTTATTTGATCATGTAACATTTTCAAGAGAGTATCTCAGCTGTACACTGGCGTTAGGAACCTTTTGAAGGTACATTTTGTTTATACTTCTTTAAATAGCTTAAGATACATACGATATTAATTAGTTAATTTTCTCCATATAACCAAGGAAAATTTATATAAGTAGGATTTACAATCTTCATACTAAGAATCGTACCTCCATTTTTTAGCGACACCTATTAAATAATATCATAACTACATTTGATTGATGACGCCTACAATTTTTTTTAATACCTATGTGTATTGACATAATATCATGATATTATAAGAAATATGTCATTTGTTCTTATAAAAAATAAAAGAGGCAAACATTTTTGGTGAAAATATGTTTTTGGCCTATTTCAGGCTGCGGAACAGCGCCATCTAGTTGTAAGCCTAAAAGCCCATACATTTCAAGGGTACGCTTTTTTGTATGGGCTTTGTCAGACGTCTTATATCGTTCTTGATATAACGAATGTTATTTTCTGTGATCTATAAAATCTCACTATCGAGTTATGTACAAGAACTAGTGGTACCTATACAGATTGTGTCGGGACCAAGGTCGTTGTTAGCTTTAGTATTTTATGGAACCAGCTCCTTTAGGTGAGATTAAACTGTTGCAAGGTTTTCGATATTTACACGGATTAGGTATAGGGAGCATCTTGTTGGCATTTGCAATCGGTTAGATGTGATAGGAGATAATAAGTATAGTTTTAAAACTATGGAAACGGATTATAATAAATAAAAACAGGGACATATCAGTATACATTGGAGTGTATAGGTGTTGGATTTTGCAACCTGAATGGTGAAGGTGATAAAATACATTAGTGAGTTAAACCTACCCTCCATGGGTGTAATAAAAGTAAAGTGGTGTATTGCAACGGAGTACTTTAGCCACTGGCGGCCTAAAAACTATAGGCTTCAAATAAGGTACTTCGCTTAATATGCGTTTTATTGTAAGGTAAAACGCTGCTATTAAGCTTCCTACCGTTATTTGAAGCCTATTTATTATATTTGAGACCTGTCTGTGACCGCCTGGTGGCCAGCATAACGCCAATGTGATTAATTCCTCATCATTAGTGAAACTGGTGGAAACAACTAGTGCACTTAATAATCTGCGTGTGTGGGTGAATCATTTCAATTCAACCAACTAAGTGGAATCTGCAGTGATACATGTTACTATTTTTGTGAATACTGTATTTTTAATAAATCAATGTGAATCAAGTTATAAGATTAAATCTTATTTCTAAAAGCGAGTTCATATTTTTATTTCATTTCACCCATCAAATCATAATTTTCGGTATTGTCTGTTTCTATTAATTTCAGGATCCTTTATCATTATGCATCGATCTATTTCGCAAAAAGAAAGTGAAATCTTGTTGAGGCATTACAAGCCACAATGCTATTTGTCTTTATCACAGCAAAGCATATATGTTAGATCTATAGATCTCAGTATAACTAAGGCATAATACTGTTTAGGTTACGTTACTGACACAAAATTATCTTCATGGCTTATTCCTTTGTATTAATATTTATTTGAAAGTTCTTAGTCTTTATGAGGAATCAAGTGCACTTATACAACATTTTACAAAAACAACGGGATCTCCCTTGAAGATATATAAAATCGACTACAATATTTCCTTACTTTGTTGTTAGCATATAATGGCTAAACAATGTCAAGTGTGTACGTACAAATTTGAACAAAGGTGATCATTGCGTGATGTCACAGTATGTACATGCATTGTATTTCCAAGCCGATTTAAGTTGGCATATACGAACAAAAGACGAATTTCATGTGCCCACCTAAAGGTGAATAATAGTAGTATACAGAGCGCAGCTATTTAGGCAATAAATTATCTTTTAATTTATAAGATTTTCGTTTCAGTCCATTTTTAATAAGTACCACCCTATAAATGGTTTCATTTTGTTGTACATATACGTATTTGCAATTAGTTGGGTTGATATGGTAAGCAGCACTACCTTTGCTAATAAGTTGTAGTATAGCTAGAAAAACACTGGTTTTCACTTATCATTGTAATATATAAGTACCAACTATATCTGCTGGATACCCATTATGGTAAGATAAATAAATAACTTGGACTGTAGGCCTAACTGAAGTTTTAGTTATATTTGAAACAAGACTAAAAATAGTTCCAAAATAGATTTTAGCATTGATTTGGCCCCATAAATTAGTTATGTCACAGGCGCATAGCTCTAATATTAGTACATTTTATGTATTTTAGACGAGTAGCCAAGCAAGACACTAAATAATTCATAACTTATTTTTGTCAAAAACAAGGGAAGAATGTAGGCAGACTCGGCGATCAGTTCTTGTTGAACATTGGTAATATTCTTGCAGCAATAACCTTCGCGGTTATTTGCCTGAATGAAGCTCCCAGAATAATTAGCGTTTAATACTAAAAATCTTAAAGAGCCGTCTTTTAGCGTTAGGAGCAGATTCAAGCTAATGAAGAGGTACATGTTGTATGTACATTCTTCTAACGTCACATTTAGGATTACGGTGCATCCCTTTTCTCGAAAAGAACTTTGGCCTCCTTCTTACCCAGAGAGCGGGTTTCTGTGGGATGTTAGACAAGTTGTCTAGGAAATCTAGAAGGTTCTTGATTTGGAATCGATATCAATCATTTGATTTAAAAGCCTTGTATAGCATGGCTTATTGTCGTTCGGACAGGTACCGTACAGATAAATTTTATTCATCTCTGATCATATCATACCCTATGTGGGTCATAGGTATTTACATACGGTAAACATCAAAATTGTTCTTATATATATTATACGTGGAAGGTTAAAGAATTCCAACGTTATATTCACATACAGCGGGGTACAACCTTATATATTATTATGTCCACAGAAGGAAGTGAAGTGTCTAACTCATAGGAAATTAATAAAGGGTTAAAGATCTGAGTCTTTGATGACGTGAATTTGATAGTCAACACAAATTGTCAGGTTTTTGCAAGCCAATTACTCAGTTCCAGTATAGATTACCACAATCTTAGATATAGGAACAATTTGGTTATTTACCACTTTTACCAGGCAAGCTGGATTACGAAGATTACACCCACTAATCCAACCTTTATTTAATAAGGAACTAGGCTCATCCCGTTCCACGTGACTTGTATTCAAAGTCATTGATTTGGTGCTGGCACAGAATATATAAAAGTACAAGTACAGAAGGCTCACTGTCAACAACCTGTCAATGGACTGCATACGACATTGAGTTATATTGCGCAGCGACAAGGTCGTCAAACTTTATGAGCCGCGAACTCGCGGCCGCCGGAATGTATGGAAGAAATGCGGAGTGAGCCGCCCCTGGTGCTGGTTTCAGCGCTAGTGCGAGCTTCACGCTGCTAGCGGAGCCGGCAATACATATGTGGTTGAAAAGAGCCATTGACCGGTAAGTTCGCTTAGCTAGTCGCTGGCGGCTGAATAGGTTAGGTTAGGTTAGATATTTCATGAATATGATGATTTGTATTTGAAATGTATATTTACTTAATAGCATGCGTTTTCGTGGTAGTAGCCCGATACGCAATAATACACAGTATATGACTTGTGGTTGCTTTGCGGAAGCATATATTTATGTTATTGTAATATGGCCAGACGCTTAATTAACCACTTTGCGGGTCTTCCCTACGCAGGGGCTATGCTAATATTCTGTCATTCCAATTTAAGTATATGTACTGCCGAAGCAAATACTACTTGCATTATCAAAGCACTTGTTTAGCGATATGTAACAGGCTAATACATATGTTTTATCATATCTTGCTTACCTACTTAAACCCTGCAAAACCAGTTTAAGAATGCTGTTTACATTAATTTAAGAATATCCGGTTCCTGATAGTTCTAGCAGAGAGCTGAGTTGTAAGTTTAACACGCCCTGCGGAGGCTATAGCCGTGACGGCCAAAATCTCTTCAGAGATTATGTTTCGTTGGCTGAATATTCACAATATATTCATAACATTCACACGCCTTACGCAGGCAAATTATGAATATTATGGAATGGCAGATAAAATTTTACAAAAAGGCAAGTTCTATGATCACGCTACATAAGCTACATTGCGCATGCCAGGACGGGCTTGCTATATTATTAGTAATTCATTACACTAGATAGATAGTCTCATAGGCTCCTTTCTTTTATTTCGTCTGCTAGTGTAGCAGTCAAATAACAAAAAAATAACAAACAAAGGCCTTGCGCAGGCTTGTTATTTGTTGGGTAAGTAGAAATACTTACACGTCTTGCGCAGACGGAAGTACGAGTAATTAAGATTAGAATTAGATACATAGGCTTGGCGGAAACTTTCCTATTTACACGGATTTCCCGCTAACATTTGCCCAGCCTCGCAAATGGTCTCAATGGATATCCCAAGCAACAATGTTATTATAATGATGTCTCTTTACGCCTTGCGCAAGCGGAAATTATTAGAGTAGGTATTCGAATAAAAAACAAATTTCGGGTCTTTTCTTTGTAACGCCAAATCTAGGATATGAGCTGATACAAATACTGCATAGTCAACACATCTGCTTGCGCAGCAGAATAATAATAAATTTATTGCACAACAACTTGTGTACTTAAATCAGCAGACAGCTACTTACTATTTATTTATAAATCCTATTTGGATAGAAGCAAAAGATCAATAGTGACTCTCCTGTATGTGGTAATTTACAACAGAGTAGGTACCTACTTTAAATAATAATGGTTATTCTGGTAAATCTCAGACCTCACACTATAGACATAGGGTGAAATAGCCATTTTTTAGACATAGAAAAGCATGTATATCACATTACAATTTTATATCACATACGGGGGTTTCACTCAAAATCTTTTACTTTAGCTAGAGTAGCAAACTTCCAGTAAGTCTATTATTATCATTAGTACCGGAATTTTATTCAACGCTTACACTTAGAACGATACTGTGCATCAATAGTAGGCACTCTTTAATTAAGAATGAAGAAAATAACATAATAGACCGGACCCCAATAGGGAATCCAATATGACACTAGAACCTTTACAAGTTGATACAACAAGGTTTTAAACGTGTCCTAGGTTTTATCTACTTAATCGTTAATGAATTGCATCTTAGCTTCTTGCGAGACTATCAAAATTTTGAAAGCAATCACTGTTACACGCCATAGCCTGCATAGTAATAATACTGGGGATATGCACGGAAAATATCAGGTCATAAAAATTTAAGCGTCCCTCACAAAATAGTAATCAAGTATCCACGTTTTATTATTTATATCGAAGTAAAACCGTTAAAATATGAAATATTTTGTAAAATATTACATATTTTTTAAACATAGTATTATTTTTTTGTAACAACTAACTTTATTAACAGTGTGTAAACCAGCCTTAAAAATATATATTATTTATGGTTTTTAATATTTCTTGTATGTGGGTAGTTTTTGCACATTGTAATTTTTCCTCAGTCACCCGTTGACCACGAACGCTGTGACTGTGTAAAGTGTTCGAAACGTCGGGATGAATTGTAAATTCATTATAGGCGTATAATCCGTTTCCATAGTTTTATTTCATGAGTAACTATCGCGGTAACCGAATACTATAGGTATTATAGGTTTGCATAACAGTCACCACATTTTATTATATATGAGGTATATTTAAAATTATTATACGGTGGTTTACTTTTGAACATTTTAATTAAATTTTATTTTAAAGACAACGTTCCAAATAAGAGTGTTTTCATTTTATCTACATTTCTTTTTATGAGTTACTTATTTCTTTCACACTAACAGTGGGACACTAACGCAGGCTAGAAAAAAAATACTTATTTATTTTGTGTTTATTTTATATGAAGGCAGTTTCTTACAAATGTAACATATGCCATTTTGGTTTAAATTACGTTGAATATACTACGCATAAAGTTATTAAAAAAAATAAGTGCTGGTTTGCAGTTTTAACTTACACTTACTATGAAAGCCATGCGTATTTTTGCGAGGTCACAGTTCTAACCTAACCATTTTGTAAACCAGTAGTTTACCAATTTCTAACCTAATCAGAACCTGTACACAAAAACATTCGTTTCTCTGTGGTCGCTGCATTGATACGACGAAATTAGGCACTTATATATGAATCATTAAGTAATATTCATTGAGTAGTGTTTCTGAAGTAAGAACAATTTAAATTAAATACGTAGTGATTGAAAGAAAATAACACCTATTTTACTGGAACTCAAATTTCCATGAAAAGTTTGTCGAGGAAACAAGGGGATAGGTACCTAAAAAATGTACTTAATTTCTGGTTTATTAGGCAACTAATAAATCTATAATTGTCTTTCTTACGTAATAGGCATGTGTTGTACGATAAAGTTAAAAAAAAACTTTGTATTTGGGTACATTAAATAAAAACGCACAATGGGTAAAATAAATCAATAGCTATTATATACCATTGATACTGAAATATCCTTAATGGTGTCATTCTGTGCTCGACAAAAGAAACTACTTAGCTAATTAGAAAGGCAAACACTATTCACGGTAAAACTGTTACGTCATCATGTATTAACTACATTAAAAGCCCCTATTTAGATAGAACTTATATCCGACATTCGACACACTGTTCAGTAGAGTACCTACAGTTTAGATACAATAAACACCTGCTTATACGGTGAAATTACAAACTTACTTTCAGAAATACATAGTTACATTTTTTTTTAAAAACTGTTCAACCAATCAATTTCAAAATAATTTTCCTAGAAAGGGTTCATAAAGTGCTACTTCTGAGATTTTTTAAACTTGTTATTCAAAAGTTAGAGGGGGAACATTTTTTTTTACTTTTGGAGCGATTATTCCGAAAATATCAACATTATCAAAAAATGATTTTAGTAAACCCCTATGCATTTTTAAATACCTGTCCAACAATGTATCACACGTTAGGGTTGAAATGAAAAAAAAAACCCTCCCCATTTTATGTGTAGGGGGGGTACCCCAATAAAGCATATATTATCACTTTTTATTTTTGCACTTTGTTGGCGTGATTGAGATACACATTGGTACCAAATTTCAGCTTCGTAGTGCTAACGGTCACTGAGATTATCCGCGGACGGACGGACGGATAGATAGACATGGCGAAACTATAAGGATAGGCTAGTTGACTATGGTACCCTAAAAAGGTGCCCCCCACCCCCTACATAGCTTTTAAATCCGGTGTAATAAGAACATAGTAGTACCATATTTATAAGACGATTTTTTCGATACATAATTTGTGCATTTGACGGTAGGTACCACAGATGTCATATAAACCATAGATCAAGCAAACGTATCTACATACTTAGCGTGTCAAATGAACTCAGTGAAATCCACTGAGTTGTCCGTCTTTAATCGCAGCTTGCAGCTTTCGGGCGTCAATTTTTGTAAGTTGAAGTCAACAAAAACATTAAAAATGCCTCGTTACATGATATTTAATTGCAACAACATAAAACTTATCAACACTCAAGGGCCTGAGACATATTTAAAATCACAGGCAAGTAACAACTTCAGTACAAAATCTGACACGCTTGGCCGCCATACAAATAAATGAACTCGTTTCTTCTATCTAAATCTAATTCTGTGGTAGGTACTTATATAGCCTCGTAAGACCTAGGCCAATTTTCCCGATTTTGAATTTAGTACTTTCTTTTATTTCTTAAGAGTTCTAAACTCAAATATAATTTGTACTTTACAGGTACGCCAGGATATACAAGCATAACGTACAGAGGTACCTACACTGTCCGTCAGTACAGTCGACTACAAAGAGATGTATCCACTTTTTCACCTTATTACAATGCAATAATGTTAAAAAATCTCTTTGTAGTCGACTTTACCTATCCAGTCCATAGAAAAAATACATACCTACTGTTGATAGGGCAATGTAATTAAAATCACATGAAAATTATTTAACCGTCTACATGGACGCTTATTATTATCCTTAAACGAAACCGTTTCCAGCGAAATATAAGTAAAACCATCCCACATTCCGAGTACAGTGATGTAATTTCCACGAATACTTGTATGTTCGAAGTGTATCGTAATTTTCCTTCGTGGACTCTCGTCTAGACAAAGTCTAGGAAGACTGGAAGATTAAAGACAGCAGCATGAATAGGACCAGCCTAAAGAAAGAAAACGAAAAATGCCTTTACGTTGGAAGGCTTGTGCGCTGTCACGTACACTGTGTTATTTAATCTTTTTGCAGAGGTTTTGTCAACGGCTATTTGCCTTTTTCAGAATCTGGATGTTGCTTTGGAGGTTTGTTTAGCAGGATTTGTCTGCTACGGATATCACCTTTACTCACGTCTGTTACATAACCTAAAGCCTAAAGATATTCCCGTAATTCAAATATGTAAAGAAAATCATTTCAAAGCCCTTTTCTATAAGGTAAGCTTTAAATTTTTGCTAAGATCTTTTTCTCCATTCAGACTAAAAGGCTAAATGGTAAAACTATTTGGGTAATACGAGTAACTGATAAATCTACTTTACTAACCTAAAGGCCGTATTTCTATGATATCTAGGTAATGTCATTCTTGTCATTTTGAATAAAGATACATATTTAAATATTTTTTTAAATACCTATGTACATGTGACGTGTAAAAGTGCCCCTGTGGCCTATTTGCTGAATAAATTATTTTGATTTTGATTTTGATTTGTATAAGTTTCCCATTTGGCGCGTATCAAGTTGTTTAAATACCGTATTTTTTTATTTTTATGCTTAGAATATACGCGTTCTTCTGAATGAATTGTTTTTGCTTTGTTTCCCGGCATTTGTTATCGCGTCATAAATTAATTCGTCATTAGAGCCAGACCAACACAAGCGGCATTACCTGCAGTCATTACTGGAAAATAATGACGCCTATTCCTTACTCCATTCTACGACAACGAATCAGAAATGACGTCCAATTAAGTAGTTTGTGAACGGTGACCCTTAATGAGGATATAATTATCGTAAAGAAACGTTGCACCCTAAATCACATCTTGATATAAAAATACAAATTAGGAATAAAGCGCTGTTTAATAACATATTCATAAAACCATATAAAAATAGTGTGGCTGATGCGGCAGCCATTAATATTATTAATATGGCTTCATGACGCGAGAACCATAAAGTTGAACAAACGAGAGAGGCGGGATATTTTTTACCGCCTGAGCTCCCATAAAAACGCAGGCCCTGAATTAGCTCGACTCTTTGTCACCCCTTTTGAACAACCCTTAAATTTCTACGACCTACCACTGTCTTTGTCTAACAATAACCACTACATTCCTATCCGTTAAACTGCATCAACGAAAAACAACGTAAAACCGCCCGAGATGAAACGAGATAGAATAAAATATATGCACTAGTAGAGAGGACAGAGAGAGCGACATACGTAGTAGTAGCCACGGACGTATACTTTGTCCTCAGCGGGAAAGAGACGGTCGAGAACCCTCATGAGCGACCGAGAGAGAAACAGAAATTAACCAACAGAGGGGAGAGGAACCGAGCTTCTTCAGGCGGGGTGGTTAGTCTGCATTCGACCGCGCGCGCGGTAGCGTTGGCTCATCGAAACCGCTCTTTAGCGCACGATTCGAGTTGTGAAAACATTTTTCTTGTGAGCGTTTACGTTTCGTACTGTGATCTATCAAGGATTGATATGGAACTACGTGACATGAACTTGGACCGTGAATTGTGACAAAATTGGAAGTTTGTTTACTGAAAACTTAAAAGGAACATGTTTCTGTGTCAAGAAAAACTGTTGAAAATTTTTGCACTTGGCAACTGAAGAATTTTGTAAGACTGTATTATTATGACCAGCAATTTTTCACTTGGATTTATGTGTGCGTTATGATAAGGAAAGAGGATTGACCATAACTCTTATTGCGAGTCAAGGATACCAAAGATAATGTGTGCCAAAATGTTTTTGTATAGTTTTACTTTGTTTTCGGCCATATGGATTGGGGTGTTAGCTGAAGAGGAGGTGTCCTCGCCGTTGCGGGTAGCGCAGTGCAGGGCGACATGCTTGCAGAAGGTAAGACACGATTTTTTTCCTACACCTAAATCATCATCGTCCTTGCGTTATCCTGGCATTTGCCACGGCTCATGGGAGCCTGGGATCCGCTGTGACAACTAATTCCAAGATTTGGCGTAGGCACTAGTTTTACGAAAGCGACTGCCATCTGACCTTCCAACCCAAAGGGTAACTAGGCCTTATTGGAATTAGTCCGGTTTCCTCGCGATGTTTTCCTTCACCGAAAAGCGACTTCACAAATTATATCAAATGACATTTCGCACATAAGTTCCGAAAAACTCATTGGTACGAGCCAGGGTTCGAACCCGCGACCTCAGGATTGAAAGTAGCGCGCTTCTACCGCTAGGCCACCAGCGCTTCCTACACCTAAATCCTGAAACAAATTGAATCCTTTGCCTTTTATCGGGAGACTATTATGGAACCACAGAGGACCTTATTAGAGGGCGGAATCCGGTGGATGCTTTATGTAAAAGAACCCACATGGCCCAATTAGAATAGTCCCGGGTCTTTGTCCATTTGTCCCTCAATCAATCGCAGCGAAGGCCATCCGTTACCCGTTAGACCCACGATAATCCGGTGTTCGAGCTGATTAGCCACTTGCCTGCGAGGATCGTTACAGATCATAGATCAAAGAACAACCGATCCGGTTAAATGAGGCGTCGGAAATCGTCAAAAGGTTTTTCTGGTAAGCACGTTAATACAGGTTGTTTTTGGTAGGTAGTCGCTACCCTTTTTTGTATAAAATCTCAAAATATATTTCAGAATTTGGTTGATTCCATTCTGTTTGCGTGTGTTCAATGAAATGGTTAGTTTCAACATCTTTATTTTTACTCCGCTTGTAGCTTTTTAAGGGGTTGTTTTTGTCAGTTTGAAGTTCATTTTACGATTTAAAACTGAAAACTATAAAACGTGAACCTAGATAACCTGAATGTAGTCTTCAATCTAAACTTAAACATCATTTATTGATTTGACAGGAATCAAAATCAATGTGTATCTCATTCACGCTTATATAAAATGTAATGAATGTAAGAGCATTGAGACAAACATTAGGCCAACATCAAAAAAAATATAAAGTCAGATTATAAGAATTGTAATGTGCCTCCTTTAAACCCAAAAATTGAAACAATGTTAAAACGGATCCTTTAACATAATCAAATACCGAGCTAGTCATAAATCACGGCAGAGTTATTGTAATTTATCTCACCTTTCGTACCAAAATATTGAAACTGTCGTTGTAGGGGAACCTCATTTATTATGCTGTCGAAAAGTCGACGGCGGTTTGTAGAAAAATTGTTGTTTTGTATTTTTTACACATGGTATCATTTATTTTTGCTTTACTGCATAATGCCATATGACAAAAATAGATAGAAAAATATGTATTTACACAGTAAAAAAAAAATACTGGTCAAATCAGTTTCTTTTTTCAAACGGTCAAAACGATGAGCCACTTTTGATTCCATAATTATGGTCCGTATGATTTCTATGCCAGTCTGTTAAAATTTATGTTTGCATCCAGCCCTCGACTTTCGTCTACATAGAACTATGATATTGATGATGGCACAGTATAAAGCAGTAATAACTCTTCTAACAAACTTCACTCCGCGCGGTGTGTCGAAAACTACTCTCCATATGCACCGAATACATGCGAAACTGGTAAGTATTGGGCTGGACAGTCGGGGCCGCGTTCGCGCGCTGTGTTGACGTGTTGAGTTCGGGAGAAAATGACGTCAGCACCGAAGACATGTTTTCGTTACTGTAGTGCTTATGGGTGTATGGAGAACAGTTCTCAAAATGCGGAAATGTCAGAATGTTCTTTAGAATTCCTAGACACCCAGAAAAGTAAGTGGTTGTTATATTTTTGCAGTGTTAGGTACATTATTGCTTACGTAAATGGCGTAAAAGTGAGATTTAAAGCTAGAATGACACATTAAAATCAATAAGGATTTATCTGTAACGACATTTAGGTAGATGCTGCGATCTATCTAGCTCGAAAGTTTGGTACCTACTTAAATATTGTGCAAACATCTATTCAAACATTTTATGTAAATACGATTTCGTCAGTATTTAAGAAACAAACACGTACTTGAATCTTTATTAGATAAAAAGGTAGAAAGAGCGTTGGTACTAGCATAGCGCCATACACAGTTACTACGAGTAGGACAGTAGCACAGGTACAACCCTGCGTGACCTTGCGCAGTAGTAACGACCGCGTCGCCGCTGCCGGAGATTAACTACTGATTTATCCTTATACTGTGATGATGGTGATTGTCAAAAAAATTTTCCTACATCCTTCCCTAGACCTTAACCTCAATTACCTCAAACTACCATCTATAGTATACGCAAATAATCCATTTTAATATTTTTTTTTTTACAAATATATAAATTATTATATCTACACGTAGGACCGTAGGTATGGGTAGTCGGACTTAGTATGAAATAAGGACCTTTGCGTAATTTCTGATGGAATTTAAGTTATAAACCATCTGATTACACTGGAAGAAAACAAAACAAACCTTCTGTAACGGAGTCAATTAAGTATATTATTTAAATCAGTCAAATTATTTAAAAAAAGTTTTATTTTAGATCAAATCACATCCCTAATAGGTACGCTAAGCTAAAATGCTTATCTCCAACTCTCTAAAACGATAAGTACGATTTATATCGACCAATATTTACAGATACAATTTATCTAAACTGGTTGTGTTATTTATTTGAAGCATTCCGAACAGGTTGCTTAGTTATCGCTATTGGGTCCGGGCTACAATAAATATATTTCTATCTTTCGAATTGTAATAAACTTATTTGTTTCAGCCATCGAGATTGCTCAATAAATTATGCTTCAAATTATTAAGTTCCGTATTAAAATTTTAATTAACATATTTGGAGTGAGTTCGTGTAGCTTCTCTGTCTTGTATATTAATTAAAGTAATTTATATCCATTTTAATTTGATGTTTTAATTTTAATGAACCAATATTTGCTTCGTCCGCGGTATCGATTTTCTATGAGCTTATGAGTCTAAATAATATATTCAGCATCACGAAATAAATTCAAATTTCAAAATTTCAATTCAGTTGCGAATGCCAGGTAAGCCGTTGGTAAAAAAAATCATGATATGGGTCCTGCCAATCTCGCGTGCATCAAAATCGACGTATGTTGATAAATCCAAGTATTTGGGCATGATCACGCTTCGTCCAATTTTTTTGCCTTCTGTATTTTTTTAGGGTTCCGTACGTCAAAAGCAAAAAAGGAAACCATTATAGGATCACTTGTGCGTTAGTCTGCCACAGTCAAGTCTTTTCAAAATTGCTGGTCCAATTGGGCTGAAGAGGGGAAAAAATGGAGACTCTTTTGAAGAAGTGAGACAAATTAAAAATTATAAAAATCAAAACTTCAAATGAAAAAAAAAAAATTCAAAAGATCTAGAATATTTTTTTATAATTTTAGAGCCCTTAGTCCTACATGTGTATTGTGTAAGTTAAGGGAACACAAGGTCAAGCGTGAGCTAATCTTAAGGAAAAACATTAATACAGTTTTGTGATATACAGAACCCTCAGTGCGCGAGTTGGACTCGCACTTGGCCTATTTTTTGTTATTATACTACCTGCAAAGGACTAAGGTCGTGCACAAAGAGCAGCCATTTAAACTTTTTTCCATTTTGTTTGCAAAGGGATGTGCGTGACGTTTCCAAGGGCGGAAGGATAGGCAAAGGCTTTTATTGTTCACAAAATTAGAGTAGCCGTATAATCAGGAAGTGGGTTAGTCCTAAAAAATATAATTGGCCCTAATGGAGCAGCCTTTTACCTGATAGATACCTTTTGGAAGTTAAATAGTGCATGTATTGGTGAAAAATGTTGCAAAATTTTATGGTGCGGTTGTAATACACAAATGATATGGTCTTAGTACTAAAAAGTAACTAAAACGTAGTAAAACTAAAATTTATTCAAACTGTTGTCCCGGGTCCACTATATAAATAAATTGGTACGTGCTAACAGCTGTTTTTATTTTAAACTTACTTTCGTTGATAACTAAATTCGAGTTAAGGAATATGAACCATTGTATGGTATACTTGAAGCTTTGGAAACTTATTGGAACTACTACAGTGGAGTCTGTTTTGTCTATGGGTTTGGGTTTTCTATTATCTTCATATTTTTCGAGTTAGTAACTTTTTTAAAGAAAGCTTGCCCCTGCTGCCCCTAGTTGCCAACGCGGGCTTTAAAAACACGATATGAATTTTAAAGAGCATGTTCATAAACGTTTGTGTCCATGTCTAGAAGGTTTTTGTTATCTACATGACTTGAAAATATTTAAACACCATTCAGAAACATGTCAACACATTCTTGCTTGTCCCTTTCACCTGCTTCTTTCGGAATACCTAATTGTACATATTTACATACATTAATAACTTCGGTTGTTGAACTAACAGCGACTAGTATTTTAAACCATAGCACCAATAGCAGTACTAACTAACGTCAGCATAAAAAAAATACCCGTTTCACCTTGAGACCCTAAATAATGCAAAAAAGAAACCATAAAGAACCGGGCGATTGCGAAATAAAATCTCGATTAGAAATTTAGGAACTCTCAGACCTTCCCTTATGGTCCCTTTTGAAGCGGCCATTCCCGGAGTGAGCATTATTATTTTATTGGTGTTCAGCCATGCACAAGAGGTAGAATAAAAATGTTGTTCGACGGAAAATCGAAAAAAAAGTGAAGGTTTCGGATGCACGTCCTCGGGCCACGCTGCGGTTAGAAAAAATAAACGAGAAAGTCAACGCCGAAATGACCTGCGTTTTTGTTCAAGATTTGTTTTTGTTACGTTTGAGTTCATTTGGAAGTAGCCATGTCTGTTGCTTACTGAATTAACTTAAATTGCCTTCGCTTTTTGTGTTTAAAAGCATTGGTTTATTTCTTTCGAAGCCATAATTTTTAAGCTGACCGATGGAATTGAAAGTGCTGGACTCAAAATCTCATTATCATTCGAATATTGGTTTAAAGATGACGTTGTGTTTTATTACCCGTTGGATTTGCCATTGGAGGAAGTCGCCTCGCGAATTCCCTGAACGCGATAATTTATGAAAAAGGTCAAGCGAATCGGACTAAGTGTCGCGAGGTGGCATTACATCTACGCAACTCACGAGAAGGGTGTCTTGCCTTATCCGGCAAGACAGTCGTAATAGAGCCGTAGACGAGAGCAGACGATTAATGATTCATGACCCCTCGTAGCGCAGTGTCATCAATATTATTCTGTTTGTATCCCGCACGTTTGGCCCACCCTCGCCCGCGCCCTGTTCATACATAAATAAGCACGACACGTCGTCTTCTCTGATTACATCGCACCGATGTAGTGAGAAATAGTGTAGTCAGATGCTGAGCCCGTCTTTTGTTCAATATATTCCCTAGACGCTGAATGAATAGTTAACACTGTATGCTCAACGTGCAAGTTTACGGTTTCGGGTTTCACTTAAAAGATTGGAGATAAGTCGATGAATTTATTTGTTTGGTGTCAATATGCTGATGTTACAATCTCTGTTGGTGTTGGGAATTTATTTGTTAACGCTGATATGTATCGGAATTTCTGTGAAGAGATATGTATATCGGATTATAAAAGTGCCAAGAAACTTGTTTAAAACACTAAAAGTAGCACAATATTTAAAAACTTTGAGATCGTTTGAAAGCTAATTAGATTTACTAACAGTTTTATTATCAAGTATAACTTGAGCAATATTGAGTAGATAATTAAAGTAGAAACTTATTTTATTAAATGTTCATTAGTTGCTGATGAGACATCGTATATTTAGTACAGTGTCAAATGACACTAAAAAACACATCATTACTGGAAATTACATGAAGTTCCGTTACTCCCAAAAATGACGTAGAGCTTCTTGTCACGCAATACGGCGATAAAGCCGGTTTCCGAGGCAAATTAAGTAGAAGGCAGAATGGATCATTGACAAATACAGTAAGTATAGGTTTTACACGAATGTCGAGAAAATAAGTTTAAAATACCAAGATAAAATTCATCTAAGACGACTTCAAATTTTGTTCCTTTTTGGTGGTAGGCAATTTGAATTCAAAAGTAGAACAGAAAAAAATGCGAGGTAAGTTTTCTGAATGAAATAGATAAAATATTAATGACACGCTTTAAAATGCACAAAACAACACGCCTTTAAAATCCCGCCTTATTAATGCGAGTCGTTCCGAGTGTGTGTTTTTCCTCACAGATCCCATCTAGCGACATTAAAGCTCGCGGAAGACTTGTTCTACTGATAAATGATGTGCCCGCTACTACACCGCTTCGCTTTTAATCCTCCAACACCATTGTGTCGACGTCCGATTTTTGACATCAACGGTTTCCTACCACCGCCCACACGGTTTGGTAAATAAGAAATTAATGGCCTATCTGTATCTCGGTTCGAAATCAATTGGCCACCTATTTAATGATTTGTCGTGTCGATTTATCTGTTCGTAGTATCTCTGCATGTTAAACACAATTTACTGCGAACACTAAATAATAATAATAATATCGCTGCATTAAAGTACATTGTAATTGTTTATGCTTTTCGATTACATTATTTATTGTATTTATTTATTAATGCAAAAATAAACAGTTTACATTATATGTAACAGTGTCCCACAAAACAGTTTTCACGGTTTGTCTGTGGGATCGAGCAGTCTCTACTCTCTTACATTATCAATTATCATGTATGAATAATCAACATGTAACTATATTATCTATAATACAAATTATTATATGCAGTTTTTAAGGTAAATACGTAGCTTTTTCCCAACACTTTACATGTTTCCTGTCTGATGTCAGAGGGCAGGTAAAGAAGTATTCACTTTACTTATCACCGATCGGAACGTTGTTAAATGAAGGAGCGGGGTTAACTACCGAAATTGCAATCAAGATTAAAATGTTCCCACTCGTAAACAAGAACGTAATGTCATAAACAAAGTATCTGTTAGATAAACACGATCGGGCCGGTTATACCGAACATTAAAAATTATGAAACTGTTTATCAGTTTTAATAGTTTTGTGAGCGCGAGCGGCCGTTTTGATTACATATTTAATGTTTCAGTAAACTATTTAACATCGTCCCGAAGTTGATTGGGATTCGATTAAAAGCAGCTGCTCACTGAAAGCATGTACTAAGCCCTGCAGCCACCGATGAAATGGAGATAGTTTTAATGCTCGTAAATTTCGTTTAGAGACTCCGTCCGATCGACTAATCGCTTTCGTCGGGATGTTTGCCTAAGTTTGAAACTAAATTTTGTGCTCGATTTGGTAATATCGCAATTCATACATTAATGGCGTTGTAACATTGAGGGTGTTATTCTAAAGGGTCAAGAAGATCCTTTACAGACATAAGTACTCCTATCTAAGTTAAGGTCGGATAAACGGTATATGGGTGACACTTTATGTGACCAAACCCAAAGCCATAGCGTTAATTGGAGAGCTGTTTAACCTGAAGATAAGTGTAGAGGTAACAGTTTACTATACTCGTTTTTACAAATTATTTAAACTAAAATATTATGTAGTCGAACGTAGATGAAACAGTCACTAAGTGCCTAATCAATAAAAAAGTTTCAATAAAGGAACTGGGCGTCATTATGTTATTAAAATTAAATCAATACCAAATTGTTGGATCAAGCTCAGGCCTATGATTACCCACATTTAGCGTCATGCCTCAGTGAATTTGTTATTTTAAACAAAGCACAGTAGGATGTCCACGATGGGCGGAGCCCAGCCTTCGCCATGCGTACGCGCATTCAATAGTTACAGCAAAGGGGGAGTGGTGTGACAAAGAGGGGAACCCAATTTAAAACTAATTAAAATGTTACTACAACGAGCGTCTACTTAAAAACACCGTAAGATTGCTCACAAATCTTAACTAGCCAGAATTTTTATAGGGATAGGTGTCAAAATTTATTGTCTCCCAACTTCGTTTCGTCTGCAGCCCCAAATCCCTTTATCTGAGCATTAATCTTTTGAAACCCATAAAAACGAATCTTTGGATCTTAACAAATATTTTGTACGAAATTGATGGAGGAACCGTCCCTTATCTAAGGCTTGAATCTGAGACGATCAAAATTCCTAGAGGTGTCGATACAACGTATGAGTATGCCATAGTTGTTAAAGCTTTATTTATAATTTGTTTTATGTGACTTATGATTTTTTATGGTAACGTCATTGGATCAGTTGTTTTTCTTGGCTATTTACATGTAAAATTTTATATATTTTATTTCATTTTATACATTTCATAATGCTCGAGCTTTCCTAATACCACTACAATCTGTGCGTTGTCAAGCGGGTATACATGTTCCTGTAAAAAGTTTTAGTTTAAAAATAGCTAGACCACTTTTAAATCACTACTGTACTGCCACTTAAAGTGTGAAGCGATCATGGGACTTGCGTGGGCCGTGGCACAGTTGGCATTCTTTTACAAAAAAACAACTGGCACCCCGTTGTTTAAGAGGAAAAAAATAATGAAATATGTTTCTTAACCTTTTTTTCGACATACGAGAAAAACGTTCAGAATTTTAAAGTGTCGTATTTAAATGAACAACCCACAGCGAGGTGACATTAAAATTCGATTGTGGCCCTTTGTAACAGTTTGATTGGTGAGTTAGTTTATATGGGATGTTTTATTACATATCAGTTTATTCAGGCGCGATTAAACAATTTCGGTGTTTTAGGGTCCCCTATTGTTTAATTATAGTCAGTAAATGGCGCCTCAGGATTCAAACAAGCTTCTCCTTAATATCAAGTTTCAAATTGGTTTCTTAAAATCGTAAGGCAACAGTTTTAGAAGCCAATTCATCTGAATAAACACGAACGTGGACGCTGCTCGGTAGAAAAAGGCGTTAAGTACATAGGGAAACTAAAGAACACTTACGATGTTGCTTCAGAAGACAGAAAGCAGACAAAAATACCGATTGGGGTAGATTTGTCTCGCGGAGTCGCCTGTCATGGCCAATAACACAGATCAATGTTGCGTGCAGTTGGCCACGCCACTCGAAACATACTTATTTAGGAATCTAGCAACACGGTACTATAAATAAGCTGAAAATTGGATTGTGTTTAAAGTAAGATTAATTGATTAAAATTGTAAGGGCTTTTGTTTGGCTCACACGTATATTTATTGTAGTTTAGATTTTAGACTTTTCGTTTTAGAGGACGGTACCTATGTTAATGTTAACCTACATATTACTGTGTAAGATAGCAAAATACGCCTAAGTTAAATTGGGTATTAAACAAAAATATTTTCAGAAAATATTAGCCGTTGGCAATAAGTTTAAAAACATATTTAAGTAATACTTATTATACTTATAGGCTGTATTAGTTTACTATGTACTTTTAACGTGAAATAAATTTTGCTTACAGGCTTAGTAAATTAATACTAAAGTGAAACAATTAAACGAACTCTCTCCCGGGAGCTGAGAGGTTTGTCCTAAACATATTCAATCTAAACCATTTATTTTTCATACTCGTATCTATAAAGAGTCGTAGCTTTATTATAGAACAAAATATTTTAACGAACCGATGTGCCTATGTGTAAAGTTTAAAATAAAAGAGGCACACGACAGAAATATTTTTGTATCGTGGACACGCCATTTAAGTCACTATCGTAAATTTTATTGAAATGCCCCAGCAACGATCGCCGTACGAGATGCCTTGTCTTCGGGACGAATTTATGCGTAATGCGTAAACAAATTGACGTCTTCGAGATTTTCTTTGAAGGGGACGCCGACTTGATCATGTGACATGTCTTTTGATGCCTACTTTTAAAACAAAATCAAAATTTTGAAAAACCCCCGATATAGTGGACTGATTTTCATGAAACATGGCTAAGAACACTCCCGACTAATTCAGCTTTCAAAAAAAAAAAAACAATCTAAATCGGTTCATCCGTTCCGGAGATACGATGACACAGACACACACACAGACAGACACGTCAAACTTATAACACCTCGTCCTTTTTGCGTCGGGGGTTAAAAACCTAAAGCGCATCAAACATTAGGTAATCACAATCCGTTTCGAACAATTGATTTTCATGCACGGTAAAAAATTTTAGCGGATATCAGTTGCATTTTTAAGAACGGCACCTCAATGCATCGACGGCGAGCGGACGTATGGCTTCGTAAGTCGTAAAATCATATCACGTTACACAATAGCTACTATTGTCTTTTTATTTCATTTCATTGTTTCCCTCGCTTCATTACTTCGCATTAGCACTTCGATGTCTGCTTTAGATTCCCTGGCTTAGAAAACTACAATACGCATTTGTACCTATTCGTAAATGGTGTTGTTCGACAACATTTTAATTAAGCTCGACTAACCACGAAATTAAACAAAAGGTTCTAAACAATCTCAGAAATTGTAAGTGTATCGGTCTGAGCCGAAAGCGTTTCAAAGTCATTGAAATTGTAAAGTTTATCGAGAGAGCGGCAAGAAAGCCCGAATCGAGTTTACGGAATGGAGCAATAAACTTTTTAATTTGTGGCTAAGTCAATCAATAATAACAGGAGGAGTGTGGTAAACATGGCCCAAGCTCGCGGCGCCCGCGGCGCTGCGCACTGCGCGGGCTCTGACAAGGTTTCCTGCTGTTTCAACTTGCCATATCTAAACTCCTGCTTATTAGTACTTTTACGCGACGCTCGTCAGGCGTTCCTATAAATTTATTCCCAATCAACTCCTAAACATTCTCCGTTTTACTCGTGAATCGTGTTACTAAGACATATTTATTTGACGACATGAAAGCGCACTTAAACTCGATGTACTAGTATACCGGCCGGTACAGATACGTTTCCGCTGCGTGTTAATTAAAGGACCGTGGCCAAACTTTATGGTAGGTGGCAGTCACAACAATAATACGTATGAGTGTATAACGGTCGCGTTTTCTAAGTAGCTCGAGGGCGCTTGAGGTTTATCAGATGTCGTGAGTATCGCGAGGCTATCGGGCCGCGTCAGACATCCGTTGTCCCGTTGCTACTTATCAGCTCACTAAATAAAAAGCCTTTCCACCGGTCTTTGCCTCGTCCCTGCCCATTCTTCCCCTGACCGAATACTCGTTTATCGCACGTGACGTGACAATTCTTTTATTCCTGACACTTTGTTTCCACATAAATTACTTCGCTCTTTGGCTACCGAGGATCGCTTCGGCCGGCGTCACCGTGCTTGTGAGGTTCCCTTTATTTAGCTTCGTTTTGCATTCCGCCAGCTGTGTTTGCTCATTGTCTCTCCGCTTAAATTAAAAAAGTATTTTATTTTTATTTGCGAATCCTCTTCACCCACGACTTATGTGACGTTAAGTTTGGAATGAAGTATTCTTATTGTTGCCCCATGCGGTCTTTACGCAGCGTTGCATAAATTATAGGATCTTTTTTTAATTAAAAGGATGGATCTTTTTGCGTAGGCGGTCGTTTGGTGTTTCATTGTATGTTTATCGCACGATTTATTAAATAATTGCCAGCGTCGATTAAAAGATTGGTAGCGCCATTACATTGTTACCAAGTTAAGAATCTTTATACCTAGCCCCGCCAGTGAGTATAAAATTCCACGTATCACGATCACGCAGCAGTGAAGTACCTCACGATTTATGAACCCACTTGGACTACTAATGAGCAATACAATCGTAGTTATTAAAAATCAATAACCGTGTTTATTGAAAAATAACGGTTATTACACAGTTAGGTACTTACCGATTTGAACAAATCTGTTTAATAGTTATTTGTTTTACAAGGGGTCAAAGTTGTTCTTTAACCGTACGTGCCAATATTTATACCCGAGCAAGCGAAAGATTCCAGTATTGAACCTCGAGCGTAGCGAGTAGTTCAAAAACTGGAATCTTGAGCGTTGCGAGGGTTTCAAGGCACGAAGGTTAAACAAACTTTGCCACCGAGTGAAATACAAAATTTTTCACCACACCGACACGGAAAAATACTGACTACAAAACATCAAACTAAATCAAATCCATCAATTTATTCAATATTTATGATTCAAAATCATCATTTATAGGTTAAATATCTACCAGCCAGCTTAAGACATCAAGTTAAAATTTGTATAAAATTACTTTGCACTTGTGGATAAAATGCAATTTTGCTACCTGTTTTCGAATAGCAAACAGAGCGTTTACCGGTTGGTGTGGTGAAACTGGTGAAAACGAATGTTTCGAGGATTAGATTTTGTAATTTCATCTGCGATAAGAAGGCCGTTCACACACATAAGGACAAAACCGTCGCTAAAGTACCAAGTAACAACTGCCTAATCTCTGGCGGTCACATCATTGTGTGATGTCGCATGAAAATTAGGTCCTTTACTGGCGCGTAATAAAGCCAGCGGAGGCTCTATACAATACCGTAATAATAAGTAGAAAGGCGATAACATTGAAATAATGCTTTGTTGTTTAGCAGTAGCCCTGTTGTCTTCAATTGTTTTAGTCAATTCCTTGGTGTATTTAATTATAGCCATTTCGTTGAACAATAAAACAAAAGGTCTTGATTTAGGTTGTTATTTAAGTTTGTTACAAATTTATTAATCCGTCGATCGCCAACAGGTCTAAAGAATTAAATACACTTATAAGTATTTAGATTATTTAAAACTTGATCAGAACGAATACCAAACAACCAGAGTAAACTCGGCTTCAAAACATAAAACTGATGCATAAAATGCGGGTAAATGTATCAATATTCGACTACCAAACTTAATCATTTAACGCCCAACTTAGCTGTACGTGTTGTGAATAGCTCTGAATGTCTCCCGCCCTGAGATAACGGTAACCGGTGCATTGACCCTCCATCATCGCTGTAAATGAACAGTAATAGCTATTTAACATGTATAATAATTATTATAAGGAATGTCTTCGTACTCAAAGCATGTCCGCATCAACTTCCTAAGTAGCTAATGTGCAAACATAGGTGCTTATTATACTCATGTGAAGAATATAATAGTAATAAGCTAATGTAGAATGATACCCGATAATTTATGAGATGCTACATTATGTAAGTGGATTATTGCGGCGAATGAATAGAATCAAACCAGTTTCCAACAAGCCATTACTTTACCAGGTGTAAGTTTCAAAAGAATTCGAAACTCAACTTATTACTCTTTAGTAGCAAAGCATCTGCAGATCTCATTATACGGACAAAAAACCACATCCGCAATTTGGAGATGTAACCGGAAAATTATTACCATTACTACAAAATTCTCCAACAGAAGGAAGGAAGACTTCTATGATAATCGTACTTTATTGCGACCGCACGCTACGAATGAATGGCTGTCAATTCTTTTATACGTAACTGACATAAATTTGTCGTGAATAAACCATCTTTATAATGGACCGTCTTTGTAGTTCCGTAGCATTTCGCCAACATTCCGTGAACGTTCAAGTCATTCTTTTTATACTGAACGGAAATCGCCGAAATTGAAATTGGCCGAGCTCATAACAATGTCGCCCGAACCCACAAATAGAATCTACCGCCTTCCTATTCAGAGCTCGCGTTCTAGGATCATTTCAATAAAAGTTATTGTATTGAAAACTGACAATGGGCGCAGGAAGTGATGTGAGTCCGTGTATTGAAGCAAGTGGACTGTTTATAATTTGTGCATTGTTGGTCCGGGTGGCGCGGCCATTGTCAGGCGCGCGCCCGATATCCTTCTAATTGGCTTTTTACACGACGAACAAAATTGAAACGCGGCTAAACGATTATGGTGACGGCTGAAATGTTTTCTCGCAGTTTATAACTAGTGACACTGATACCCCGGATTAATTAAACGTGTTCCACGGCTTTTTGCTATTTGGATCGAGTCGCCGGCTTGCTTTTATGTACAGCGTGTACTATTTGTAGTACGTTGTTTATGTTGACTGCTTGAACATATCTTATTTGTTTTTTCATTAAGCTTCATGAGCTTTCTAGAAAGTTGATTAGATGATTTCTAATGTGACGTGTCCATTTTAGTTCCCAAGCTTGCAAAATAAATTTGATTAGACTTATACCTGCGTCAGCAGTAGATTTATTTTTGGTAAAGCCAAATTGTTGTTCATGTAGAATTTTATTACGATTGAAATAGGAAATCAATTGATTAAGGATCATCTTTTCAAATATTTTACTGAATGCAGGCAATATAGACACTGGACGATAGTCAGTCGGATTATGGCTATCACCTGATTTGAAAATTGGTACTACTTTACTGAATTTCATTAAACTTGGGAATACACCGATATCTATACAATTGTTAAAAATTAATGCCAGAGTTGGTGCCACAATCTCCAAAATCGATTTCAGTACCTGGACCGAAACACCCCATAAATCTTCAGTTTTCTTTACTTGTAACATTTTAAACGTCTTCATTATGTCTAATGCGGAAACACACTGAAATTTAAAGTGACTTAAATTTTTAAGTTCTACATTTTGACGTAGCAAAGATTCAGCAACAGCTGTTGACGATGACAGTAATCTAGTGGTTTCTTTGGGTATTTCGGAAATTGAAACGCGGCTAAACGATTATGGTGACGGCTGAAATGTTTTCTCGCAGTTTATAACTAGTGACACTGATACCCCGGATTAATTAAACGTGTTCCACGGCATTGTATATTTTGTTAATTTTTTGCTATTTGGATCGAGTCGCCGGCTTGCTTTTATGTACAGCGTGTACTATTTGTAGTACGTTGTTTATGTTGACTGCTTGAACATATCTTATTTGTTTTTTCATTAAGCTTCATGAGCTTTCTAGAAAGTTGATTAGATGATTTCTAATGTGACGTGTCCATTAGTCGGAATTTTTAATACCTTAGTATGTGCTGAAACTTAATAGTGAGCATTGGCTGATTGGAGCGTCATATATTTAAGTAAAATTATACTATCATTAATAAGCAGCTTAATATCCCAGAGCGTTGTAATTTCATTGTAATATAGGATATGAACTTCAACACATCTGCGTAAGCACGCAGATTACAGTTAATACTTGTTCACACAATTTGCAAAGCCAAAGTTATTTGTCATGTATAGAGATCGTTATCAGGGTGCACTTTTCGTGGCAACCGGTACGGTTGGCAAAAAATACAAATACTTACATTTAAATATTCACTTTGTTCTTAACTACAAAATAAATACTTACCTTCTTAGGATTACACCTCTACGGTACAAAGCCTTTTCCGATGAACTATATATTTTTAAAACAATATAGGTACGTGTAGACATATTATTTTAATCCAAATAATCAAATGCACTCTAAATAAGACTATCTAGAATTGTTATTCAAGTACCCAGTTCAAGTCAAAAGTAGTGCCGAAGCCAAATCTGTTGAACAAATTTTAGTTATTTATTCAATGTAATTTAGATAAATAATTATAAATATGTGTATATTTCATAATTTGTTAAGTATATAATGTTTTAAATACTTGTGTATTTGTTTTTTTGCCAACCATACTCTGCCACCAATACAGCACGCTGATAACGATCTTTAGTCATGTATAATATCTGTAAATTCTCTTGGTGTGTATGTAAAACAGATACCAACTCTAACAAATGAAACATAGATTATATAAGCGGTACGCTGAATGATTTGTGTCATAAAATACAGAAGTAACCTTTAGTTTTAAAGTAGGTTAACAATAACTCATTACAGCTACTTAACTCAAAGCTTTCACCTCAATTTATCAGCTTCCCTCAAAATACCTCACTAATCTTAAGTGCTAAGTCAAAACATCCTCCTACTTAAAGCGCTACTTTCATCCGTTCGGATTACAATGGATGCCGCAAGAATGCGTGATAAGTAATCCTATTATGTCTGTTAGTAATTAATTCCCAGAAATATACTAACCGTGATAGACGTTATCTTTGAACCGATCTGTATCAGATAAGGAAATCGATAGGACACAGCGTATGTTGCTCAGAGGGATCACTCGTTGTAAGTAGCGATTAGCTGGATCTTGAGTCACGACTTTCTTGATAAGAGGCTGATGTTAGTGCGGTCCCGATGATGCCATTTTCCGATTATTTGTTGTACATACTTTATACTAAAGCTCGATTGACTTCACGAACTTACATTGTAATATTTTTATTGATATTGGTATTATTGCAACATGTACATTTAGTATCTATATGACTGTCTGTGCATTTTTATCAGGTTATCAAACAAGTTTTTTGAAACTAAGAGATTAAAATCGTATTAAAATTCAATTCAATTCATTTATTTCAAGGACCAACTGAGATCATTACTACATTATTAAGTATACCTGCTTAAACGTCTATGTGTGTTGTATAAATATATAGGTATTTTTAATTTGTCTAATTGATTTTTAGAAAAGACATTCAACTTTAGGATCGCATTCAGAATGACTCTTAGACAGAATAAAAGTTGTTATTAGTAGTACTAAACTCTTTATTGTACAATTAATAACAAAAAAACACAGTAATTACAGTAAATAATATACAAAGGCGAACTTATACCTTTGAGGGATTTCTTCCAATAGTCTGCTGACTGCTGAACACACTAATTACTGTTTCTTAGGATGAAACTGTCGGGTAAAAAAGAATCTAACTATGAATCGTCACCTAGCACCAATTTTTAAATCTCACTCAAGAAATAACCTCTATCATAAACTAGCAAGTAATGACGTCATACTGACGCGTCCATTTGTCAAGCTGAGCTGCCTTATCTATAAGAAAGCTGGCTTAGACTCCGTATCGTCTCACAATAACTTCCTCGATACGGCTGCCGGGCTACAGCCGAGCGCTGTATGAATTTATTCCAAGTAATCGGGTATTTAGGTTGGTGTAATATGGAGGTTGGATTCACGGTTATTAGTTCGGAAAGTAAGGGTATGTTAATACATCGATAACAAGTTTTCTCAAGAGTAATCTATCCTAGAATAAAGTTGCTAGAAGATACGTTACCTAGTACACACTATGTATAAGGATAAGCTCGAAACTTGGCTGATTGAGTGCTCAAAGACAGCATTTTATGTAGATAATACCTATGTATTTTTCTCTAAGACACTATATACATATAAATCCCTTCTAAGTCGATTCTTATTAACGACATCCGTATAAATATATTTAGCACTTGTATTTGGTAAGTATTAGCGGCAAACTTAACACTTCACGTTCACACATTTTCGACCCACTTTCCAACTGTTTCGGAAGCCACAGCGCGGATTAGAACAAGTACTTAGCGGGAGTGCTATCTTGCCTCGGTTTTGTTTTGGTCGAAATAAACTTGCCTAAAATACGGACAAGGTTTCTTAGTTACACTTTAGTTGTAGGATTTTTTTAATTCTCCATAAATAATTGAACGAAAAGCATTGCTTACTGAGCAACTTTTACTATGGCACCTACCAACCTCGAAGTAGTAAAAAAAAATATTAATTATTCCATACGTTTTGCTGATCTGGCTGTTAAAATTTTTCACCTTTTTAAAGTTATTCCCTTATAGAAAGTTGCTTACTATGACCAACGGTAACGAGTAAATAATAACTTAGTTACAAAAAACGAGTATAACAATATATTTAATATCAAAATCAAGGGTGAACAGGCATCTTCTGGGCGACCTCACTCCATCGTAGGCCACCTCTTTGCCTTTGTCTGTGGTCAACAGTAAGCCCATTCATAATTTAAAAAAATATATATATGTGTGCGTCTATACTTATTACATTTGTATGTAGAACGTATTCGTGCTTATCGATTATATAATCACTTTCCTATCATAATATTGAATCTTACGCAAGATATTCATGTAGGTCCATTGCCAATGAAAGCTCAGGTTTCTTTATAGCTTGTACTATACATACAGTTTCAAATAGTATTTATTTGACCATTAACGTGTTTTGTAAGCAAGACCGTCCATTAAATTTAATGTGCCGCGGAACATAGTTTACTAGTTAGCTAGGGTTGTACGATCTTCACTTAGACCTTACGATGCCATTACGAGCAGGTCGCCTTTCATTGATGCAGATTTTATTATTTTTTGCTCTTTAGAGCCACAGCCAGGTAAGAGTAAGTTAAGAATCATAGTTAGCAATGATTACAACCTGCAATTTTATATTTACATGTATTATTAAGTCTGACCACTAAAACTTCATGTCCGTTCTTCTAATCTGGCACCACAAAGTTAGTTCACTACTCAAGTAATTTATTTTATGCCCTCTATAACCTTTTTGTCGTGCTGTATCGTTCGGATCTTTTAATTAGAAAGCATACAAATAAGAGGCTATTCATCTACAAACGGGCGGGCACGTTAGTGACAAAGCGTCAGGTAGCGGCCTCCGTCTCCGCCAAGTAAATTGGATATCAATCCGAGCGTGACGATTTTATCTCACAAAAAATACGTAACCCTTTCTCTGATCGCTTTACGTAACTAATTCTGGGCACACAATAAACCCGACTTTTTGCCTCGGAGATATTTTTATGTAACAGATTTTGTTGATTTATTATGCGTCAAGTTAATCTGCGTGATTTAACTTTAGCCGCATTCTTTGAATACGCATTGTTTTAGAGACATTATGTTATTTAAGACACGTAAAATATGAGATTATTATGCATCCGTTTTCTCATTCGAATTGTTTATTATAAACATTTTGTAATCGCTGTGTGAGGTATTTTCACACGAGCTCTATATTCAAAAGTAATGAACAGTTGATGTTGAATATATTTAGACTAGGTTATTTTGTATACAAAGTAATAGAAATATAATGTGCCAGTTTAATACAATAGACAGCAAATAGTCAAACTCAAATACAAATGTCCCAGTGATTAGCGCAAATATTTAACATCAATTTTCACTGGACATGAAAGCCACATAGTGTAGCTCTTCTTCACAAATACGCGAACATTTTCTGCGTTTCATCGCTACACTCGCAACCTGCAACGGACTGCGGTACGTTTCGTTTATCAGTTAGCCGGCGGGCTACCTTTCCAGTGATTAGCACCTCCATAAAGACAGCTACAAAGCGAGGTGGACCGGAGATTTATCGCGACACGGCCAACGCCGGGTGAACCATCACAGTAAATATCCGCCTTACGCTTCCACTTCCTCTGAACTTCGCTCTATTGATTTATAGCTCTGGGTTTTAAAAGCTAACTTTTTATAAGGCAACTCGGCCCAGTTGTTTCCAACTGTCTGCAGCATCTGGCTCCTTTAGCCGTTTTTAGTTGCTGTTTCGGGAACTTTGCCGTTTTAAACTTCGCCTCTGAAATGAGTTCAAGTGACACTCGCAAATGTCCATAACTTGGATTGACAATAGCATTATATCTTACTTTGCTTTTGCCTGGAGATCGGCGTAATAAATTTCATTTAAATAGATTGAAGAACAAACACTGCGACAGGAGACAGATGAATGGTAGGATAATGCGCGGTATTATAGCTAAACGCAGCAGTGGTATTGATATAGTAGAAAGTCGCTATTCTGTTTGAGCAACCATAAATCCTTATTAATCCTCATTTGGAAGTCGATTCAATGAGCAATATTAAAAGACAGGACTACCCGGAGCTATAATTCTTCAGGGCACTTTCCAGCTTGCTAGTTAATAGTATAAATCAAATACTCTTGTACTTGTCATCGGTGCCGCAATAATCAAAGCTGGTTGGTAGATAAACCGGGTTATTTGAACGGTGCGATCGTCGGGAGGGTATTATGTACCTACGGTCCTTCTCGAACCTGCCGGTTGCGCGGTTGGCTGAAGGCAGGCAGTTGCATTACGGTTCCTTGTGCTATCTTCAACGTCAGTTTATTTAGCTTAACACTAACTTAATTGGCTATAAATTAGGTGCATGCAAGTTAGCTAGTTACTGGTTTGCGATATCCAATTGCGCTTTCTCGTCTTGTTAGATCTGGTTATCGCGGTGGCGTGAATTTTGCACTCGGGATTTCTTAGGGTATGCAAAAACCGGTTAACTTAAAAAACCGGTTGTATTTAAAACGCTGACCCGTAATAGAAATAAATTGATAATTTAAAGGTAGGTACATAATATTATGAAAAAAAAACTGTCCTTTTTCTAACCATATAAAGCCAGGAATTCCGCGGCATATCCATACTAGCATAATGTTTGAGGTCATTCACCCCGTGTGGCATCCAAATCCCCGATCACTGGATATCATACACGAAATAAAAAACGACAGGGCCCACTGGTGGCCGAGCCGGGAATCGAACCCGGGTCTTCAGCTTATGCGGCTAACGTCCTCACCACTAGACAACCCGCCCGCCGTGGTACCCGACGAAATTTCTCTAGTGTATGTTATCTTATCTCTGATAAGGCTAGGCGCCTTTGACCAACTCTAAGGGCGAGCAATTAGTGCTTGCACCTCCTATACGAATCCTTTGCAGGATTACGATATAGCGAGAGAGATGGTGTTGCCATCTATACAGCTAGGGAACAAATCAAATTATTTTATTGAATATTTTTCGATTTTGTTCTTTTTTCAAGTAGTCACACTACTACGGCTTAGCCGCGTAAGCTGAAGACCCGGGTTCGATTCCCGGCTCGGCCACCAGTGGGCCCTGTCGTTTTTTCTTTCGTGTATGATATCTATTTAAATTTATAATTTATATATAGTAGTGTGACTACTTGAAAAAAATAACAAATCGAAAAATATTCAATAAAATAATTTGATTTGTTCCCTAGCTGTGACTTGTTTAGTTAGAAAAGTCCTTTTTAGTATGCGTGCTTGCTCATCATTTGTAAGTAAAGCTAGTTTATACGCAATCGAAAAATACAAATTGGGATCTATTTAGCTTATAAGATTAGACCCGAGGCGAACAAATTGTTAAAAATTTAAAATTTTAAAAGCAATACTCCAAAAAGTTACGTGGCCACAATGTAATCTTGCTACTTGTTGTAGGCAAGACAGGGGGCCGTGCTTGGGTGGAAGTAGCTTTGTTTCCTCAATTTACTAGTAAAACTAAAAACGTGTATGAATATATCGTGATACGCATTTAAATTCAATCTTTATGTTTCTAGTTTCGTGAGTAGCGTAGCGAGAGTAAGTGAGTAAGAGGTCAATACGAAAAGTGTAGTTGCAGGCTAAATAAGTGTGCTTCACCTTCATATAGGAGTTTGTTTGACACCTTGATTTTAGTTTTTTATGAGAGCAGTATATTTGTCACTTACTAAACACAAATATCACGACGCCGACGCTCCTGGTCTAAAAACCACACACTTTCATTCTTGTATCGCAGTATATTTTCCTACCTACCCGTTTATTATTAATCGTATATTTCAAAGACTAACCTGCTGTATCAACACGCTGATGTAGTGTAGCCTATCGCGTCGGTCCGGTGCTGTTAATATATCTTTTGGGTTCAATTGGCGTAGAAGCCATTTTGGCCAAAATTAGTTTTTTTATATATTTTTTCTAGGAATTTTTAGCCTCTATCGATCTGCATAAGAGTTTCATCGAAATTCATCATTCATGTACCTATTATTGTTATTGCGTATAGGCAGCTCCAGTACTAGTCAGCTCCAGTAATGAGATTAGCGTATTGACCAATAGTTTTGGTTTCAGTATTATCATAAATTAAATATAACAAGATCATACCATCCCATACATTAAAATGCGACCGCCTACGAACGCGCTTACACTCCACCACACATAGATGGCGCCACAAAAAAAATGTCTTGTAGCTTTCGATTATACTTGTAGATGGCGTTAAGTGTCACTTTTGGCATAGATTTACGGCTCGGAATTGACACTTAATGCCAATCTACAAATAATCGGTGGCAACAAGGCATTTTTTGTGGCGCCATCTATGTGTGGTGGAGTGTAAGCGCGTTCGTAGGCATGGGATGGTATGATCTTGTTATATTTAATTTATGGTATTATGCCATTTTCACTTTTTTATATTTTTAGCTGTACATTTTTTTACATTCAACTGTATCAACTCCCACCATCCTAGGTATTGTAAGGGAAGACGATTGCACAGATATGTCTCCCCTCCGGTCGCGGCAGCAAAGCAGGTGGAGTCACAATTAGCGGCGAGCTTAAAGTACGCACTAGTACGCCCACTTTTACAACGATGGGGCTAGTTTGTTAAGGCGACTTGCTTTTTTTGTCGACTAAACGTGCGTGCACTTTTTAACCAGAAAAGTTATCAAGAGCGACGAAGTATAATATTTATATGGTGTTAATATAATAAATGTTCAAATTAATAGTAACAAGTTAATTTGACCATACTTATTTTTAACCCGCGACGCAAAAACGACGGGGTGTTAGTTATAAGTTTGACGTGTCTGTCTGTCTGTCTCTGTGTGTGTCTGTCTGTGGCATCGTAGCTCCCGAACGGATGAACCGATTTAGATTTTTTTTATCTGAAAGCTGAGTTAGTCGGGAGTGTTCTTAGCCATGTTTCATGAAAATCGGTCTACTATGTCGCGGTTGGGGGTTTATTCAAAATTTTAATTTTGTGGTTATTATATCAGGCATGATTGTATTGTATATCTATTCTTATTTTAGGTTAGGTCTTTTTTTACAGTGTTGATTATTATTTTAAATGAGTGCAAGCTATTTATTTATGATCATAATCAATTGAAAACTGACGTACGTCGTTAATCTTAGCTCCTTAAGTCATTCCATTCATTATATACCTCATTTGGTAAAGCGAAAAAAAGTTTATTGATACAGTTTAATATTTGTTATCGTCATTAAACTGTTTTATTTCGGACTCGGTTTTATTGCTCTTTCAAACTAAATGTAATTTATGGCAACGTCTGTTATCCCAACTGCTTAGCAACAAATCTATTATGAGAATTTAGTAATCCCTATTTTCTTTTCGTTAACCCTTCACCAATAAAAAAAAACAACACTTAACGCGTATGCAGATTGCATCTTAATCCGCAAGGGAATTTCTAAGTGAGCCATTTACATTTTGTATCAACCCGCCTTAACATAGTGCGACTACACGCTAGGAGGGATTACCTCACTTTATGCTGCGTTACTCTCCTGGCCCTCTAAGCAAGAGCGCAATCGTTGCTGCTCTGGAGCGTATCGCAGTTAACTCTCTCTCTATCGCTCTTCATTATTAGCGAGACAAAGAGCCAGTCACGGAGCTTCAACTAGAGTACGCTTGGCTAGAGTACCTGTTTACCCTCGGGGTAGGAGCGTCCTTTATGGTATTTGTGTCCCGCTCTTGTAATTCTTTCAGCCTGTTTGTCTTGGATTAAACGCATGTCTTTGCTTTTAACGCTACTGTTTGCCCGCCCGCCTATATAAATATTCTTAAGAGTACAAGGCTATTTACTTTCACGGTTATGAACCCTTTAATTGCTTTTATTTTATGCTTTTTGAAATACAGCTTTGATAAATTCTTTTAGCCGTGCCGCGGTCGTAAAGTTAATCGTAAAAATTCAGCTTTGGATTACTTTTACTAAAATAATGCGGGTTCTTTTGTTTCGTAAAGTTAGTACGCGCTGGCGTGTTTTAATAAAGATATTATGTAACTGACAACTTGAGTATTGTTTTAAACAGAGTTATTTATCTTGGAAGAGCAAGCTTTTACAGTTTTGTTTAATATAACAACCTGACAAGTGATAACCAATCATGTACTTACGCGGTTGAAAATGCAGATATATTAATGTGCACTGTAATATTTGCCAATCGAAACATATAAATTAAAATATGCCTACTTGTTCTTCATTTTCAAATAAAACTCACATACTGGTAGATAAAATTATACATACTTCAATTCGTTTTGTAATTTAAATTAATAAGCTTACTAAATTCGAGTAGATAGTGTAGATAGGTACCTAAGTTTCCATTTGCCCCGAATGCTAGATATTTTTTTTACAGGGAAGCATTTTGCTTCGTACGCATTGGGTTTAACAGTAAGACTCCCGTTGATCGGATGACCCTTGATATCTGATTGCGTACCGTTTCTCATTATCGGCGATTGTGGTCGCTGCACTGTTGTTCACGTTTCAGATCGATTGGAAACATCGAATGCTAAATAACTTTAGGGATAGCTGTACTAACCTGTTTGCAAGGATGCCTAGTATAACTAACCCATTTTCAATACTTGAGTTCATTTCTGTGTTTCGTCAGTAACAAAAAAGCTTATTAAAAATGATACTAGAATTGGAAGTAAATGAGTGGGTTGGGTTGGGAATTGAAGTATTACTACTTAATACAAATACTGTTTAGGTATTTAAGTAGATATTTTCTTAATGCATACTCCATTACCAAAATTTACTAAGCCCAATGTTAAACTCCTATGTAGAACACATACATGACTCAGGAACAAATATTGCTTCACTGAGATTAGAAGGACCATTGACTTCATAGGCAGCGTCACTGCCGTCACTGGTAAGTACAGTCACCTTCAGTACACCTTCAATAATAGGTATGTTAATCCTCCTGTGGGTCTACAAATATTTATCGTGGCAAATATTTTTGCGGCCTAAGAAGACAAAGAGTTATTCCAGGTGACCTTAATTATATACCCAGCTATCAATTCGGAAATTCAAACAATCTGTTCAGTCGTCAGAATGATATGACTTTAATCTTTATTTTACTTTATAACACCAACTCAAAGCTGTTATAAGGAAAATTACTTACACGTATGCAAAAAGTTGATCCACCTAGACTTGTATAATATAATATCAAATGATTCCATTGTCCGATTCCGAGAAGTGACACCCGACCACCCTGCGCCGTCCGTGTTTGCGACTAGGATCGCGTTACCGCGACTTGTGTGGCACTAGGTGTTCAAACTGAGGGAATCATAGGAACTAGAGACAGTGACAGATATCGTTTGTCATCCTTGCAAAAATATATGAGTCTTCATGTTGTGCTGTTCTAGTTCAAACCGTATTTGAACCGTTGCGTTGCAACAACATGTTTCAATGGAAAACTATTTTAGCTGAGAGGGACATAGCTCTTGCTTTGTCTTGTATATTTTTTTACATTTTACCAAAATGTTTATATCTAGTAGCACTATGGTGTCGCTATTCACTATTTCTATATGTACAATATACTAAAATAATCTTTTTTGGAGAGACCCTTTTTAAATAAAGGTCCATTACGGCACTCTTGTGGTGCTCCCACACTGGCTGTTATAAATGTTACGTATATAACACGGTGTGTTACCATTTTATACAACATTTATAAAAGCCCAGAGAACCATTAAATAAATACTGATAAGGAAAAAGTGAAATACTGCTTTCATTTACTCAGTTTCTCACCTTATTTTGTGATTGATATTCAGCATAACATCGATATTTCTGAATATTTGCAAGCATAACCTCGTAAAACCGACACATATGGCATATTCTCAACAATTTCCAGAATCCAACATTGTCATAGCCATAAATCGCGCAATCATTTTCATAATGCTACCGGCAGCCATACAAACGACGCGTCAACTTAAATCAGATACATACCAACATAACCACAACACTTTACGCCCTCACTATACTTGCATACAATAGTTGAGGATAATTTTCGCATTTCAACTATCGGATCTAACCGATATTGTTGCAACGGTCCTCGGGACTGCATTCTGTTCTCTTGGTTCTATCACAGAATATATAATAGTACAAGTACAGAAGGCCCACTGCTTTGATGTTCACGACATGCCGCCTTTTTAAATGCCTACAAAATTCTAACAAAGAAACGAGCCGCACGTGCGCGACGCCCGGCGATAGGGTTGCCTACGGATTAAAACGATTTAATACTCAGATAAAATGTTATACTATTATATTCAAGTCGTGGGTACTTTGTAGGTATAAATATATAGTATTTATAAATTTTTGTTTAAGTTCCAATATCACAAGCCTTATTGAATCTTTTCGGGGCCTTAATCAATAGTAGATCTGTGTAAACATGTCCTATGGTATTTATTTTATTCAAGATATCTATTTAAATAAGCATTATTAGCCATTCCACACGCGGACATCGCATATCAACCTTAACAAAAAACTCGCGACGTAAAGTAACATTAGAAAATGCGAACGTGCGTTCCGTGAGAACGCGCGCCACCCCTGATTAGGCCGCGAACTCGCGGCCGCCGGCATGTACTTGTAGCGCGGCGATAGAATCGCGGAGTGAGCCGCCCCTGGTTCTATTGGATTGCGATGTCGAACGTATCTGAATAGCGTAGCGGGAATCTGCTGCGTCAATTATGGGGTTAATTAACTGTCAAACGCAACCTATTATTGATATATTGACATAGATTTAATGTATCGATATTAATTACGTGATATTGTGTGTTTGTAGACAAGCAGAAGCTCGACGCATGTTATGTAACATTTTGAGAAAATGAAGAGCTTCAAGCTAGCTTAATACCTCGTTTTTTTTTTAAATAGGCTCATAGCGACTTGGACCTAAGTATTATTTGTTCAAGAATAGAACAGGTATGTGGTTGTAGGCTATATTATTTTACCTTATTGATGTAGAATTGTAGACTAATCTTTAAAACGTAAATACCGTTCGTCCTAAATAAATATAATTTTCAAATTAATGTTCAGTCATTCATGGCTATACAATCAAATTGATTGATTATCTCAATTTGATACATGCGTCGTTAGCAACCGCATCCATGCGCGCATCTGTCGCATGCTCGAAAGAACCCGTGATCCTCACAAAAACTGACGGGGCCTCACCAAAAAGAGACAACACTATACCAAACTACTACGCAACCGTAAGAGATAAAAACAAACCCCTCCAATAAAAGTTGGAAGGATTTTGTGCGCGTCGAAAGAAAAAGCTGATATTTGGAATTTAAAAGCTGTCAGTGATGATATCGCTAATACTCGAATTGACAATGTCTTATTCCCTTTTGGTAGCTGAAAAACTTCTGGAACTTTTGCCTCGTTTCCTCGCATGCCAGATTTGTTTTTATGTTCCTCCAAAAATATACAAAGGTGTGTTGAATAGGGGTTCTCCGTAAGGAATAGTGCTATTGGGCTTCTTGTAATTCTTTACGCATGTCGTAAATCGGACTTTGCGTGTAGTACCCTTTCAGGAAATAACAAAGTTTAGGATACGACTGACAAATGTAATGAAGGTGTTATTTCATTTAATACTTTCTTTCTTAAATAAATGAATAAATAGATAGTAATTAATGATTACCTACTTACGATATATTTATGACAAAGAAGTTTTTTAGTGGCAGTATCATGACTATGTCGGTCGTTACACTCGTAACGAGTTTCCTCTTAAGTAAGACAAGCTTTTAATGAAAATAAAAACCCAATATAGTGACAAACAAATAAATTGAACATTTTATAGCCGATACAAAATATTGTTTTTGTACGTTACACATTCTAAAAGGGTTTACTATACCATAAAAGTGACCGTTTTATTTTACATAAAGTATTTAAATTTATAGCCGTTGTTTCATCTGTGACAGTGCATATAAAAATCAGTTGCCTAATTTTTCTCATCTCAGACAAATGTCATTAATATTCATGTTATTAAAAAAAAATAAGGCTACATAAATTTAGTCGTAAAATGTTGTCGGTTAGAAAATCTATTGCTTGTTTAATAACATAATCGGTGCGATAGTGGCCGAGGCGAATATTGTAATGCATAACTACTTAACATACAGAGCCAGTTCTCTTGTTGGAAACGTATGCTATTGTCTCCGGTTAGATATAAAATACCGATATGACCCTACGTCTTCGTTGCAAGAAATATTCAAGGGATACAACCCACACTTTTAATAGCGGTTACATCATTTCCACACAATGAGAGCGCCGTCCACACCCATTCTCTGTCCGTATGATTTGAAATTATAGCACCATTTTATTTGCTCTCGGAGCATTTATATGCGGTCGCCGAGCGGCACAATGTGCCACAGTATTATATGTTAAGGCGAGGCTCTGCCTCCCAAAATCTGGGCTGGCACCGTACCATTTTTATGGTGTCTACTAAAGTTGCGCCATTGCGCCCAAAGTCCCACCCAGGCCTTCATTATCTTCATTTGGAATCTCTAGGTAAGGATGGTAATTTTTTTTGTTTATTCACACTTTTTAACCTTTTTAAAGCATACCGAGCTAAATTGGTAGCACATACACTTTTGGCAACCTATGAAATAACTTTTAATTAATCCTCGCATAGGCGGGCAAAATCGTTACCAACTTAGCATTGTTTAACTCTAACACAAACTGAGTGGATATGGTACTTTAAAATGTCTACAGTTTTTTGACGAAAAGTCTCTCCTAATGTGTTTAATGTATTGTATATACTGGACTGTACTTTCAAGCGCCATATTTCAGATAAGTTAAAAATACTACTATAAAGGATGATGTTCAACCTCCAGAAAATAGATATTTAAAGAGTGCGAACGCCGGGTTATTTATAGATCGCGTGGTAAATAGCCTTAAGGCTACATACATAGCGCTTGCGAAGTGTCCCGCACGTGTCGCTGCGCCGTGCGTGGGAGGCATAATGAACCGGTAATTTAATCCCTGATTGTGTTACTATTAAATTTATTCGCGCCATGATCAAATTTGGTACACGTTTGTACCATTTGCATTATTGTTGGTAAGTCAGCATGATTTACTTCGCCTTTACATGGTATTCGTTTGGGATTGGGTGAAGTTGGTGGATTTATGATTGCTGCTTTTTAAGACCGAATCTCAAAAGTAGCTTTTTACCGCATTCTTGTCATCTTAAATTGATCGGCGTATAGCAACATGATTTTATTTATTATATCGTTGCCAGTCTCCCATATAGGGCCAGTTGCATCAACCACATTTGACAGACACATCATCGTCACGCAGCAGACGACTATAGAACTTCCCGTACAATAAAATTTAGCGAACGCTTTAACGGTGACAGACAGTTTGATGCAACCGGCCCTTAGTCTCAGATAATTGACGGTTATATTAAATATTTGAGGTATTCATAGTATGAGATCATCTTTCGACTAATTAATGAAATACTGGTAGCGTGATTGATGCATCTCATATTTAAATTTAATCATTACTTAAGCTTGAAACTTGATTAGCATTCTGCTAGATTTCATTCTAAACTAGTTTTATAAGTATTTTTTACTGCAGCATAGGAACATACTAAAGATTTTAAAGCTTGTTTATAACAGCGCAGGTACCTACCAATTAAGCAATTTTGCCGGTAATACGTATCCTTATTGGACCAGATTTAAGGCTTTTGTGGTATAATTTTAAAATAGTTTAAGGACTATAGTCTCGATCGTCATTATAATTATAGGCGGTCCGTCAGAAAGGCAAAGGGCATAAAAACTTAATGGTCCTATAATATAACATCAATAAAGTAAATTGGCAGGATATGTTCATAATAAGTAAACGATCGACACGTTGCTTTGTATTTTGAAAGGCATTGTTATTTCCCATAATATCTGTTATTCAGACCTTGACAGTTTGTCTGACAAAACACATGGAATTCAAAAGATGTGTAAGAACGTTGCACAGCTAACTTTACAAGCGCGATAAAACCATTCGCATCTGTCAAACATCCGCAAAAACTCTATCAAAGTAAACGATGAAAATAATAATACAGATGCTTCGAGCGTTCTACTTGTCGCAATAAACGCGCGCTATACGAGTCCATATTTCATGAAAAATTCATATCATGGCGACCACCTAATGATGTCGATGCCATCTTTTATCGCCAACGGGGTTGTATTTTTCATTAATCGCTGTGCCAATTGACACGCTCATTATAAGACATTCAGTGCAACTTCAAGTTATAAATAACAGTTAACAACTCACCGCTTAAAACAATATTACATTTGATCGTGAGCTGGGTCTTATAACATCGCTTTACTCGGTCAGTTCATTTACTTCGTTCCGTCTGCTATCGGATAACATTTTTCACTAAGAAAAGGGGACTGAAATTGAATTTCTACTTGTAAAAACGGATCGGTAATAGAGTTTACCTAGTGCAGATCAAATAAAATAACAGCTGACGTAGGAGCTGGGTGGAACACATTTCCCGCGCACCGTGCCGCTATGTATGTGCTCTGTGCTCTCAGATATTTATGTTGTCGGGACAACTGGTCGGATCAAGGGATTAAGAATCGGAGGCTTTTTTATGTTATCAACGCTTCTATTTTCATAGAAAAGTGTCCACTAGTTACATTAATTAGTTTCTAATTAATCCGGGTGAGATTAGGTAGTATATTTTTCTCCGCAACACTTTACAAGCTGTAAATGACAATATCGGTTTCATGTCGAACAACTATTAGTTCATTACCCGCATCATCTACGCTTTTTTCTTGTCTCGCTCCTGAAACCGCGGCCTGTCTTCCACGAAATTCCGTTTTTTTCTCTACCATTTAGCGCTTGCTTAGATTATATTTTATCTTTATGCGAAATCATAATTCATACTGTTTTTGTTCTTCTTTCTCATGGAAGTTGTTAGGTGTTTAATGTTTTTCGTTTTCTATCTATGCTGCTAGCATGTAAATGTCGCTCTTACCATTGTTTATTGCGAATGATAACTGCGAACAATGTTAATGGAGAAATTCTCTGCCGTCCTAAGGTAAAAGGCAGCTATTCGACAAAAGCTAGTTTTGAGATAATCGCAAAAAACCTTCTTTTTTGAATTTCTACAAAACGGATTAACTTTTTTCATTATTTCTTTTTGTATATAGTAGGTATAAGTGTTTACTTATTTTAGACATTATTTGTGTGTTTGTACAGCGACTGGTTTTTTTTTAATTCGATAAAAGCCTTTTTGCATAGTATTAAGCTTCAAAAATGGTAGATATTACTAGTCAAGAAAGCGGTAAAACATGCTTTATACGGTGTTCTAATCTAGGATTTTCTCTTAAACTAGGCTATAACGCCGTATATAATCACATACTATCTTATTGCTTAGCAACAATGCCCATCTAGCACTCGAGATTCTAAGTTAAAGGCAGTATCGTAGTTATTCGGCCTTTTTAATTAGTATCCTAGTGAGTTTTCCAGATTTTCGACTGTACTGCTAGTCTAAAAGAACGCATACTATCAAAAAAATCGTATATACGGCTTTATAGATTAGTATATTTGGAAGAAATTGGAACAAAATGCAAATACGTCGTTTAAAAACGTATGTATTAAAGAAACAAGAAAACGCCATTCTGTCCCTATTTACTTAAAAAAAACTTGATCTATCGATTCTTTTTGGATAGTGATAAATATAATATAATAAACTTTTACAGTACACAATAATACCTGCTCTTTTAAATTAGTCAGTAAGTAGTCAATTATTAGTATCTAATCGTCATTTTTCCTCAAAGCCTAGATGATAAGAGTGCCGTCTGTATACTAAACATACGTGTACTAATTCGGAGTTTTGTGGAAACTTTCTTACGTTGCTAATGGAAACAAGTTAGTAAGTAATGATAAAAAAGGTCAATTTGTTATTTTGCTTTGAAAAAAAGGTCAATTTTTATATCATATGTCATATGTCAATCTATCGCGTCACTTCTGAGAATTGGAGGCAAAATAAATTATAATTATGTAATTTTAATGCCAAGATGAGAGGTAGAACAACAACGGGTTTTAATTGTGACCAATCTATCTGCAAAGGATTTGGATGACTATGAAATTGGCCGCACAAGATGTGAGTTAGAAAGCAGTTTACACTACCTACTACCAAATGGTTTGATGAATTATACATACAGTTTAGAAGAATTTCATGGTCGCTCCAAAAACCTGGCTCTTTTCTATAAAAAAATTTAGAGAAAAAGATAATATAATTATTATGTGACGAACAGTTTGCAAACAAAAAACAATTTTACCAATTTCTATTAGAGATTGTGCGAATATGTAGCAATAGTTCAGTAAGCTAAAGAGCGTCATTCACTGCGGCTAGTTATATACATGAAACAAATACATCCAAAACGCATCCAAACTCAGGAATCTCCCGTCAAAACTCGAGCTCGGAAGTTAAACGACCAAGAGGTACCTCAACCTCTGATAGGGTTCAAATACCTACGATAAAATGATTTTTTGCGAAAAATTTGGGCAAAAAGTGGTTTGGCAAGCAATTTGTCCATTCGTTTTTTGTTTAAGAAAACTTACATTCCTAGATTTACAAGAAGGAATGCCTTCATAAGCAGGTTCTGCTTAAGTATATGAAAGTACAGGGATCAAATATTCTTCTGGTCCGATTAAGCTGCTTTTCACTACGCTCGCCAAGTACCGGTCTGGTATCAAGAGAATGATGTCGAATTTGTTGCGAAAACATTAAATCCGTCGAACTACCCTGAAATGAATTAAGCTAAGAAACAGATAACATCGAGCAATTCAGAAATGACTGGATTAGTAACCATAAAAATCTTCAACAATGTTACAATACAAAAATTGCGATCCAAAAGTTTATAGAGAGTATCAAAATCAAAGTCAATCAAAATAATTAGTTATAAATTGAATTCGACTACAACAAAATAGTCATTTAATGGATTTTCTGGAAACAGTGGCAGATGACCCCGTAAGTTTATTATATAGGCCTAACTTTCACACGAACATGCCTATGCTTTTTGATACTGGTTATCAAAAATATGGTTATTTTCATATTCAATTTCCTATTATATTCATATTAATATTCCATGTTTGTAAAATAAAACATAGTTGAAAATGTAGACTACTGCCTATTGGCAGAAGTATTCTTCTCCTTCTTATTCCTCATACCCTTATCTCATTTTATGTGGGGTAGGTAGAACAGGTCTTCCTCTTTCATTCTCCTCTTTCGTCATCTCAACACTCATATCTTTCTCTCTAATATCCTATTTCACATAATCCATTCATCGTTGTATGGATTTACCCCTCCCTCTCTATATCAACATTCATCTCTAACGTTCTCATTCATTAATTGCAAATTATTTACTTGTTTTACTGTAAATTAAACCAAAAAGGATAACGTTAAATACTTAAACCGTGGAATATTAATATACCTCATATAGTGTTTGCTGCAAAAAAAACTATATACGAACAACTTTCCCACCGCAAACTACGCTAAAAAGACGTATTTGCTTTCGAGCAATAATATCTGAAAATCGAGTTAAATGTTTGTATCTCGAATAAAAATGACAATAGAAATGATGTAGGAAATGTAAACAATAGTTATTATTGTTAAAACGTATCAAAAATGCAATCATTCAGTATTTTTCCTAACTTTGTTTGGTTTCGATCAATATTTCGCGCGAAAAAAGCCAGCTGCGCTCTCGTACTGTCAGCCACAAGCTGCGCCGGTGCTCGCAGCTCGTCACTGATGGCTTTTCCATAGCATAAAGTATCTTTCGGCTGGCGGGTGGATTGACAAAGGTTGGAGCATATACTGTTTTATAGGCTAGTTTGCAGCACTTTCACTCATTTTAAAAGTTTTTTTACGTTTAATATGACACCCATACAAAATAAGAAGAACGTATAACACTTATTCGTTTTTATAGACTAATATTGTGTTGTAAAACAATCGAGCGATACTAGGCTTAAATGACGTATTTGACATTTTTTACAGAAAAAATGTATATACGCTTTTTTAGACTAGTATCAGTTTAAAAATTGATCAAAATCCTACGCTAAAACTACGTATAACGTCTTGTACGTATTTTTAGCCTAGTTTTTCACTTTTACGTACTTTTAGGCTAGTAATACTGGATAACATGTCAACCTAACCAGAGCGTAAAAAAACGTATATCTGCATATACGTTGATTTAGCTTAGTTTTGTTAAATAGCTGCTTTTTTGGCTAGGAAATCTTGGAAAATTAGTGCAAATACTGCCTTTTTAGAGAAATTTTCTCGGAAACTAGGCAACATATCGAAAAACGGAAAAAAGTGGTCGATGCAGCTTAACCTGTACATTACGAATATTACAATAAGTCAATTTCGGCAAAATGTCGAATAGCTGCCTTTTACCTTAGGACGGCAGTAATCTGGAGTTATCTAGAGCTGGTCATTCCTGTTACAGATTTCGTTTCTGATTATTTTATCTAAATTATGCCTCAAACGCGATCATAAACACAGGTAGGACTGATTGGAAACAAAAACTTGTTTACAAATCTAGCCGTGACGTTCGACCGTTTATTTTGTATGAATATTTTGTGACCCCCAAGTGTGTCCGGTCACTACCCACAAAACAAAATGATAAATGAAGATCATCTGTAGTTACGCTTTACATAAACGCTGATGGATTGATTGTAAACGACCGTGTGTGCGCATCGATCGATTAGTTCCTGCCCGGGCGCAGCCGCAGGCCCGACTTATGGACGATTATCTTTAATGGATTTCGTAAACTTTTAAGTGTCGGGATCCTGGGTTGCTTTGAAAAAATGTAATCCATCTTGAACCCTAATTTTCGATTCGGGCTATTAACGGATGACTTAGAATAATAACATCGAGGCTCGTGAGGGTAATATTTAACAGCTAGTTGGGTCAGATGCCTGGTGCGTTTTATATTGTGTGTATCTTATTAATATGCCTTTGATTGCCTCCAGGGATCCGCTTTACTGAACTTTCGAGTTCTTAATTTGGAAACATGTTAATTAGTCAATTTATACGAATAAGACCTTAATATCCACTAGTTACATACTAAACTTACCTACTTAATAATCACAACGATAATTATGAATTAGATTCGAAATCTATTAATCAATAACAAAAAAAAAACTACCTTTCGATCTCGCTTGGAAATCATTTTTCATTCTTACTTTCTATTCAACTCGAAGTCAAACACGAAAGATTAATTAAATAATATTCAATAAACGTTGTTTGATTAAGAAAAGGGTAATCTGTGGCGGCATCTAACACAAATACGAGGGCTCTCGGCCGTTTTCAATCGTCATTCATTATTCACTCACTTCCCTTTGCAGTTGCCGAAGTATATTTCGTTTTGTTTTGTTTAACTTTCATATTCGAATTCTAGAAGGCCTTGCACAATACTGGCAATAATTGATTTGGTTGAATTTATAGACGACATAACCCGAAAGGTGAGAGTTGAGGCTGGCTGTCGAATTGTTTGGATTTTATAACGTTTTTTACTACAACCTACCTACCAAAGCCGGTCACGTCAATCCTATAGGATTATATCATAACTTCAAAAATAGAAAACCGTTGGGAGTTAGTAGTTACGTGTGCAATACTTCACTTCATTTTTTGTTGTCATTAGTAGACGTGAGATAGTACAGTGGTCAAAAAAAAGAAATTGTGTGAAAAATTACGATGATTACTGTAATAACTCCGTCGGACGAAGTCGCTTGATGGCCTCTGCCCGAGATTGGCATCATTAGCCACAATGATAGTGGCCTAAATATGAATTATTTGTTTTCTTTGCTACTGATTCTTTGTCTGACAATGCTTTCTTTTAAATATATTTCATTCATTCAACACTATAAATCACTTTTAGATATAACTGGCCGAGTACACTTGTAAAGTTCTGTATTACATTTACACATGCTGTCTAAGAGTTTGTAAGACTTTTTGCTATTTAAGATATGAACATTACGCATTATTTTCTTTATTGTCTATTTCGAATATTTCTCGTGGATTTCCAAGACCATGTAGTATCGATTGCTCCATACGAATGAATTTGAAAGTCCAGTGAGAAAATAACAGTGGGACAATAAATCGTCTCGTCAATTGAACTGATCAGCGGTAGCAGATTTATACTGACGAGTTCAAATGTTAGAGGCACGGAACGTGAGTGAACGGAGCCACTTTCCAGCTACTATTTTTTCATTGGTTGAGAAAGCTTACCTGATCGAATAAGTATATTTACTTAGACATGCCTTATAAAGTTAACCTCGTCGTCAATTAGAGCTGTTAACTTTTAGGCAAGATACTCGTACACTATTAGTTGTTATGAGCTCTACTACTAACATAATCATAAAGAAGTAAGCAGTATACTTTACATAAAAATAAAAATGCATTTATAAGTTTTAAACGTGCCCTGTGAAAACTTTAAGCTTAATTAGTGTTAAAATCTTATGCAAGTTTAAAACGTATTCACAAAGTTTTACTTAATTTATATTCAAGTATGAACAGTAATGTATGAAACAATAACTCCAAGCTTGGGTACTACATACTGACGAAGTATTTTATCCCAGATACTTTGAAAATGTAATCTCGAAGAATATATACGTAACATTATTTTATACATACTTACGTTTGTATAAATACGTCTTTTAGAAATACCAAAGGTTATATGGGCTAAGAGTCTTGGTCCATGGTAGTAATGTAGAAATTGCAGAACATTCCCAAAAAGCGGAAACATTCTTGAGAATGTTCGCAGAACATTCCCGCAACATGCAATTTATTATTTAAACAAGAGAATATACTTGAAATAATGTTTAAATGGGCATAATATAAAACTATATGTTATTATAGGTATAATATTGTCTATTACAGTTAGCTATTTTGTTGATAAGTGATAAGTTACCTAAATTCTCACTATATACTTCAGGGAACATTTCGACTTTCAGACTTCAAGTTTTAGTCTTGACTTTTTTAAATTAGGTACCGAACTATTATTTCTTGATGCCTGTTTTTGGTCATGCTAATATATGTATATACAAAAAAAAAAAACAAACAAAATAAAAAGATCGCTGTCAGGATCAAACCTGAGAACATCGGCATACGAAGCCAGCGCACTACCACGGGACTACGTCTTGACTTGCTGAGTTCGACGAAATTATGGTATAAACTACGAAGTTACTAAGTATTCTGATAAATTCTCGTTCTCGAGAACATTCTAAGAAGTTACCGAAAATTCTCATGAGGAATGTTCTGCAACTTTGGAAACTTCTCGACCGTGCATTAGCCTAAGACTAACACTGGGAGAAGACAAACACTTGTAAGGAATCCTTATACTGTTCCTCTTGCACCAAGTAAAATAAACTATGTCACTCTTACCCTTCTTGACCTTAGAAATCATTAATACAAAGAAATAAGCGTTAACGAGATCTATTCGTTTCACAATGTTAATGTATCAGCTTTTGTCTAGTAACAAAATGAAAGATGAAAAGAGAAAACAATAGAAAGGACATAATAACCATTTATAAATGTCAATTAGAAAATCAACAACAGATTGCCAAGCATGTGCCTCGAGGCAAAAAGAAGAGGCTAATCGTGAGATTATTATCAATGATGGATCACATTGCTTTAATTGATATCAAGTAGCATTTTACAGATGAATAAATACTGAATAATGATGCATTACCGATGTATTTACAACTTCGTTGCATTCAGAAGTCTCTGATCTGATATTATGTATTTGTATGGGATGAACGTTTTTATTTTAATGTCACTCAATATGAAGTATTTAAAATGCCAAACATGTTTATAGAGTACTGTATAATTTACTGTCACAAGAGCTGCCTAGCAATTATTTATAATTAAAACAATTTACGTTTACCGTATGATGTCTTGCTTTACATTTATCGAGTTTGCAAAAAGCACTTCAAAGTTGCCACTATAACTTTTTTGTATAACATTGTAAGTACTTTAGCTTTGGTATTATGCCAAAGTGTCAGGACCCGTATTCCGTCGGTATCAGGCAATTAAAAATACGGACCGACGGTAAGCAGATGCCTGTCACTTTTATCAAATACATTAAACTTGGTGCTCGAATCGACATTTTATTTTTTGCTCGCTTTTTTACTGGGGTATTAAACTCTGCCTTCGATAAAGAGCGATGTATTGGTTCTCCAGCAAATAATTAAACGTCCCCCTTTTATATTAACGTGCGATTCGACGAATGGTTTAACTTTGTGCCTGACAGGAGCTAGGTCGGTTCCATCGCTCTTTATTGCTTTTTTTACTACATCCGACTTGTCACAGACTGTCGTTTTATTTTCCAATCTTATATTATTAATTCTACGTACTCTGCAATCAACACAGAGTTACATCTGCAAATTCGGATGCACTATTTTTACCCCCGACGCAAAAACGACGGGGTGTTATAAGTTTGACGTGTCTGTTTGTCTGTCTGTATTCTGTCTGTCTGTCTGTCTGTGTGTCTGTCTGTGGCATCGTAGCTCCCGAACGGGTGAATCGATTTAGATGTTTTTTTTTGTTTGAAAGCTGAGTCGGGAGTGTTCTTAGCCATGTTTCATGAAAATCGGTCCACTATATAGGGTTTTTTTTTTTTTTAATTTTTAATTTTGTGGTTAGGTTATTCAAGATTTGTGTGTCTTATACAATTATACATGTACGCTGACATAACGTTTGCTTGTTCACAGTTTGCAATGCCACGGGCTAGCGGGGAGTCATCGTGTTTACAAGGCCCAGATTGCTTTATGGTGAGTACTATCTTCCTTTACTAGTATAATACTTGTATATATTATCAAAGAGGATCAAGTATTATTAAAGAGTTACTGTCGAAGTAAAATAAATGTGTAATCACAGTGCATAGACTGCCATCTCTTGACACATGCTTAGAACTTTTGAACCTCAGTTTTGACAGTTTGGCCCATATTCTTAGCTTAGTATGTGTTAAAATGTCAAATATTAATATACTCGTAAGCGCCATCTAGCTGAGGGTACCCCAAAGGTGTAACGCCATCTAGGCCACCGTACATTTTCAGTATGGTAAGGTGCACTAGAGTAATTCCGAAAGTCGTCTAATTTCGAAAGTCGCACAAAAATCAACATTATTTCCATCATATCAAGATTCCCCTTTCGGAATTACCAGAGTACTGAGGTACGTTTTTTCCTTAGACTTTATCTGTCTATACGGAGTTATATGTCTTCGATATTATGTATATTTATTAACAAATTATCTAAATATATTCTAAGAATGCTTGATTTTAGGTATAAATCAATTCATATCTAATAAAAAAGCGTCTAGTTGAGGTAACTGGTGACCGAAGAGCTGGCGGCTTACTCGCACAACGTATCAGCATTGCGATACTGCGAGGAAATATCGCCAGCATCCTTGGTACAATGCCTCAAGGGCCTATTTTAGATATTAGCTAGCTAGTTTAGTCTTAGTTTCTTATATAATTATGTAAATATACAGTAGTTATATTTTCAGTTAATTTACAGTGGGTACCTATCTAATATACCTACTGTAAAATTGACCATAATTATTTTATATGAAACAATGTGTCAAAGCAACAAATACATATAATCAATATTAAAACAAAATATGAAAGCCTACCTTAACGGACGGCTAGTGATGTCATCTGTCATAGACCAAAGGAAACAAATGACTACGCGTATGCTATAGCATACGTGTCCACAAATATGTGAACTTATTGAAGTACGTATACATAGGTAAATACGGTTGTATTAGAAAATACATATACCATTTTGAAATTGCGAAAAGGCAAATTGTTTCAAATAAAACAAAATTAAAAGTATGTGTAAAAAGGCAAAGAATAATACCTATATTTAAAAATCACAGAACTTTCTCAGACTCTAGCCAACGACTCCATGAGTATTTTATGAGATATAATAATGAAGCTCACTCGTAAACATGGATTCCTATGACCCGTTGGTAATCAAATCTCAAAACCAGCGTAAAATATGAATGTTTTACAACATAATAATTTTAATTTTGTTTTTAACATTCTAAAATTACCATCTGTATTTAAATTATTTATTATGTATGCATTTTTCTTGGAAAATAAATTTTCAGCTATAACTCACAAATGCTGACAGAGTTTATTGATAATGGTAGTCTCTAAACCCGTGGTTAGTTGGTTTTACGACGCTCCTCGGTTACAGTTTGTAGGCAATGTGCTAAGTACTAATTCAAATAAGCGACTTTGTTTCTGAGTACTTTGTCGTTATGTTGTTGTGTTTTCTGCTACATAAAGGGTTTGAATGCCGGGAATTTGTCATTTGATGAGAACTGCATAATTTCATTAATTTCTGAATCTATATTTACATACTCTCTTCTAGTCTATGTATATTATCTTATATGTGTGTTGGAAATTAGAAGAATTATGATTTTTTATTTCTTCGTAACACCTAAGTATTCTTTTTGATTAGGTATGCTTTTTATTTCCGCTACCCAAAGGTTGTCTGGTAGAGATCGCTCTTTAGCGATAATGCCGCCTGTTATCTGCCTCTATTTATAATATTTTGTTTTGTCTCCACTGTACCTTTTTTCTGTATCTTTTGCTAAGGTGTGGCAATAAAAAGTATTCTATCTATAAATATGTAGGTATATACAGAGTGGGGCCTGTAACAAAGGCGAAGAATTGAACTGTAGGCTTTTCTCCTTATACTGATCAACATTTGTTCAGTGACTTTTAAAAATTATGAAGTCTTTAAATTTTTAATTTTTCATACAAAATAAATATTAGCTTCAATGTACGCTATTATTGTTGTCATTGACGTTGTCTGTCACACTTTAGACTTAACAGAATTCGCAATACATTACCTCTTAGAAAAAACTTTCAAGGGTGATAAAAATCAAAATACAAGTTATTTTTAAAAGTCGCCGAACAAATGTTGATCAGTATAAGGAGAATAGCCTAGAGTTCAATTCTTCGCCTTTGTTACAGGCCCCACTCTGTATATCGTTGTCTGAATACCCACAACACAAGCCTTCTTGAGTTTACCGTGGGACTCAATCAATTGTAAAAATGTTATTAATAAAGCATTGTTGTAACAAAATTAACTTAGCAATTTATTTCGTCAGTAATTAAAATACGAAATACGAAAGCGTTTAATTTCATCCTCGAAATCGGAGCGACAGAGCGTTTTGTCAATACCAGCAATTAATATCAGCGGCTGGTTCTTATAATTATTAAAGCTTAGCGAGGCGAAAGCTGGCGTCAAGTTAGCGTCAACTCGAACTAATGAGTGTTCAAAATGACAAATGCTGCATTCGGCCACCGTCGTGAAATTTGGCTAGATACAGGCGTCAATTACGACGCTCCTTAATTGGAGTGCTGTTTTGTTTAAACTCCACTGGGGATACAAGTTCTGTTTCGGCTTTATATATTTGTCGAATAACGTTCTGTTGCTATAGATGATGTTACTTACTCTTGTATCAATTGATGGCAATTGACCCGAGACAAATAAAGTCAAAAACGAACCTATGTTTTATCATTGCTTTTAATTGGATTGTAATTGTTGTTCATTCTAAATAGGGACGTAAATGATTCTATATTTGAAATGCCAGCACACTTCTAGTCTGTGGATACGATAACTAGATTATTAATGACCTGACAAAAAATATTTTGACCGTTTCGCCTAGTGATTAATTTCTTGCACTAACGACTGCCTTTCCGAACTTGTTTCGTGTGTAGCGACTATACGCGTAGGTTACATGAAACAACTGATAACGATACCGTGGAATAATTAAACGAAACGATTTCCATAATTTACTGATACTAATGGAAATAACAGGTATTATTAATGAGCTATCGTTTTGATGTCGCGGACCTATCATCCTAAAGTGCCAATTAAGTAACTTTATAACAGTTTAAATTTTTTGTTGCAGTGCTGGGAGAACTGCGAGCTTCTCCAGTCTAACTACCAAATATGGGGAGCCGTCTGTGAAGAAAAGGACATCTGCGTAAGTAAACCGATCAATTATAATTAGATATCAAACTGTACCTCCATAATTTGTAATGTAACGCGTTGTTCCAAAGACATCCGTAATAATGATGACAAAGCACACGCTACGAAGGAATGCAGTTGTGACAAATACAAATTGCAAGAAACCTTTGATCTACATTGCAAGTCGATAGTGGCTTTAACAAGTTCCTTGTTATAACGAGCATTCAGAAACCACTTGTCGTTGCATATTATTCATGTTTCATTTTGTTTACAGTTCCCTGGATGCAAAGTGGCCTGTGAGTTCCACGCTGAAGCGGCGAGGGCATCGCAGACACAGCCGGTGATCCACACGAAAGGCGAGGGAGTCATGCGCGTTAGCGGAGCGCTGGCCCGCTGGCCGCCCCCCGCGCCCCGCGCCACGTCCCGCCCTACACCCCTCGTCTATGTCGTCATGCGACGGGCTGCCGAGGGCCCGTGGAGACAAATCATTCAAACCCAATCGCTCGCCACGAGGGTACCTTCCAACAACGAAGGAGCTCTCCTTCGCGTCCTAGTCGTGGACCCACTCGGTCTCGTCACAATCTACAGCCCAGACGAAACCTGGGTCGCTCACGACTCCAACTCATCAAATCACGACCAACACAAATGGACATTAAAGGAAATATCCTTGATTCACCAGAAAGTACTCGTAATTGGTGAAATCGCTTGGGAACCAAGAATAGCACGCGGCGTATACCTTGTTACCTGGGAAGTCGATGGAGGTGGACTAAAAGGAAACCTATTCACAGACTCAACTCGAGTAACGCTTTCTCTATGGCCTGACACTATTTACCATATCCAAGTAGAACTAGTTTCTAGAACGCCGGGCGTTGACAACGAGAGATCAGAAACGATGACCATCGATACGAGTCGAGCTCAACGTGTTTCAACTGAAAGCGTGCAAGACGTGCAGGTCAGCGAAGGTGACCGACTTATGTCCGTCCTTGTTAGTTCAATGAGAGGAGAGCGCGTGCCCGAGCGAGCACCTGACTCTGAATTAGTATTAGGTTGCTTGTCAGCCATGATCGCCTTTGGTCTGGCTGTGCTTGCCGCTGTATTGTGGCGGCGGAGACGACGAGGTACATTCCCTGGGACCAACGTTTATGTAGGATCGTCATCTGTGCTCAAGCGGAAGCTAGTTGAAGACTTTGCGCCCGCAGCTCATTGTTTCCAACCTGTGATAGCTCCGGAGGCACCCAACAATGAAGTTGCTTCAAGGGATGTCGTTGTGTGACGTCACAGCTTCGACATGCTGTCTGTAGAAAACAGTACCTACAGTTCCTAAACTAGTGAACGAATTTTCGTGGACACTGACAAGTTACGAACAAGGAAGCAATGGAGTGGAATTTCGTATGTGATATATAAAAAAAGTATTTGGACAAGTGAAAATAGTGACGCTGGTTTGAAAAACGATGAGGTGTTTTGTGATTTACGTTTAGACTTTTCGTTATGAACTTTTTGTAAGTCACCTGTTGTAAATGCTATGTAATAAATTATCTTCTTATGTGAAAATTCTTTTATGTAGATTTAGGCGATTGTAAATTAAAAAATATACCTATAAATGTATTTATGAATCACAGTAAGGTTAACACCAGAAACTTTAGAATTGTAAATATGTTAAGAACAAAATAGTAAATCAAATTAGTAATTTTCTAAATATTCGATTGGTTTGTACTGCTTGTACATAAAGTGACTATAGATACATGTAACGCAAAATAAATAAATGTTGGACGTCTATTTGTTTGGTATAGTTTTCAATCTCGATATGAATAATGCAGGTTTTATAGTATTATCAGTAAAATTAGAACTATTTCTACAACTAGTCCTTATTATTGTTTAGTTAAATATAGAATTAGATATATTTTACTAAAATACTTTTGATGGGGATGACCTGACTCATTCTAGTGAACTTACGATGTCTTCTTCAGCAATAAATAGATACATGTGTATTGTATATAAAAGCATGATAAAATTATTGTAAAAACACGGCAAAGAGGTTATATTTTTGTTGTCTGTCAACAGAAATAATCTAAGCATTATGTATGTAAATAAAGGAAGCAAACATTTCGTATATTCTCTTATTTTTCTTTGCAAAACGGTATAACATTTCCTACAGACAGATACAAAGTATGACATTTAGCTATACTTTCTGAAGCAGATAAATTTCTACATACATATTAACGTGTAAAATACCGCTGATAATCATCAAATTTCATGTTGTAGTCTATTTGTTTAAAGTTGATGTTAGCTTTAAACGTGTACTTAATAATTTAAGTTTGTCATGTAGTGCAAAACCGAGAATATAAAGAAACCAAAATTTGTCTCTTCCTAAGAACAAATTTGGGTTCAAACAACCAAAATCTGAATAGTTTATGCTAAGCGCTTAATTAAAGTTATTTATTTGTGATTAATTTTGTACCTTTACTCGATCTGTAAATAAATATTACGTGCTATTTGATGAAGCTGAACTTAAACGAGTATAAATAAATATGTCTGCCAAATTATAGTTTTCGTTTCATTTCACAAACATTATCTATAGGTAAATACAAAAGTGACTGCTATAGCCATCGATCACTACACAACAACAATTGGTCAATTATAACAGTTAATTAATTTTATTTCAATTCGTTACAAGACCAATAACTTTAATCAGGGCGACCAAAAAAAAATGAATCCAAGTGCCAATTTAGATAATTTTCAAATATTTTCAATGAAATGTCTCCTAACGAACGGCTTTGACACCTTGAAAGAGTTTTTTGACACATTTCAAATGTTTCGTAGCGGCCCTTATAAACGCATATCCAGACGATTCTCCTTTTTATTGGATAATTCTTAAATGCGAATCGATGTTTGTTTTTTCTCTCTTCGTGGAATGCTGGATTTAATCTTAAAAGTTTCTTTGTTCCGTCCAAACCATTTAAAAGCTCGTTTTGTAAAGTACTTGCTTGGCTAAACTTTCATCGATTTGACGCCTGAATGGAATCTCACTAACAGAATCCTTTAAATAAATATTAACTTGCGGATTTAGCATTGTTTAAAAAGGATACCGTTGGTCGGACCGTCATTTGGTTCTCTGATGGAACACTGCCATTGTCTGAGGATTAACGTCAACGAATTTGTTGTCAACAAACGCCTGATCAAACAAAAAGATTTGTGCGTCAGAGAACCCCAAGGAACCCTTCATTTCAATCACTGTTGTTAGACTGAGCGTGCGGGCTTAAGTACTTAACCGGAATATATTTAAAATAACGGTCCACGACAATACAATCTCTGATTAAGGAGGGTCGGAAAAAATCTGAACGGTCGAAGAAAAGAAGGTAACAAAAATTAAAAGTTACCAATCGTAAATTTGGTCCTATCTTTTTAAAAGCCAATTACCAAGTTTGGAGTTCATTAAATTGAGAAATCCATTAGGCTAATCGCTAAGTTGGAAGCCACCAACGTGACGATTATGAAAAGGTTATTCTGACATGCAAATTAGAAAGCATCTTAATGTAAATTACGTGTAAATGGAAGATAGAACTAACATTTGGGAGTCCCAGCTACTTATATACGTAGACAACAGGTTGGACGTTGTCGAATAAATCACTAGTGAGATAAGATAAGTGAAATGGCTTTTTGTTTGGTTGATATCGTATTAACAAAATGGCGGTCCTACCTGCGTTAGATGTTTGCTTTAAAGCAACCGCCTGCTTCCTTATCAAATTTATTACTATTTTATTAAAATCCCTGTTTATCTTTTAAGATAAAAATAGTGCATTTCAATTAAAACAAGTAACTTAATCAAACGTCGGATTTAGATACCTAAAGATTCCCTTGCTTGGTTGACTGTGTTCGATTTGATAATTTCGCTGTCATTGTAACATAGTTCCATATATTTTAGTTACCCATTTTATTCTTGGCTCGCGGTTCTAGCATAAAGCATAGGCCCATAAATAACAGGGAAAATAGAAGGTGAACGCTTCCACGAGTATCCTTTTGGGAGCGGCCAAAGCATTCTTTTAAGATTTATTACAGAACTTGAGCACATTACTTATTCCTTATGTGCCTTCGAATCAGGATAGTCCCTTAAATGTAGACATTTTTTCGGCTGCTTTTCGTTTGGTTTAATTCCGATTACTAATGGGCACAATTTATAACCTTAACTTTTTAAGAATTTAACAGAGTTGCCGCTAAAATTGGCAAGTTCGATTGATTGACATTTTTATTTTTATATTTTTTTTTTTTTGCGTCGAAAAAATCTGTAAATAAACCAGTGCTTAAAAATAAACATGTAGGTAAAGTTACGAGTATATTTAGATACTACCATCGTTCTCTAAGTATTTTATCCTGTTCTGCAGTTTATACACTCTCACCTCTCATTAATCTTAGTACCGCGTTTACTGAAAAAAATTAAATAACAACATACGTTTCTTCAAGCTTACCCCAATCCGAATGTCTGTATAGGTAAGTACCAAGTACCTACTGAATCCAATGTTCTATAAGTCACGTCAAAAAATGGATATATTATGCATTATGGTCTTACGTTATATAAATATTAGCTGAACTGTTCCTAATGACAAGTTACGGAGCAAATCTGATATTTTGTAGTACAATGGGTTCATAAGTTGGAATAGACGAATCGTAATAGGTACGTTATATAAATATTAGCTGAACTGTTCCTAATGACAAGTTCAAATCTGATATTTTGTAGTGTATAATGGGTTCATAAGGAATAGACGAATGTTTATGCCGTCTCTTGTGGTTTATCGTATTACAGGCTATCACAAAATACAGAAAGCATCAGTATGTTAATTCGAATGTATGCAGGTTCCAAGCTTGATATTGCTAATGTTGCCGTAATAGGCCTAACGTTGTTGTAGGCGTGTATGGGAACGAAACAACTGTGATAATCTGTGAACTGTTTATTCCGCTACAAGGGATAAGGTTGCGATTTGCGATATCGGGTTGAGATATTTTAAGTTGATTATGTAACTGCCGATGCCGGGCCAACATGTGGAACCATTCTTAATGTCCTTAAGATTACGCTGTGTTATATCGGATCGTTATATTTTGTTCATTTTGTTTCAAGTTTACGGTATGTCTGTTTGATTTGAAAAGGATAAAATGGACGTGCAAGATTGGTTTTGTTTATTTTATTTTATTTGCAATTATTCAATAGGTTTCATTTAGTTTTATATGAAAATTTAATTGTTTAGATGATTATACTTACGTATGATTTTATGAACTATAAGTTTCAGAATATTTTTTCTCATAAGACTATAATATTGACCGGGATATAGACCGTTATTACCTACCCTATTTGATTTTTTTGACTTTACCTTGATCAATGATCATGAATTTAATGTATGCATCGACATATCGGGAGCTCAACAAAAATCAAAATGATAATCATGATGGTCACTATAAATCTAATGAAACTAACCGTGAATCATTCAAAACTTAATATTTATCATAGTTTAACAACTACTATTCTATTTATAGTATTTGTACTGTTAGGCGGACATCTGCAAAACATTTGACACAACGAAGCGTGAGATAACACACTTTAGAATGTGGCCCTTAAGTCACGTTTTTAGGCTATTGTAAGTACCTATTGCCATGTTCGAGTATGAGTATGAGTAATAAAATAACTGTTTTAATGCATAACAAATACAAACAGGCAAGAGGCGTGAGAAATAATAGGCGGGTACCCAACTGTGGGCGGCTGTGGGCTAAAATAGCTGTGATTGATGTGATTGTGAAGTTGGTACGCCTTATTGGTTTAAATAACATGCAAGATATCAAAGATGTTGGCTAATCGAATCAAATATTGTTCAATAAACCTGAATAAATAAAATAAATATTGCATGAATTTCTTAAGGAAAGTGACTAAGGCTCACGGTTATAAAGCGTGTGTTGAGAGTACATAGACAATGATATCTGTTCATTTATAGGTAATATTAATAAATAAAACACATCCACTTAGTAGCAAATATTTGTGGCCGTAGCACAAATAATGTTCTCGCCGGGATTTGAACCCAGAACTACCGGCTGAACAAAATACCTACTTGTTTGTGGGATTATGCACTTAACCCTCACCTCACATGTAATGTCCCATGACTTTATATTTAATTTCTCAATATGGACCCCTGTCTTGTGGACTTTTTTTGTCAATGCATGTTATAGTTTATTAATAATGCCTTAGGTGAGACAGGTAGGCTCAATTAAATATTGTACTTATAACATTGCGTATTCAGAGAAATAAATTCTCCAGCCAGTATTCAAGGTACTTAAGCAATAATATTTCACTGAACTTCCTACTAGCCATGCCCCAGGGAGCAAAAGCAGTAATAGTGGCTGTCAGCGTGGGCACAACTAAAGATCACATGCAACTTGGTAAATATTTGTCTTCAGTAATTACAGTAATTGTGAATGCAACGTATTATCAAATGGGGTATAATTAAAATCAATGTTCTTGTCGAGTTTCAGCGGGATGTTTCGAGGGGCTGTCGTATAACTTGATTTGCAAGTAAGTTTATTTTCTTGGTTTTTGTGGAAGGTAGAAAAATATACTAAATTTAATGTAGAGTAAATGGAACAAATGGCTAAAATAAAAAAAAATAGGGCGTGGAGTCCCTCCGCGAGGAAGAAGTGAAACTTCGTAATGAGTTGTTTTTCATAATTCGAGTTGGCAACATCAACACTGAGCGTTAAACGTTTAACGCTCTCATTTGGAAGTCGCATTAGAAGTTTCACTTCAAATTTTTTTAATTTTACCTACACCTATCTACTTGACCAACAGAGGGCATTGGACGAGTAATCTGCTGGATCCTAGTTCAATTCCAGACCCAGCTACTGGAAAGCTCAGATACGTTTTCATTTCTCCTAGGTGGCAGGGCACTAGCCGTGACACTGAAACCACTGGTTATATTTTGGATATAGCACTGTTTAGTTCATGGCATATTTTTAATTAGTTAATAGTTTGATTTCTTCCCCAATTGCATACAAAAGTATTTTATTAAATCCTCCTCTGCTATGCTGCCAGTAGCCTTCGTATATTAGAAAAATTCCTATCCAATAATTTTAATTGAAATGTGTTCGTTACATCTTTGTGCTGGTATAGGTGTGTTACGTTCTTCAGTCACTAATCTAGCAACTTATCATACATTTAAAGCCCGTCCGTTGTAGAACCTGTTTAGCCGCACTTTGCTATAATTTGCGGAAGTAAGGCATTAGCCTATCTGAAATAGATGGCCACAACCGGTCTGGAATTATACGGGGATGCTAAACGGACAAGCTTAAGCATTGGTTATGCCATTTCGGGGCGTAATTTGGCCCAATTGTAAGCGACCAGTAGATAGTACATACCCATTCTGCGAGGCCTACATTTTAAGCCGGTGACGTACATACAGTGAAGTATTTTTATAATTATAACACTACTTACGAATTTTGATAAGTAGGTACCTAATCTATAGTAAAAAAATAAACTTCGCTCGTAGTTGACATAATTATAGAATATGTTGATGTAAACATAGTAATTGGAATCGAAATCAGTGAAAATGTAAGTATTGGAGTACATTGTTATTTTTAGCCAAATATAACATTACCAAATTAAAAGATAAATATATCGGAATGAAAAAAAAATTTTACAGCCCATTGTTATCTTGGCTAGTGAACTTCTGAATACACTAAATAAATATTTTATAATATAGATTTATGTTGTTGTTGTTGTTGTTGTAGTCCTAAGGCACCCCAGAGGTGCAAAGGGCCTCCACAAGCTCGCGCCACGCCTTTCTATCTTCAGCGACCCTCGTGGCCTCGCTCCAGCTCAGACCAGCCGCTCGTAGCTCATTTTCGACGGACCGCTTCCATGAGTGAACAGGGCGCCCGGGGCCACGGCTTGCATTCTGCGGTTTCCAGTCGAAAGCAATGCTCGCATTATTTCTTTCCCCTCTCCGAAGAGTGTGTCCAATCCATCTCCATTTTCGTGTCGCGATTTCCTCGTCAATGGGTGTTTGCTGGCATATACTCCACAGGTCTTGATTTCGGATAGTGTTTGGCCAGAAAACGCGAAGGATCGACCTCAGGGACTTGTTGACGAATACTTGGAGCTTTTTCGTTAGGCCCTTTGTCACTCTCCACGTTTCGCAGCCAAACAGTAGCACAGATTTCACTATGGATTCGAAGAGGGAAAGCTTGATTCGACGCGTGAGCACATTTGACTCCCAGACGGCCTTTAACTGAGCAAACGCAGCCTTCGCCTTTTTTATTCTGCTGTCGATGTCGTCGTCCGCTCCACCTTTCTCAGTCAACACGCTCCCTAGGTACATATAGATTTATACCTGGAGAAATACATAGACGCTGAAACTTAGTAGTTCATATGCTCTGCCTACCCCTTTATGGGATACAAGCATGTAGAAATACATAGGTAGAACTGCTTTTATGGAAATATCTTGTTGACATCTCTATTTTTTTAGCGAAAATGACTCTCATGTGTACTGTACTTTGAGGCTGTCCAAATTTTATGCATTCTTGGAATGCTCCAAACAAATTCTGCTCAAAGTTTACAGTTTACTTTACTTGGACGAATTCACTTACCTGCACACAAATTAGTGATATTCACAGCCAAGAACATAGTTGTAAGTTTACCTACTCTAATTGTGAAGATAAGAACTGGAACTTATTTTAAACGTATACTTACATGTTAACTCATTGAAAATTATTGCAAAAATAATAATCTTGACTGCCGTCTTCGTATTGTTAAGCTACCGAGAACACTCGATGACAGTTATTCAGAATATGACAGCTATCTTATTAAATTCTCTATGGTCAATGTTTTTGCTGCCCACGACAATAGTCGTCACAATATTTACCCCACATTTCGGAACTAGATCTCAAAATTAATAAACTATGACGTTCGTCGAGTAACAGGTGGCGCCACCGGTCAGGTTTAATTACAACCGGTTAATAATTAGTGGGGGGCGGAGTGGGCGTGCCGTGTCTCGACTCAGGCGGGGCCGCGCACGCGACGACGGAATGTACTTTTTCGGCTACTTAATGAGGATATGGAAATGCCCAAGGACTGAGTTGACAACTGAGATTATAAAATTATTATTTCATTTTTGGTTTTGTACCTAGGAATAATTGGTGCGTATGTCCGCCTGTTTGTCTGTCAAGCAATTTTAGTTCGAAACTACTACAACGATTAACTTTGAATTTGGTTTTAATTATTTATGTTCTCGTAAGTGTAACTTTAGTCTTCCTTCTTCTTCTTTATATATTTATTATTATTCCTTCTTCCGACTGTAACTATGTAACTATTTGCTCCTGTGTTGAGTGTGACACGTTAGCTGTTGCGACTACTGTACAGAATCGAGTGATAAACATCATCACATCCGTGATGCCTATCAGTACCTAAAACAAATAAAAACTTTATATTGCTATTGCGCTTCTCGATGTTGGCGGTATACCTATGTAATCTATTCAGAACTGACTAGTGTATGGCTGTGCCGTCATATGCCTTTAAGCCTTTTATGCTTGTATTAAGTTACATTCACGAGGGCAACAATAACATTAAAACAGTTCACATAATCCTCCGCTTTCGTTCCCAAATAAACTTTAAGCAGAAATCACGAGTAAAATACAAATTACGTAGGTACACACGAGCTTACAATTCATTTAAGTTCTGTGCGCGTACGCCGGTCGTGCCCGCAGCGCGTGACCGAGAGAAACATCAAATGTAGCGCTTCAATTGTTTGAAGAGTATTAAATCATTTTATTGTATATACCACAATATTTCAGACGTGTCGAAACAATTTAAAATACTGACAGATGGTTTTTCAAATCGCAGAAGAAATCGATCTCGTTGGCTCACCAAAAAATGGTTATATATATGCCATCAAATGAGCCATGTACTCGTACTTGTTTTATGCCAAAATAGTTTAAAAAAATACTCTAGAAATTACACATTTTAGCACACCCCTATCCAAAATTCCATGGCTGATGGTAGCCATAATATCCTAAGTCAATTGCAGTTCGAAGCCAAGTTTTTGTGACCCACCGTCCACAGGCCTCTGGTTTATAGCCTACGTGACGACTTCTTTGACGGCAGGCCAAGATTCTCGTAAAGCCTTCTTTAGTGTTTCAGAAACGGTTAATACCGTTTTTGACTGCACGTGGAAGGGCGAAGGCGTCAGTTAAATTTAGATGCGTGTGACCATTCATACCATACAATGGCTCAAAATTGCAGGCATCGATAGCGCAACCTTATTTATGGTAACTTTTAATGGGCTCATTGGTTAGCGACACCAGCAGGGTTGCCAATGAAATGCCAATTTAAGATTATTGCCTAACTACGTATAAATAATATAATCTGCTTCTTGCATTTCACTTTTTCTGCTTTCTGGTGGAGATGCGGTAAAAATAATCGGTTAATTAATAATCGGTGGAATTAATTTCTAAAGTGCCCAATGTGCCCATCCACTTTAACAGCGGAGTATAGGTACTTTAAATTAATATTTTTTTGGATAGAAATACCTACTTTATTTTTCCTAAAGTGAAGAAAAAAGAAACAGAAAAAGAAATATAAACCGTGAAATATTTTATACTAGCTTTTTCCCGCGGCTTCGCTCGCCTTAGAAAGAGACAAAAAGTAGCCTATATCACTCTCCATCCCTTCAACTATCACCGCTTAAAAAATTCCGTCGAATCGTCGCTTCGTTCTGCCGTGAAAGACGTACAAACAAACAGACACACACACTTTCCCATTTATAATATTAGTATGGATTAAACATACATATTTTTTTGAATAGTAAGCTAGAATGGCGCCAACATTTTGCCATCTGCTCGTATCTTTCTATTTTAAGTTCCCAGTCAGCTGTAAACATAAATAATGCCCTTAACGAAAACAAATCTTTACAGCTCATAAATAAAATACTAAGCCATTACAAGTTATTAGTGTAACCGCACTAAAGTAGTAAATTCCGCTGCTGATTTTCATTATATAAACAAATTGCAGTCCACTAACTCACGGTACTAGTTTTCTACAACTTGAATCAATTACCATTAGTCTTAAAAGAGAAACGGGTAACAGATAAAGCATACAACTGAATCTCATGCTAGGGCTGCCTATACATTTTTCACTGGCACCAGCGGCAGAGATGGTATCAATAATTGGCATATCGGTACACTGGCACACGGTAGATCATTTAATTTTCTTAATAATTTTCTATCGGAGCGCGCCTTGGGCAGCGCGGTCGGCCCGCGTTTTCTTTTTGTAATACAGTATAATCAATCTCGCTCTACGAATGCTTAGTCTTGTTCTTGTGCAGTATCTTGGAAATGTGCAGAGGTTTAAGTATCAATGTAATGATTGTTCTTATCATTTTCTTTGATAACGGATTTGTAATGGGGATGTAGGTTAGGTAATCACCTCAGGTCACCTGTAGGTAATCATTTACCATGTGAATGTAAAAAAAAATTCGTTATTGTTGGATTGGCTCTATCGTAAAAGTGGGTCTGTTATATTCATTTTGTCAATTAAATATTAAAGGTAAATAAATTGACACCATGATAAATTTCGACGTGCATTATAGTAAATCTAAAAAGTTTTCGGTCAACTAAAAGTAACTCAATACCATAACCTTCCAGATTTGGAATGAATGATAAGCGACCGAAACCCGGCTGTTTCCAAGCTGGCATCCCTTCTCCTATTATCATACCTACTAAACAATCATAAATGTAAGCACGCAGTAAACGCACGCATAAGACATACAGCACAATTAAATCAAAAGTAAACTCGCAACCGCTAGTTACCGACATCCTGTAAGCATCTCCTCTCACAGTTTACTACTCAGTAGGAATGTACCATCTAGTCGGGAAAAACTATCCAACACAGTTTGTAGTCCGCTCTAGTCGGTAAAAAAGGTTGATTAGTCGGCACTTTTTAAATAACAGAAAAAATTGACAAAAATAAATTAACAGCTCATCAAAAAAAGAAAACTCAAACGACTTTGGAACAAATCATTATTATACATATAATGCTCATCTTATAAAATTAATTCCCTCGATGGGATTCGAACAATACGAGTATAAAATAAATAAATTTATTGACAAGATCACTGTTAACTAGGTCAGACCGGTCGTCACAAGAAATTAAATAGAATGATGATCAAAATATTTCTTATAGACTTTTGAAACTTGGAATCTGTAGATACATTTCAATTAAGTAAATACATAATGAATGAGTAAATACATAAGTTATTTTCCAGTTTAATTTAAACAAAAAATATGATCTGACCGACTAGCCGACTACTTAAAAGCCGACTAGTCGCTAGTCAGCTAGTCGGCCAAATCAATCGTCAGTACCTACATCACTGCACTCAGTAATCTGAATCGGTTGCGGCAGAGAGATTTATAGGACGTGGGCTACGTACTAGCATTCCTTGTCTCACGGACCTTAATAAAGGCAATTTCGTACGGGGGTGTACTGGATGTTCACAATATACTTCTATTACTTGTAAAATGGGCTATAATGGGTGTCGTAGTTGATCTGTTAAGTGAGATTTATGCCATATTTAGCGTAAATATGGTCTAAAGCGGGGACTGGTATTGAGGGATAAGGAAGTTTGAGACGAAATTGAAATATATGTGCACTTTGTTCCGGACTTTAAGCAATAGAGATTAATCCAATGAGACATAGTCACATATAAAAATCTTTTTTGGATTTAAAGTGGTGTTTATTTGTTCAAACAAATACAACAGCCACAAACTTCTGCCGGCGTTGATTGGTTTATATCTCGTTTATTATGTATATTGATGTAAATAACTGACATCATACAAACTTTCTTATCATTTTTTTTTACTGTGGTATACTTGCGACTTAACTCAGTAGTCAATAAGAACTCGGTTGGATACTTAGAATTATTTTTATTAGGTGGTATGTATTCAATTATTCATTGCTATGTTTGTAACTACTAAGTACTTTAAACTATATACGCATAAATGCTTATGCGTATAGATGGCAGCACCAGTCTCTCTAGCTATATCGTAAACCTGTAAAGGTTTCGTATAGGAGGTGCAAGCACCTACTGCTTGCCCTTAGAGTTGGTCAAAGACGCCTAGTCTTACAAAAATGTCATATAGAAGAGAACGACGGCTTCCGCTGTGACGGGGTAGCCTAGGGGTTCATGACGTCAGCCCGGATTCCTAAAGACGCCGAATCCGGCTTTCGCCATTGGTGGTGTCCGTCATTTTTTCTTTAATATATGACATCTTATTTCGATTTTTTTTATTAGACCAATCGAGCATAGTTTTTTTTTTATTAAGTTGACACAACATTGCCGCAGAATATTTAATTAAATAAAATACATTAAGCAACTTTACTAGTTTGGCAAGCTTTGACATACGTTGCCCACGATTTTGTATACATTCAAGTTTTTTTTTTTTTTCAAAATACACTCCAAGTAATTTTACACATTTAATTAAGCATTATAAATTGACTGACCCACACATTTGTCAAATGCTAAATAAGTAAATAAATTCAAAATAACAATCAGTCATCCATCACGCCTGCATCCGCACCATCCGAGAGGATTAAGGAAATTTGAATTGCTTATGAACTTGATTGAAATACACTATAATCCATTACATGAACCTTTAATTGAAATGGAATTCATAAATGCTTAGTTGCGTTATGAATCTGAACGCTGTGAATAAATTTATCATGATAATTTATGCTTTTAGTCATTGTTTATGATAGGTATGCTATATGACGAAATAAAACAGTACTTAAAGGTGAATGTCATTTATATTTACTCAAACATAATTATTTACCTGTAATTTTATTGTTTACTCGTGTAAAAACTCGTGTATAAAATAATAGTTATTTGTTATACAAGAGTGCAAAGTTGTATTTTAACGCCGAGTGTGGAATTGAAAAACGAGCAAGCGAAAGGATTCTATAGTTGAACCACGAGCGAAGCGAGTGGTTCGAAAATAGAATCCTGAGCTTGCGAGTTTTTCAACACACGAGAAGTAAAATATATTTGCACTCGTGTGTAACACAAAACTTTTCCCCTCACTATAACGAGGAAACTACAACGCAAAAAATGCGTTTATCACTTGTTCCAGTAGTTCCACAGGTGGTAAATCATCTTTATTACTAGATTCACCTACTTTTATCAATTTCGAAGCAGTTAACTTGATTATATTCAAGGTCAAATTACTTTACCCACTAGTGGATAAAATGCGTTTTTACCCGCTGGTATTAAAGGACAAAACACGTGTTTCCGAGCTAGTGAGGGGAAAACATAATTATTTACCTGTAATTTTATTGTTTACTCGTGTAAAAACTCGTGTATAAAATAAACAATTAAAAAACACGACTGCAGTTTTAAAGTGAACTGGTTTGCCAGATATTGTTTTCTAAAGTTTGCGTATTATGGCGTAATAAGTCCGCCATATTGAATTTAACATGACGTCACATATCCTATGCATATTGGGATGACGTATGGATTCTAACGACATATCAACGGTTTTCGCATTCAAAAGTTACGATGGAACAAAGAAACTCACATACATACATACTTACTTAAAACATGAACGCTGAAAACAATAAGTATACTCTTTTTTTTGGGGTTGTGTCAAAATACAGATAAAATACAAATTACTAGCGCAATTCAGCTTTGCGTTGCAGTGATAAGCGCCATCTACCGCATGATTGGTACACTAAAAACTCTATACCGTTTATACAATGTGGCCAGGTTAATCAGTGAGATCTAATCTGGGGCCAGATTGACAGGCGCGCGCTGCTTACTTACGGTTCTCTAATTTATTCCACTTGTTTCGCGTTGCCTGGGAACGACAATGTCACAGATAGCCGGCTGTGGTAAACGTACTTGTGCTTGTCGCTCCATTGAATGACGTTTCCTGGCTGGAATGTGAAGAAAATGACACAATTTTACAGCTTGTGATATCCCTAAGTATTACCAGGATTTTATGTTCTAATTTGTAACAATAATGCAAAAGAATAACGAACGAACGGCATGTTAGTTGTTTGTAGGTTTTGAATTTATCTATCTATCACAGGAATCCAATTAGCGTATGTCGTAATAATTTATGTCGTAATTCTAAATTTCTTAACAAATGTCGTTTTAACTATTAGAACGTTTACCTTAGAGATAATGTTAAGGTAACAATGACGCGAAGCTCGTTAAAATCATGATCGCATCTAAAATGGGCGTTGCACTGTTTGCATTCCAGACGGCCTAGCCAGAGTGACAATCGTTAACGCTACGTGGCGAAAGAATCGCTGTCTGGCTCTGTCCCGCCGCCTCATAAGAGCGAAAGAGAAAGCTAAAGACGGTCAACTAAATCTTGGCACTAAAAAAGGCAGCAAATTTGAAAAATGTGCGGCTCACCGGCCAGTTGTCTTCATAAAACGCGTGCCTTCCTAAACCTTGACTAGCTATAACACTTAAAAAAATAGATTGAAAATGTAGAAGCGAAGATTTAATTCCGATAGAAAATTTGCACTTCGCGCCAATTTTCATTGTGACGTTGGCTAGGTACCTAGCAATTATAGTAAGGTTATGACCCATTCTTACCGCTGCGACAGTTAAACAATAAATATGAGTATTTGAAACTGCACCTTAATTTTTAACGACGCATAAATAAGTCCATAGAGTTTAAACGATATTAAAGTGAACTGGCTGATATGAACTAATACAGTGTGTAAAACTTATACGGATGGTACTTACTACTTATAATTTCTAAATGGGTTATGAATAAGCTCTTCTTCTTATTACAGGAGCGAAAATGCTAAAACGGAAAGGAGCCTCCTTTTCAATTTGGGAATTTTAGTTAAATATACTAGTGTTATTAACTAGATTTATCGAAAAAAAATTGTCCCTTAAAAACAACTCAGTTAAAAATATTGCGATAAAATCTTTAAAATCGAGGTTCCGTTCTCGACTGTTTCCTCCTTCAAAACTTAATCAATCGGAACGAAATTTGAGAATCTGAATAACAATGAAATTGTGTCGGACCGTTTAGTTTTTTGGCTATTGTTACCAATTTTAACTATAAAACTCCCGTGAGACTCATACATATTTAAAAATATTTTAAGCGGGTCGCTATATCGACTTAATACGTGAGTAACCCGCTTAAAATATTTTTAAATATTGTTACCAATCTTGAATGTCACACCTTTTTTTGCGCCATAATGAAAAAGGCCGTTTTTGGAAATTTTTGATTGGCTCTAGCGTCTTTAAAAATGAAAATATCAAAAAAATCAAGACGACACAGATAAACATAATAATTATTTGTGTTGAAAAAATCATTGCTCTATCTTCAAAAACCAGGGAGGAAATAGTCGAGAGCGTTTGTATGGAGAATTGATCTTTCCTGTATCGTCTTAAGAGCTCTGTAGCTCTTGTCAGTGGAGTATGCGCCATATTTCCCCATACTCCGCTTTCCTCTTTCTTGATACGACATGACACCGGCCTTCTCCTTGAGGTGGTCAACGAAACTCTTCCTCGGTCTTCCTAGACCTCTTCTCCCTTTTACCTTTCCTTTTAGTATATTTTTAAAGAAAGTATCATGTTGTTTCAAGTGACCATTCATTTTGGCTCTTCTGTGTTCTATTTCATTCATCAGTCTACTTTCTTCTTTTTCTTCAATAAATAAGCATTTTCCATAGCTATATCGTAAACATGTAAAGGTTTCGTATAGGAGGTGCAAGCACCTACGGTTTGCCCTTAGTTGGTCAAAGACGCCTAGTCTTACTAAGATGTCATAATATAGAAGTGTCGATGGCTTCTGCTGTGACGGGGTAGTCTAGGGGTTCATGGCGTTAGCCCGGATTGCTAAAGACGCCGGTTAATAATCATTTTACCATATTGCACATCGTTAAACCATGCATGAGTCAAAGGATTATATTATGAGTGAAAGTTTACCATCCGCCTACGTTCGCAATGACACAAAAGCAGGAACATTATCTTCGTACTGAATAGACGATTATAGCTTTCGCACTATGGGGCATACGAATTACCTAGAAACTTTATACAGGATGCCTTGATAAGAATAAACCAATATTTTCTCCGTGATGCTTCGGCAAATCGTGATGAGTGGCGGAAGAAAGGGGAATGCTGAGCAATGAGACACAAAATAGGATAGGTAAAAAAGAAAAATATTTCTCCGTCAATTCATAGCCATTAATTGTAACCTGTGTTGGTAATTGTGGAATTGAATTCCTATCATTGTAATATTTTAATTTGTGATGTTATTTGGGTAAAGGGACCTTATTTGTCGATGGTGCTACCGGCGTTATTAGCGATGTCCGTATACAAAAAAGACGCCGCGAGACGTAAGCGCCATCGACAATAAGGTCCTTTTTAGGGTTCCGTAGTCAACTAGGAACCCTTATAGTTTCGCCATGTCTGTCTGTCCGTCCGTCCGTCCGTCCGCGGATAATCTCAGTAACCGTTAGCACTAGAAAGCTGAAATTTGGTACCAATATGTATATCAATCACGCCGACAAAGTGCAAAAATAAAAAACGGAAAAAATGTTTTATTAGGGTACTCCCACTACATGTAAAGTGGGGGCTGATATATTTTTTTTCATTTCAACCCCAACGTGTGATATATTATTGGATAGGTATTCAAAAATGAATAAGGATTTACTGAGATCTTTTTTTGATAATATTAATATTTTCGGAAATAATCGCTCCTAAAGGAAAAAAGTGCGTCCCCCCCCCCTCTAACTTTTGAACCATATGTTTAAAAAATATGAAAAAAATCACAAAAGTAGAACTTTATAAAGACTTTCTAGGAAAATTGTTTTGATCTTGATAGGTTCAGTAGTTTTTGAGAAAAATACGGAAAACTACGGAACCCTACACTGAGCGTGGCCCGACACGCTCTTGGCCGGTTTTTTCCAGATCGTCACCTTTTATTATTTTTATTTACAGTTTTCATTTTCAACAACATAATCCTTACTGTAACATTCATTTGTTAAGATTACGTATATAATTTGTGACTAACCGATGTCGAAGCTATGTCTTATTTAGTAGCACATATGTATCCACACTGTATTATGACAGACACGAAAATTGAAACGGGCGAACAGCAACAACAAACTTGGCCCAGCAATTCGTCATCAAGAATTCCAATATTCGGACCATTTCAGGCCTATCGTGCGACGGATCGAGCTACACGCTCGGCGAAACATGTTTCTAACGTGTGGATGAGCAATGTTTCACAAATAGAAGCTCTGGAACTACAAGGCAACTGTGTGGCTAAATGCTCTTGGCACGTGGTTTACGAGAAAACTGTGTTTCCCACAACCATGTGTATGAGGCCGAAAGCCGCCCTTGTAGGGCGTTGTGTTGTTTTGCTGCTCGTACTTAGGTATATTGTTGTAAGCAAGATGTGTCATAAATAGCATGCCATCCATACTAATATGTTAGTTTAGTACCTATAGTAGTACCTACGTAATGACATAGTTAATAATGAATAATCAGATTTTAGCCGCTCCTGATCTAATGTAAAAACCTCGATTTAATCCATAGAGTGCCCCGCGCGCATCGCATATATGTACGCGTAATTTGTTTCGATATTGAAACCCAAATTCACTAATAGTTAAAAACAACAACAGCAGTTTACCTACTGCAATAAAAAATGAAAAAATCTACTGATTGACAGAATCTCAACTTTTTTACTATTCGGTATATAAATCAAAAGTTTAATCTGCCAACTATTATTGCACCAGAAAAGTTGTCCAAATGGAATAGATCCAATCTAGCTTGCAAACAATATTGTAACACGCGGATTTTGAATTGTTTTAGTTTTAGATACTGCAGCAGAAGCGGATTGAGGTCGGACCAGAGAGTTAGCGTGGATTTCGGGCAAAGCGGGTGGGTTTGATTGCGAGAGCTCTCCAGGCTTTCATCGGAAACATCTCTGCCGGCCTAATAGAAATGACAATCGTTGCCGCTAGACACCGATCGAAACGCAGTCTGGCTCTGTCGCGCCAATATTGAAGAGCGATAGAGATAGCTAGCTTCGATAATATTATAGTCAGCGTTTGTGCATTTGGTCACGTACCAGGACTCGAACTATAATTTGTCGTTCGAAAAATTTGGGCAACTGTATCGTTTACTTGTTTAGGACGTTATGGACTTTGTAGATTGCATTTTGCTTTTGATTGTGTTGGAGGTTCGGTGAATTCTAAATATTAGTTAATTATTTGTAATCTAATATTCGTACGTGCTTGTGCATATAGCAACGAAAATGAACAGGACTGCTAATACATAGCCTACACATAGGTTTATTGTTTGCCAATGTTTCAGCATAGTAATTACATGTAGGTAAGTTTATTTGATAGGATAGTTCTCGAAAGTTTTAACTTTATTAAACCAATAAAGTCGTAAGTTTTCCTTTCAATAGAATCAGCAATTCAGCATTTTATGTCAAGTTCATTGATTCCAATAACTTCGTCTTCAAAGTTTCTTGAAGTAATAATAAAATAAAATATATATTTTAGAGTGTAATTCAATATTCAATTGAAAAGAAATAAAATTATCTTAAAACACAGTGGCACTTAATTTTCTGTAAATTGCGAACCTTCTTGATTACATTTTTATTTGATTGGAGAAGTAGGTAATAAAACTTTTAAATAAATACAGCTATTTAATGGGCCAATATAGTAGCTTCCTAGTAAATAAGTCATTATCTCAATGAATCGTTTAAAATGCATTGGTAATGGAATAACATGAAAGGATCCGTCTGGTGCCGACGCGCATGACGCGGCGACAAAAGATGTCCGACAGCGGCAGGTATCCGGTGAGCTCGAAATTGGATAGTAATCGATGCGTGAAACTCTACTTACGTTTGTGGTGTACAGGTTCGAAGATTGCGCAGCATCTTTAAGAAGAAAAACAAAACACTAATCATATTTTTAGAAATGAAACACTAATCATAGTTTAAAGGCTGTGAGGCATTTGTGTTGTATGGTGTTGGACATTTGCAGTTTGTTTCTTTGTCAATTTTGTGTAGATTAATTGGTTAATTATTTTTTAACAGAGTAATGGTAAAATTTTTTGAATATTGTATAACTGGCTTTATTAATAGTGTGTGAACCTGCCTTAGAAATCTATATTATTTGTGGTCATGGTTCGTTAATATTTCTTGTAAGTGGGTAGCTTTTGCACATTTTAATTTTTCCTCAGTCACCCGTTGACCACGAACGCTGTAAAGAGTTCGAAACGTCGGGATGTATTTTAAATTCATTATACGCGATTTAATCCGTTTCCATAGTTTTATTTCATGAGTAACTATCGCGGTAACCGAAGACAATATTAAAGGAAAAGTTTAAAAATTCACACCTCCGGTAGGATTCGGACCTGCAACCTGGCCCCGTAGCCGAATGGCATTTCTGCGACGCGAAATGAAATCGAAACGCCGCAGAAACCTTTCTGGACTACCTAGTTTGGCTCTCTCGCGCCAATACGCAAGAGCGATAGAGATAGATAGCTACGAATTCTAGGTATTTTTATTAGACATAAAACTTAAGTAACAAATAAATAATACATATCTAACTCTAAAAATAACAATAAAAAACAACTTAAAATTAAATTAAAAACTAAACTAAACTAAAAATAAACTAAAATACGTCTAAATATGGCCCCCGCGGCATGGTGCCAAAGATGCTGGCAGCATTCCCTCGCTGAATAGCAATGCTAATGCGTTGCGAGAGAAAGCTGCCAGCTCTCTGGTCACCGGTAGTTTCTTTGAGCTTTGCGCTCAGCTCTTTAAAAACCTCACGGGCGCTTGGACCCCATGGCCCTAGGGTCTCGACGCCAACTGCCCTAAAATGGTATTGGTGTCCGAGACCCCGATATTTTGTCATCATAAGATATTATCGTGGGTGTTCGGCTACGCACACTGGGTTGTCGGTCCAGCCGCTCTCACCAACTGCCTCTCGGCTGGACGGGCGGCGGCTTTAGTTAAATTTACTTATTTTTCGTCAAATCTCCTCAAAACCAAACAACAAAAAGTGGATCAAAGTGATACATTCACTTTGCTTTATAATAGCTCCATTCCATATGCCTCTTATCCCCAAACAGCTCAAAATCGCCTGTCAGTTATCGTTACTTACTTTAAGTGTTCAAGTCTAGTCTACAATGTCTATGTTACAAGTTCCCTGAATAATAAAAACTATATTTTTCTTCCAAAGAGCTTATAAAAAATGTGTAAATTATTATCGATTAAGAAGAATTCAAACTGTCGTCCAAACTCCAGAACCTTGTGTCAGAAAGCAATAAGGGGCCGACCAATGCTCCAGCCAGACGCGCTTTTATGCACAATTGAAGGTCAGGAAGGATATTCAATTTACCATTGCACTGATTCCTCGGGGACGTTCCTATTGCATTTTTGAGCGGGACACTCGGAATAGTTTAGTAGTGAATTACTACTTACTACTGCTCACTTGGCTGGCGTGAAAACCCAAAATGAGTTTTGCCTCAAACACAAGAGCATACCACTTTACTTACCAGCCGAAATTCTGAGACCCGTCAAAAGAGGCGATGGCATTTGGAAGATGAGAAAGAATGCTGATATTGAACAATTGAACTGAAGCTGAGCCAAACATATTGGGTGAATCCTAAGCACATTGTCTCCGTTGACTTGGCCATCTCGAAAGGATGGGCGAAGATTGAGAACACAAAAGGGTCTACTTGGGTCTACCAAATGGATGCCGTCCAAAAGAAATATCTACATTCAAGTAAACCAAACCTGTCAGTGAGGACACTCACCAAGGAGCGAACCAGTGACCAATATATATATTCGGTAAGTTATTCCGCAGCCCCACTGCCACTGTGTATAATGAATTTGCTATATTTTTGGTAATTTGTACAGAATTTTTAACAGCGAACCACAAGCATGACGTTTTGGAAACACAGCTCAAGTACCTACATAAAAATTCATTCTAAAACGATATGAAACGTTTTTGAATTGAATTGACACTGTTGGGTCAACTTTTCTACATATATATTTCCTGTATACACTCGTAATTTAAAACTGTTATAACAATTTTGTAAATATTTTATAGAGCACCAATAAGTTATAGGTTCATAAAAGACGAACGAAACGATAAACAAGGAAAACATATTCAATTTGCATTTCACAAAACTCAGAAACAAGTTCTAAACCAGAATTTAATGACATTAACCCACTCCGAAGTCAGATGCGTCGTCGTTTGACATAAATCGGATCATTTTATGATATAAGCAACGAATAAAGCACTCCAGCGCCGTCATTTGGCTAATTTTAATTGCTTTTCGGTTTTTATACCGCGCGTCCGATCGGGGGCCTATATATCACATACAATTTATTGTTTTAAAACGCGCGCATAATAATTTAGCTACAATATACAGGGATTCAATACTGGCCGTAAATAAACAGAGATTTAATGCAAATCCAGCTTGCTGTTTGATTTCGCTTTATTCGTTGCTATCTGATTACGATTTTATTTCATTACTAGCTTTTTCCCGCGGCTTCGCCCGCGTACTATAAGTAATCTTATTAAAACGTTGAACTTTGGAACCCCATTTCACCCCCTTAGGATGTGAATTTTGAAAAATCCTTTCTTAGTGCTCCTCTACACCTTATAAGAAACCTATATGCCGGAGTCTCTAGGACCAGCGGTTTCGGCTGTGCGTTGATATGTCAGTCAGTCAGTTTCTTCTTTTATATTATTTAAGATCTGGCGATGGAATCTGCCAATAACAGACTTTTCTAAGAGTATCTTAGTTCTACTCCGGCGTTTAATAACAAGAAAAATTTAAATATGCATGTAAATTATAATACCTTTCAAAATAGTAAGAAAGTAAAAGCCTAAGCAAATAAGGTAGGTATATAATATTTAGCAATTTACATCATCATAATAATAAATAAAAATAATTGCCAAGATGCTAATTTCAGTTGTGGGACCGAATAATATCACCCCTGTATAAAATACATCTGTCAATGATGTGCTGTCACGAGCAATGAATTTGGAATTTCAGACATTGAACCGCAGGATATTGAACCCAATGAATTTATTGACTGGATTATAAATAAAGTATATTTGAATAATGTTTCATTACAGTTGGGTTCCCTATTTGTAAGTGTGTTTAGTAAAACGTCCCACTTTGTCGGTTACCATTAAGGCGAGATTTACTTGTACCTTCATATGAATAAACTGACAAAGCTTTATAGCAATCGACAAAGTGGGTCGTTTTCCCGTGCACACCTTTTTTGTAGGGCTTTTAATGCAATTGGTGAGATGACTGTATTTCAAAATATATTTAATTAATAACAAGTACTTATTGCAAATTAATGCAAAAGGATTTTAAACTAGTTTAGGTATACCTACCTTTATTTGATGTGACCTCTAAAACAATCAATTTCACTTATGTACATATACTAGACATCAAGCCTACTATAACAAGGTGTGAACCTACAACATGAAAAAAATCTGAACATACTTTTCTACATTTGGCCGAACAAACGACATGCAAGATATTTTTGAATAGGTTTAGTTCTTTTTTTTTCTTTTTTTTTTTGTCGGAGGATTGGGAATTTAGAGATATATCCTCTATTATATCCACAAGAATTGGACGCCGGGATGTCCCGGAGGGATATCCCATGAGGTTTAGTTCAAAAGTGCGATACGAACATAATGCTCTTTTAACTGCTAGTAGTGTAATATTTTGTATTTCTTCTTTTTTTATTAATAAAAAAATGTTATGTTTCCATTTCCCGGATGCGATAAGCACTGCCGTATTGGCAACATAAGAATACACTAAATACATTTGTACATCAACAAACATTACGATTCGGGAATGATGCATAGCTCTGTTACTACCCCCATTATTTTTTAATAAATGTTAAGTAGGTATTAAATACGACATATTATTTTACAGATAAAACTAGGCTACTAGCTTTATGCACACAAAAGCTCACATCGCAGCTCACTGTTGCAATTTACTCTTACATTCTGCTTGGCACTGAATTATTTCTAGAATAACCCGTCGTATGCCAAGCACGGACGTGTCTGATGCATAAAATATGAGCCTGACTCTTCGAATTTGTCATATTCCGATGATTCTGGCCAATACTCTCAACTTTAAGTGCTTTTTATGCTATCTTTGTAATTCTTTTTTTATTTTAAAACCCTACATTAAGCGCTCTTTAAAGTACCTACTGTTTTTGCTAGAAAAACTTTCACCTTAAATGAAAAAAATATTAATATTTACCTATTTTGTATAAGTATTATGGATAGGAAACCCACTTCTAGATAAAAAAGCAAGTAAAGGTGTATTTAGGTTTAAAAGCAAACTGTCATCACAGAATATAAAATACTTATAGTACAAGTGCAGAGAAGGCTCACTCCTTTGATATTCACAAAATGCCACCATTCTAAATTCTTACCTACATTATCAAACGGACCGCACGCGAGCAGCATTGATTTCTATTGCGCCGCGCGAAGATCGTCAGTCGTCACCACTGAAAGTTGACTTCTATTGCGTCGCGCGAAGATCGTCACCACTGAATGGGCCGCGAACTCGCGGCCGCCGTCATGTACTTGTAGCGCGGCGATAGAATCGCGGAGTGAGTCAAGCCTGCTATCATATAAATCATGTTTGGGAGTGTATGATGTTAAGGTGATGGTAGTTCTACACTGCCTGTAAGGTGACATACGATCGTAGTATCCTAGTTCGATAGAATTCATCGCATCGGTACGTCCCTATCGCACTTACAAATAATGCGAAAAAGACAGCCTGACGTTATACACGGTGTAACATGAGGAAACCGAATAATTTTAACAGTATGTATATGAGGACATCATAAAGACTGTATCGTTAAGTATGAAGACAACTTTGAGTAGCCGTATTTATTTGCTATTATATTTTTTTCTTATAACAAGCCATGGGCTTAATAAGGCACATAATAACTAAGGTACACATTTTGTCCTAGAAACTCGACGTAAAGCATATGGTTTAGACAGTATTGACTTAATCCTCCCGAGTACCAATTACGATTCCGGACAAATGCTACTAGAAAATTCACAAAGTGCGTAAAAGACAATACGATTGCGAAAAAAAATTGTATGGTGCGAACCTCAACGACACATGATCCACAAAGCAGAATATCTGGACATAGTCTAGCCACTGTTATTTTAAAAAAATATAGTTCAGGATCTGTGTATGGCGGCCATTTAGAGAATGTGGCATGGTGCTTACTCTAACTCCGACTTTGATGTCGAATTTGACTATCATACATTGTTTATATCGATCTGGTTTAAGCACTGTTCAAACACCATGAATGTCAATTAGACTTTGGCCTATGGCTAATTTTTTTATCTGTTTCTCTCATCCTGCTAGCATCAAAAATTTACGGCAATCCGGAACGTTGCTCAAAATTGCGTTTTTTTAAATTATATAAATTCGCCGCATTTATTCTACAAGTACCCAATTGGAAAAACCATGAAGAGGACTCTTAAAGAATATATTTTGGCAGCATATTAACCTTTGTTTGTTGAAATCGTACAAAGAGTCATTGAAATATTCTCAAATTAAGCCAGATAGGGGTTGTCCGAAATTTATTTGCTAGACCTTAATGAAAGTACCTATTAGAAGAGTAAAATATCATATAAACTTTTCTGGTTTTCATCTACTTTCAGTTTAGTTATTACCAATTTAAAAAAAAATCTGCTTATTGTTATTGGTACTTTCAGACTTATAACAATTAAAAAAATAACAATTACTTAATATTTCTTAGAACAAAACGCTGTTATAATGGCGGTGATATTGTTATCGGACATAATCTAACTATCTATCGTTGATAGATATCAAAAAGTAAGTCACTACTCGTTAGAAAAGTATTTTTTTATAAAAAAAAAAATATTGTGAAAATACATACAAAAAATCTACAAGATAAGATAAGATAAGATAAGATATATTTATTTGCAGAAAAAGGGTTAGTTACATGTCTTAATATTATGTTAGATATAGTTCCACCTTTTCCAGCTGTCTTCATACAACATGCAAATGTATTTAGAGTAGGATTTTAGTAATGTATTATATTAAATTTAACTATAATTAAAATAATAACTTAATAGTGACTTAATTTACCTATAAGTATATACATATAATACAGTGAAAGTCTGCGGATAGCCAATCCAATGTGCATCAGTGTTAAGTATATATTTTAAAAGCCGAGACTAAACATTAGTTTGTTTTTAACCTTATATTAAATTATTTCCAAAATCCTTTCCTACTATTAGGATATGATATGAGGTATCTTTGTAATTAAGGAAGTTTCTCACACTGTAAAAGCTGTTTTCAAGGAGCCAAGATCTTAATTTACGTTTGAATATGTTACCTTCGAGTGACTTTATTTCAATTGGTAAGTGGTTAAAATCAGTATGCACATATTGTAGCTATTCCTTTTATAAACACTATTATTACAGCGTGGCTGGTATAAAAGATATTTATATTGCTCTCTTATGTCTCTCGAATGTACATCTGACCGTTTTTGAAAATATCCTGGAAATTTCCTAACAAAAGTACAAAGTTTATAACTAAATATACATACAAGCTAACGGTAAAATATTTAATTCTTTAAAAATTGGTTTACAGCTGTGCCCTATCCAGGTATTTGTTATCGCGCGTACACATTTTTTCTGTAACAAAAATACTCTCTCAACGTCTACAAAAAAAATTACACAAAAAAAAATTTGGCGAAATTATCTGGGCGTCATGTAACATTTTATTTTTATTTTGCCATTAGAAATGCGTAGTTAAAATCTTTCAGTTTCCTCATGTTGTTTTTTTAGGGTTCCGTAGTCAACTAGGAACCCTTATAGTTTCACCATGTCTGTCTGTCCGTCCGTCCGTCCGTCCGTCCGCGGATAATCTCAGTAACCGTTAGAACTAGTAAGCTGAAATTTGGTACCAATATGTATATGAATCACGCCGACAAAGTGCAAAAATAAAAAATTGAAAAAAATGTTTTATTAGGGTACCCCCCTACATGTAAAGTGGGGGCTGAATTTTTTTTTCATTCCAACCCTAACGTGTGATAAATATATCAGTTGGATAGGTATTTAAAAATGAATAAGGGTTTGCTAAGATCGTTTTTTGATAATATGTATATTTTCGGAAATAATCGCTCCTAAAGGAAAAAAAAGTGCGTCCCCCCCCCCTCTAACTTTTGAACCATATGTTTAAAAAATATGAAAAAAATCACAAAAGTAGAACTTTATAAAGACTTTCTAGGAAAATTGTTTTGAACTTGATAGGTTCAGTAGTTTTTGAGAAAAATACGGAAAACTACGGAACCCTACACTGAGCGTGGCCCGACACGCTCTTGGCCGGTTTTTTTTAGTATGAATAGGTAGACGTTTGACTACGATCACACCTGATGGTAAGTGATGATGCGGTCGACGGTGGAGCACGCTTACCTATGAGATACCTATTTACTATTGCTTTAAAGAGACCTGGATTGTACTCATGTGGAAACACAGACTCAGGCAGGGCATTCCACTCCTTGGCGGTTCGCAAAATAAATGTTGAAGCGAAACGCTCATGTGTATATTTTACCGTGTATAGTTTATCAGACCATGCTTGCCTGCATGGTTTCACAGGTACGAGTAGGTATGTCACAGATTCATCATCATCCTCCTTGCGTTATCCCGGAATTTTGCCACGGCTCATTGGAGCCTGGGGTCTGCTTTGACAACAAATCCCAAGATTTGGCGTAGGCACTAGTTTTTACGAAAGCGACTGCCATCTGACCTTCCAACCCGAAGGGTAAACTAGACCTTATTGGAATTAGTCCGGTTTCCTCACGATGTTTTCCTTCACCGAAAAGCGACTGGCAAATATCAAATGACATTTCGCACATAAATTCCGAAAAACTCATTGGTACCAGCCGGGGTTCGAACCCGCGACCTCCGGAACGAAAGTCGCACGTACTTACCGCTAGGCTACCAGCGCTTATGTCGCAGATAGGTATGTCACAGATTATCACGTTAAGGGGCTGACAACACCCAATTGCGTAAAATTGATGTTACTTGGGCAGTTTTTTAAGACAAACCTATTAGTCTTAGTAAGGCAAGTAAATTATATGTTATTATTCATTATATTTCAAAGGACATAGCCGTACTCGATACACGGTTTAATGAAATCGGCTCGATAGAAAAAAATTGCAAATATTGGTCTCGAGTTCGTCATTAAACGGTTGTGTGTCGTTCAATTATTCACTTAGTTGTCTTTAGTTAATATTATAATAACAAATATATATACATATCTAAAACACTAATTGTCCTCCCGCAGAAGAGCAGACCTCTCTGACAACGGACGATAATGACCTGCACGTAGAACAACCTTCATTTGAGGAGGTACACAGTGCTATAAAGAGGCTAAAGAACAACAAAGCTCCGGGTATTGATACGTTGCCTTCCGAGGTCTGGAAGTATGGCGGTGGTGCTGCCCAGTCCAAGCTTTATGAGCTAATTCTCAAAATTTGGGAGCTAGAACGGCAGCCCCAGGAATGGAATACAGGTGTCATCTGCCCCGTGCACAAAAAAGGCTGCAGAAAGAAGTGTTCAAATTACCGAGGGATTGCTCTGCTTCCTACAGCGTACAAGGTCTTGTCGTATGTGCTATTAAAGAGGCTAGAACCGTACGCGGAAAGAATCCTTAGCGATTTTCAGTGTGGGTTTCGTCAAAGCCGCAGCACAATCGACCAGATCTTCCTCCTTAAACAAATAATGGAGAAAAAATGGGAATACGCTCAGAACTTCCATTCGCTATTTGTGGATTTCACGAAAGCATACGACAGCATTGACCGAGGCGCCCTGTATTCCATTCTGAGAAAGTTCCATATTCCCAAAAAACTCGTCGATATGATCCAAGTAGCCACTAGCAAAAGCCAAATGCGCGTAAGGGTCGGTAACGCACTGACAACCGACTTCACGGTGAGTACCGGTCTAAAACAAGGCGATGCCCTGTCTCCTATGCTTTTCAATTTGGTCCTGGAACATGTGGTTCGAAAACTGGTATCACTTGAGGTTGGAGTAAACCTGAATGGAAGGCATAGACTGATAGGGTACGCGGATGACCTGGCCTTGCTAGGGGAAAACCGTGAAGAGGTGGCATTATCGGCAAGGATTTTGGAGCAAGAAGCAGCAAAAGTGGGTCTCAGAATCAACCACGAGAAAACGGAATACCTCCATATGAAGCGGTACAGGGACAGTCGCGCCCAGAGGCAGAACCTACGTGTGGGCGAAAACGCGTACAAGGGCGTTTCCAAGTTCAAATACCTCGGGTGCACTGTCACTGATACACATACAAGGGAGGACGAAATCAACATCCGAACTCAAAACACCTTACGCTGCAGTGCTGCGCTCCACAAGGTCTTGGTGTCCAAGCTTCTTAGTAGACACACAAAACTACGGATCTATAAGACCGTGATCCGCCCCATTTTAATGTATGGGTGTGAGGCTTGGACACTAACACTCAAGGAGGAAAACAGCCTCCTAGTAACAGAACGTAAGGTGTTCAGGAAGATTCTGGGACCCGTGAAAAGAGACGATGGCAGTTGGAGAATCCGAAAAAATGCCGAAATTGAACATCTTATAGCCGAACCGAATATAATAGGTGAGACCAAGGCACATCGTCTCCGCTGGCTTGGCCATCTTATAAGGATGGGTGAGGATCGGGCAGTCAAGAGAGCCTATCTGGGTTGTCCAACTGGACGCCGTCCCGCTGGCCATCCTAAATATCGTTGGGCAGATAGAGTGGAAGCAGATCTCCGTGAACTCGGCGTTAACGAGGGCTGGCGAGAGGTCGCTCTGGACCGCGTAAAGTGGCGTGCTCTTGTGTTGGAGGCCAAGACTCACTTTGGGTCGTCGCGCCAACAAAGTAAGTAAGTAAGTAAGTATCTAAAACACTAACGAAACATTTTGCACAAATAATGCATCTTTCTATTTTATTTTAATATTTTTCCGCACTTTTCGTACCTATCCGCCCTCTTTTAGTGACATCGCGCTCTCACTTACTCCCATACGATTAGACAGTGTACGCTAGCGTCAAGGCCATTGGGTGCTGTCAGCGTCTTAATATCCTTAGCGGTTGTATACCTTCAGTATGAAGCTCCATGAAACTACGAGTATGCTTTTTGCTGGCCGACCGGTCTGGCCTAGCCCGTAACCCTGCTGCCTGCTAAGCCGCGGTCCCGGGTTCAAATCCCGGTAAGGGCATTTATTTGTGTGATGAACACAGATATTTCTTCCTGAGTCATGGATGTTTTCTATGTATATACGTATGTATTTATCTATAAAAGTAAGTATATCGTCGCCTAGCACCCATAGTACTATGGGTGCTTAACTTTGCTTAGTTTGGGGTTAGGTTGATCTGTGTAAGGTGTCCCCCAATATTTACTTATTTAATATTTTAAGCTTCTAGATACGAATATATTTCAAAATCCAATAGGAGAAGGATCACTGATAAAAAGTGAAATATGATATTTTCTCAATAACTTTCAGCCTTTGTGTTCACATGTCTGCAATATCATTTATCAATTTATTCACTCACAGAGAGTAGATTTTTAGGCTATTCATACACTGATACTGCGATTTAACATAGAGTTAAATCCATACTTTCATATATTATAAATGGGAAAGTGTGTGTGTCTGTTTGTTTGTCCGTCTTTCACGGCAAACGGAGCGGACGAATTGACGAGATTTTTTGAATGTATAGGTAATTGAAGGGATGGAAAGTGACATAGGAGGTTCCACACATTTTGAGGTTTTTATGGAGTATTCCGAAATTTTCGAATTTAACTCGAGCTAAGCCGCAGGCAAAAGCTAGTATTTTATTTCAAATACCGATATATGTTTCCTTTACTCTAAAATAATTAAATATAAATAGTCTCATAAGTCTAGTGTTATACGTTATAAAAACAATGTTATTGCACTTTCTGTCTCCCGTGATCGTAACGATCTCTATTTATTCAGTCTTTAAGCCGCTATACTCATCTACCCTGAAATAATACTACATGTTTAATACATTAAGATTATTCCAACGTAATTTCGCTTCATTTGTGAGCAATAAGTGGCAATAAGGTCCCACTCACGTAGGACTCAGGCGGCGAAAGGCACGTATTTTTCGCATTATCGGCTAAATTATTATAAAAGGAAAAGACGTGTGGCTGCCAGTAATTCTAGGCAAACTGAAACTTGCCTCGGAATTGTTGAGGAAATAACACGTTGGCTTAAAATAAAACTGGAGTAATAATACATAAGCGGTTTGTTGATCGATAGCCTTTGTTTTGCTTTGGCATTCGTTGCTCAGGTAGAAATAGTAATCCTACAGGAGGTATAGGTAGTTTTTCCTAACTTGATATAGTAACCTAGGGTGTTAGATTTCATTTTGATACAACAATATATGCATTTTTTTTTACTCACCTGCATTGATTTCATTCCGTTGGGTGTGATAGAAAGAAAATAAAACATTTATTAATAAAATTAGTTGTAGGACCGTTTACATTTTACATTTTAAAACATTCTACTTTATTATTAAGAAGATCTGCCTTCAGAGTTGCCTATCATTAAGACTGCAGAAAATTGTGCTGAAATCATATTATGAAGACCCGAGGAAGAATAATAATTTACTAGGTAATGACATGTAGGTATGCATACCTACATAGATCATGCTAAGAACTTTGAGTACCTATTTAATTTAACCTCGATCTCTCCAAAATAATTGGCCTGAGATTCACATGTTCTATCAAAGTGGATCAAGTATTATAGAGAGTTACTATCAAAGTAAAATGTGTAATCACAGTGCATAGACTGCCATCATTCGACACAATCTTAAAACTTGTAAACCTCAGTTTTGACAATTTGGCCCATATTGTTTGCTTTATATGTGTTATGATGTCAAATATTTATATTAGCGCCACCTAGCCGAGCGTTCCCCAAAGGTGTAACGCCATCTAGGCCACCGTACCTATTTCTATATGGTTCTGAGGTACGTTTTATTCTTAAACTGTAGCTGTCTATACGCCATACGGAGTTACATTCTTTGTTTTCTATGGAAGAGTACCTAACTTAATAGTTATGATTTTAGGGATTAACTTCAGAGCATAGAGACTCGGTATCAAAAACAATAAAACAACCTAAGACATAAGTTACATCTTAGGCCAAATATATTATTTAATATATTCACTTGTTGAGATCGTCGACACGCCAAAGGTTATCATTCAGACATCAAACACTTGTAGCGCCGATTGTAGCGGATGAACAATAAAATGATTTCCATATCGAAACATCATTGTGACAAGATTGAATTAATATTTTATGTAAGTGTCATGGTACAGACAGACCGACTGACATCTCCAAATCACAGTGGAGGTCGAACAATCAGAATGAATCTATTTTTTACATGATTGCCCCAGAAAAAGTCCATTGATTTTATTATTTTTGTTCATACATATTTATTTCGTTCTGGAGGTCGCAGGTTCGAACCCCGGCTCGCACCAATGAGTTTTTCGGAATTTATGTGCGAAATGTCATTTGATGTTATTTCCTCGCGATGTTTTCCTTCACCGAAAAGTGACTGGCAAATATCAAATGATATTTCGCACGTAAGTACGAAAAACTCATTGGTACGAGCCGGGTCGAACCCCGGCTCGTACCAATGAGTTTTTCGGAAGTCGCACTCTACCGCTGGGCCACCAGCGCTTTTTAAAATTTTATATTCGAAACTGTCATGGAAGGTAAATTAAACGAAACAAAGCGATACGCAAAGTTTTTTTCTCATAGTGACCTCTTGTTTTCCTTTTACAAACGTTACAAACACAACGGGCATTTAGAATTCTCTATTCTATCGCACTTTAAATTTCAGATTTAAAACCGCTTTATCAAAAGCAATATCGTCTATGTATTAAACATTAGGTTTATTTTAATGCGACCGGGAGAGAGACTTTTCTTTCAAAACTTTGGAAAGTCGAAGGGATTCGAAATTTCTGAGACTAATAAGTGTCGTAGCAAGCCCTGCATACTAAGAAGAATTTCGTGCATGGTAATAATAAGAGGAACGTAGAATGAATATAAAATGTCGAGTCTGTCGTATCACACGTCTCGAGATACGAGGAAGTGATATATCAAACGTTTTTTAGATTATACGTGGCGCGAAGACGATTCATTTTGTAAAAATATGTCCTTGGGAGGAATGACGAAAAATATTTGTGTTATGTTTTTCACATATTCGCGAAGAGTAAACATTGTGGTCTCGTGTCTGCAGTGTTATAAAGTAGTTTTTTTTTCTGAAGTAACGAATTTAATTGTGAATGCAGTTAATGTGCAATGTATTCCTGGCTCATGCTGTTGCCAACAATAAAGAAAATACACTTTGTACGCCCATGGAACATCCCATGATAATCCATCCATAATTCCATACTAATATTATAAATAGGAAAGTGTGTGTGTTTCTTCGTCCGTCTTTCACGGCAAAACGGAGCAACGAATTGACCTGATTTTTAAGTGGAGATAGTTGAAGGGGTGGAGGAGGGGTGGTGGTGACATAGGCTACATTTTGTCTCTTTCTAACCCCCCACTTTCCTAAAATGGGGGGAGAACATTTTTAAAGCGCATTCCTCAATTTTTGAATTTAAGCCGCGGGCAAAACTAGTTCAAAAATAATTCTCATTTCGGATATAAGTGACTATAATAATATACATTTTTTCATATCACAGATTTAATGACTTTCTGTGGAAGTAAAAAGGTTTCGTGACAAAGGTGACTTTCAAAATTCGATTTAAATTATCGTCATTTTGTTCTATGAAACTGATGTCCTGGAAGTTCTTATCGTGTTGATTACAGGTTGGCTCGCACGACAGAAGACACAGCCGGCCTAGCCAAAGTGAGAATCGTTGACGATACTTGGCGATCGAAAGTATCGAAACACAGTCTGGCTCTATCGCGCCACTTCCAGTACGTAGTAAAATGCACAAACGCTTATTTCTTATTGTTCAAGCCTTTTTCCGTTCCGTTCCGTTCCTGTTAAGAATGTCCTTATAATATTTATTTAATTATCGTATTTATTTATTTATTTATTATTGATTTCATCGTTCTGCTTCGAGACAGACGGGGTTTCGATCGGCGTCTACGGTCAACGATTGCGGCGGCGCCGCCAGAAGTCAAGAGCGATAAGGAGAGCTATCTACGAAACGCTTACGAAGCGTAAATGATTGGGACGTTGGCTAGGTACCCTGCTATTATATTGTCGTTAGAGTCACCGGTGTCATCTGAACACTGCGTGAGAGTTTTTGTTGCAATTTGGAAGCGGAGACCCTTCTTGAGAAGTCATTTTGATTAATTTATAAGTGGGAAAAAACATTTTGTTTTGAATGAGAAAATGATTAATGGGGAAAAATATAATCAAAGTTCTCTGCAATCTAAAATAATGTCAGTTGTACATAATTGTAGATTGTGTCAAATTACACATACTTAAGTAAAAATATTTATGACATCGAAATAAATCAAGAAATGCCACATCATCAGACATCGCAACTTTTCCAGCAATTCCGGTGCAGCATGGCAGAAAAAAAAGAATTCATTTATTTATGTATTTTATTTCAAATACGCTACACAGCAAGACAGTAAACACCAAAGTACTGACTAACTAAAAATACACAAAAGCATAAAAAATAAACATATAAAAGTAAGAAAAAATCAACATATCACAAATTAACTAGATTTAGGTGACAACGTAACGTCGAGGCTTCGTTTCGTCGTCTGTCTGGGCGTAGAATTCGGCATACATGTGTATCCTTGGTAGATGATCAATTAAGTCTCATTTTACTATACCAACTATACCAACTGGCTTTGGACAATTGGACATATATTATATATTTATTTAACGCTTCAATGCTGCACGAAAATTGCTGGAGAAATGTTACGTTGTTTGCACATCATTATATTATGTATTTACAAATACCCGGCCGTGTACATACGTAATTTGAAATTACGAGCAAGATTTCATTTCATTATTCAACAAGTCAAATTATTCAAATTAAGTATGATTTTCCTGTCAGAATATGTGCTATAGCAAACAAATAGGTATGTTTAGTTAATGACATTTTGATATAAATTGACTGCCGAGCATCGAACCGGGCACGCAACATGTCAACTATGAAATGGTTAAGTACTACTAGGTTTATTTAGTTTGATAGATGCAGTATCCTATAATATTTGTGCTAGGTCGTTTTATAATTTGTATAAGGGTCTCTATTGATTCCCATAAAGTCTTAAGTCATAATGTATCGTTTGTCCACATTTCCGTTAGTCATAATTTGTTTTTTCTCAGAAACGCGTAACTTGGTTGCCATAAAACAAACCTAACCTAACCTACCCTATACAGTGTGGAAAAATCGAATGCCACATCAATGGCAACTACCTTAAATATTGTAAATAGCACATTTTGTATAAGGGAGACTTTCCTTTGTTTTTAAAAACAATAAATTCTGCATTTAAGGAAATCGCTTGCCTCAGTCGGGACTCGAACCGGTCAAATGTGACAAAAAAATAAGGTGCCGTATTTTATGATGCAGATTGAAAGGGTTACTGATAAGGTTCATTTTTCTCTAAATAACAAATACAATCATAATAACGGAAGGCCATGAAATTTTTACACATTATTTGGCACGTTATTTTTTGTCACATTTGACCGGTTCGAGTCCCGACTGAGGCAAGCGATTTTTCATAAATCCTTAAATGCAGAATTTATTGTTTTTAAAAACAAAGGAAAGTCTCCCTTACACAAAATGTGCTATTTATAATATTTAAGGTAGTTGCCATCCATGTGGCATTCGATTTTTCTACCCTGTATATAGATGACCTTATTAAAAACCCTGATAAGTTAACCGTTTTGGAATTGTGACTAATGATAATCTGGCAAACATTACATTATGACTTTGAGGGCCGGTCTGGCCTAGCGGGTAGTGACCCTGCCTGCTAAGCCGCGGTCCTGGGTTCGAATCCCGGTAAGGGCATTTATTTGTGTGATGAGCACAGATATTTGAGTCATGGATGTTTTCTATGTATATATGTATTTGTATATTATATATATCGTTTTCTGAGTACCCCACAATACAAGCCTTCTTGAGCTTACCGTGGGGCTCAGTCAATCTGTGTAAAAAATGTCCTATATTTATTTTATTAATTTATTTCTAATTATTATGTCAAAGGGATCCGTTTGTGTAAATACAATTTTACTTATATAAAATGCAACTTTGCTCGATCAATATAAAAATCTAAAATGCGCGTCTTTTCAGAGATAACACTTGGTGGGATCGGTTTTTACACGACTGTCCAAAGAAAAAAGAGTGTATTGTTTTCAACTTTCATGTTTGTATGTATGTGAGTTTCTTTCTAGCACCACCGACAAACATGGAAACCCTTAGAGCCGTTTCCAAATAGGTATGTAAATCCCCGAAATATATAATTTTTTATAGGTATACCTACCTATAAATATTTGAGTATGTCTCACGAAAGTTTAGGCACATCTATAAATTAAATATTTTATAATATCGAACTTTTTTATTTAACATTGTTATCTAATATCGATCTGTAAAACACTGATCTACCAAGTACTGCGATATTATCCCATAAATAAACCAGTTATAGCGGCAGCATCTGCAATTTGTGGCAGCTCTCCCAGTCGGGCGAACGGTAAAATTTTATTGATGACTGTCACGCTGATTTCGCGGTCAGAAATAATCGCTCGAAATTACTCCTCCCTTGCGTAATGGCCGATGTGACCACGATATCTTAATAAGTGGTTTTTGATCGAGTTCCTGGCGGTGTGGTACTAGCTGAAGTGACCGTTGACGCTAATAGGTGGCGTTCGAAACGCAGTCTGGCTCTGTCGCGCCACTACAGAAGAGCGATAAGGAGAGCTGGCTACGTTACGTTACGAAGCGTAAACGATTGTGATGTTGGCTAGGTACCCTGGCCTGGGGCCTAGCATAATTGTTAAGCTCAGCATCGCTTCTGATGCGACGTTTAGCAGTTATCATACTTCGATCATGGTCTCTGAAATTGCGTTTATATTAACGGGTAGTTCGAATCATCATAGTTATTATACTTGTAACTGGTAAACATTTATGCATGTTAAAATGTATGTAAGTACAAAGTATTTAGGTATGCACTTAATTTTTCTAGGAAATGTAGGGTGTTTACAATGCTTTGTTTTTGTTCAAAATAATGCAAAGCGATATAATGTACTAGTTTGTTCGATTCCAAAGTTTATGCATTGTCCGTTGTTTGGTAACATCGTGTTTGTTCAAAGGAATAAATTAAAATAACCTTTATATACAAATTTCCATCCTACTTAAAGATACGATTGTGTTCTAAAGTTGGTCCCGAAGTGATTTGAATTTCAGAATTTCAATTGCGAACCTCTACCTTACAATTCCATAGGCTACGCCTTAATATCCTCGCTCCAATTCTAACTTAGTTTTGTGTGAGAGCCAAGTAGGTAGGCATCGGAGATTTATTTAAACCCGAGTCCAAATACGACGATGGAATCGTGATAGCCCGTACCGTCCATCGCTTTTGTTTACGACAACGAGATGAACATCATCGATATTTAATATCGAGCCAATAAAGATAAATAAACGAACTCAACTTTTATTGAAGCAATAAAAATCTTAATTTCGATTCACTAAACCATCGAATAAAGGCAATCTCGATCAAAATTTATTATCTTTAAAGCGAGCGCAAAATGGAAAGGAAATTTTGCATTCAAGATTGAGTTTCTTGCTTATTAGGTACCAAAGAACAGTCGAACGATAGATGCAACCGAATCGCAAAAAAAGTAAATAGATCGCATGAAATACATTATAATAATGATGGCGAACAAAGAGGGCGCCGCAAGCGTCATTAATGTCAGTGGAGGCGGACTAAAAACGTATTCGATTTCGTTGGGCAGCGCAGCGGTTATTACACGTAACTCGTTTTTGTAAGCTTATTACATGCAAAAACCTGTGTAATTTTGATTGTTTATATTTTTGTTATAAAATACAAGATACGGTTTGCCGTTTTTATTGAAATGATTGATAGCTTTAGCTTCTTGATGACCGCCATTTGGTCCATTGGGTAATATCCTAAGGTACAATTACCCAATGAACTAGCAATATTGCCTGTCTTAGGCCCACTTGCACCCACTTAACTCAGGGTTAGTGGGCTGTCATCTGTCAAATTCTATATAAAATGGTGGGTCATCTGTCACATTCCATATAAAATAACCAGAGGGTTAACCCTCTATTTTCTTTGGTGCAAGTTGCCCTTATAGAGGTACAGCTTTTTTTGCCTAATTAACTAACCTAAGGTCATATAACAATTTATACTCCTTATGGCCACAGGCATGCGTGGATAAAATCTGTTTTATTACTCCAGCCCACGGTGTATAAAATCCAGTTATATCTAAAACAATTTAAGCTAATAAATTAATAATTTGCTTATCTAAGCTAACCAAACTAGGTGAGTACTTAATGACAGTAATTTCATGTTGCCTGAAGGTCCACCGACTAGTATCGGCTACCAGTTAGGTACCGACTACTCTAATATTATTATTGCCAGTTAAAATAATAGATACTGCCGTTACATTTCCTTGGCATCAAGAGCGAGGCAGTATCGCGTAAATCTTAATTTTATTAAGCTTCCCGCGGCGCGAGATAGTTTTGTTTTTGCATATAATATTCGATTTCAATAGTTTTGTGCGATAGTGTATAGTTTCATAAATATGTAATAGATACAATACTGCTTTTGTTATTAGGATTGTTATGCGTAAGATTGTATGGTTGCCATTTAGAATTATTATTTATAGACTGAGTGGGCGTCAGCGTATATCCTCCTTTAGAATTAGTTATCTTCGATTTAACGTTAAGTAGGTTACCATTTGAAGAAAACAGATGATTATAGTGGAAGAGAAATTAAACTCAGAATAATTGATTCTTCACAGATTACATTTCTAACAATATTATTATAATAATAGTCCCTAATTGCCGTGATCGTACACTCAAGTCGTACTTAAGTACATCATTATTTGAATGTGAATTTAATTTCTCTTTACATGAGACTCAGGTTTTTGATACTTAAAGAAAATAAATATGTCTACAAAATAGAGACAAGTCTTAAGAGACGTTCAAGAGGTACCAACACTATATTATGAAATTTTCAATTTCAGACTAGTTTAACAGCCGTCGATAGCCCACTTTAAGCGGCATCTGTTTAGATGGTTGAAAGAAAAATGTTTTTATACAATTAATGAATTTTTGAACCTTGTGACGATGAATAATGTAGTTCCTTAGTTAAGTATTTAGATTTTGACATGTATTGGGTTGGCACAAAAGTAATGACACACTCTACAAAACTCTATACATTTCCTTTCTTAAGTTAATTGTTTTCGATAATATTCTAGTATGTTGTAGAACATTCTAGGTACTTCTAATGTGAGGGTATATAAAGCCGCCCTCGTGATTGGTTTAGTTAGATTGAAATAAAATGGACGAGCGACAAGTTCGAACACTTTACTTATACGAGAACTTGTTAGGCCACAGTGCGCGGGCTGCGGCTGACAATATCAACACTGCATTGGGCGCTGGAAGTACAAGCCATGCCACGGTGTCCAGATGGTTTGACCGTTTTAAATCAGGAGACAGGAGCCTTGAAAGTCAGTCACGCTCAGGGCGACCACCTGCATTCAATGATGACGATTTACGCCGCGAACTACAGTCGAATCCTGATGCTACTACTCGTGAATTAGCAGAAGCACTTAACTGCAGTCACCACGCTGTGGAATACCATCTGCATGAGCTTGGGTATCGAAAAGTTTTGGCTCGATGGGTACCGCACATCCTTACCGACGCCAGTCGTGCAGTCCGTGTCGCCATCTGTCAATCACTTTTGCTGCGACCCCGACGTAAAGAGTTTTTGACTGATCTGGTTACGGGAGATGAATCATGGATTTATTGTGAGAACAATACACGTCGTGCTTTTTGGCTGCCTCGAGAAGAAACGTCACCAACTCAACCGAAGCTGAGTCAAAAGAACCGCTTAAAAGTTTTGCTTTGTTGTTTCATAGCAAGGCATGCTGTTTCATGAACTATTACACAATGAAACTGTAAACGCTAACAAATATTCAACACAGCTCACCGAACTATCTTCTTCTATCAAGAAACAATTTTACTACATGATAACGCTCGACCTCATGTCGCATCTACCGTTCGCCAACAGCTGCAGAACTTGGGCTGGGAGACGATACCCCACCCACCTTATTCTCCAGACCACCAGACTTTCATTTGTTTAGAGCCCTGAAACGACATTTGCGGGGTAAACAATTCAATGATTTCCATGATGTACAGGTGGAGTTGAACAACTTTTTCGAGGCACAGCCATCAGAGTTCTGGGCGAAAGGCATCCAAACTTTGCCGGATCGTTGGCAAGAAGTCATAGATGCTAATGGTGATTACATCATCGACTAAGCTTTTTGTATTGTAATAATAATAAAAAATATAAAACGTAAACCAAGTGTCTCATTACTTTTGTGCCAACCCAATATATTGTATTTTCATTTCGTAATATTATGTTATTTAGGTTGCTATAATTTTAATTTTTTAAATGATATTATGTTGTAATTATTGTAAATATGTATTATAGTTATGTAACATGTAGTTTAGGCATAAGAACAATTTTTGCATGCTTTTTAGTAGCTAAGTGTGCGATTCAATTTTATATTATGCTAGAAGACCCTAAATGTACCACACTTAAAGCAAATAAATATATTTCATTTCATTTGACCATGACTGCAATAAACCTGATACACGTGCTAAGACTGATCTTACACACAATCAAACTTACAAACTGTTTAATATTAAACAGCCCGATACGGTCGCCTCTATTCCGCCTAGCCTCCCTGTTAACAGTGGCAACATTTTCTCTGTCAAAGTTGTGTCAGTTTAGTTCGCCTGATTCTGGAGGCGACTGTAGTCGTACGTTAACGCTTGTCAAAATAAACTGTTACCTTACTTATTTAAGTTCAGGGAGGCGACAATAAACCCTTTTATTAAAAAGATCGTAAAAGTACACGTGATCCGTGTCCCCGAGTCCAGTACAAAGGGGTGAACTGATACACCCCACTGTTTCTTTATGTTTGGCGTCATAAGCCCGAAATGGGTTCCTCTGAATTGAATCAGGACAGGTATTTTCATTGTAAAGCAAATGATAATAGTAATGGCTAGACACCATGTTGTGCTGTTGTGATATTGGGTGATATAGAGGCTGGATATGCAGGATTTAGATTTTATAATGTTATAGTTGATAAAAAAGTACCTACATATCATAATATAGAGGTATACATTTTCATGTGTAACTTTTTAAAATAAACAAATACAAAAGTAAGAGTCTCTTCGAAAAAGAGCGCTGTAAGGTTCAGTCCGTTCAGTGCTTGAGATGCCAATGCCCGATAGATGACATCATCCTGTCACACTTATTGACAAAGACTATAAAGATTGAAAATGTCATCTACTGGGCCTGTCGAGCACTGGTACTTTTACCTTACTGGTAGGTAAGTTATTATAAACTAGTATTCATATCATAATTAATACGGGGCTACTTGTTTGTGCCTTTGGCGGTGGAAACGACAGGCTGTTGGTGCGCAGAGGCAATTGAGTTTTTTAAAGAGGTTGGGAACCGTTTGAGGGATAGGGGCTTAGATCCCCGCTCCGGGTCATTCCTGGTGCAGAGGTTGTCCATCGCGATTCAGCGTGGCAATGCTGCGAGCATGTTGGGCACCTTTGCGCCTGGGATGACGCGGGGGGGGATCTTTGACTGATAGTTAGTTAAGTTAGTTAAGAATAGATTGGTGTTTTGCTCTGTGTACTTAATGTGTTACTTAATATCTAGGTTAAGTTAGGTTTAGTTTTTTTTTGACGTGTAATTTTTATTGTATAGTATGTTAATGTAATTAATAAAGACTTCACTTATTAATACGGGTGATATTAATTATAACATACTAGCATTTTCCCGCGGGTTCGCCCACCTATCGAATCTTGTTTCCCCTACAAACTTTAGACCCCCTTTTCACCCCCTTAAGAGGTAAATTTTGAAAAATTCTTTCATAGTGCTCCTCTACACCTTATAATGAACCTAGGTGCCTTTGGAATCTCTAGGACCAGCGGTTTTGGCTGCAGTTTCTTCTTTTATATATTTAGATTATTTTCAACGCATGAAATTGTATATAATATACGTATAAATTTGCCACTTCTAGTTTTACAAAATCTGCAAACCCATCATTCTGTAGCGTTTTAACGGCTTAGATAAGAGGGTGGTCCGCAACGCTTACAATTTACTATGAAAATGACTGAATAAACACAGATATATTATGAAGGATAAAATGCACTGAAGTACTGATATTATAGGATTTGTGTTCATTGTTCTTGTAGATGAATAAGTAAGTACTTAGTCGGTCCTAAAGTTCTGTCACAAATGCTTTAACTGATAAAATTGTATATAAAGGTTTTTATTCAATAAAAAATACATGATATCAAAACCTGTTTTATACTTATTAAAATGTGATATAAACGATCGAAAATGTAGATCGTGATTTTTAAGAATCCTTGATTACTTTGAGTTTGTCGATAGACGTCAGCACGCGGAAAAATAGACTTCGAAAAGGAAGAAAAAAACATTGTTACATTAGCCAAATAAAATAATATTTTTTTTAGTATGAGTTCTCTGAATTTGGGCATATTGAATTACTGGTATTTCATTTTCCTAGAAATCTTTAAGTCTGCTAGTAACCTTTAGAACTTGGGTACTTTTCAGTAAAACGCTTAGATTTCACAATCATCAACGGGAATGTGCAACAAAACGTTGTACAGTAGCAATATTGTCTATTTAATTCACAGATCAATCATATACAAACTTAAAGATAAAAGACCCAGCGTTTATAATAAGTATCATTTAAGCATATTAAGCCAACCAAAAATAAATAAAAAATAAAAACGTCCGGAAGAGGTCGCGTGTTTCTTGACTTGTTTTTTTTACCAAATTTTCAGATGTTACAGCAAAGTACTTTAAGTAATATTGCAATTTATTCAGTATGAAACGAGCTTTCAAACCATGCATATGCATAGTAAGAAATATCTGTCAATAAAGTTTTTATCACTTAAAACCTTTGTGACAGAACTTTAGAACTGACTAAGTAAGTTTTACACTTTATTGTAATGTGAGTTATACAACTTTAGACATGTATGTAATAGATTTACATTGTTATTACACATACATTGCTCTGGATGGCTATGGACAGTCATCATCATCACCATCATCATATCAGCCAAAAGACATCCATTGCTGGACATAGGCCTCCCCCAAAGATTGCCACAATGACCTGTCCTGCGCCACCCGCATCCAGCGGACTCCTGCGACCTTCACCAGGTCATCAGTCCACCTTGTGGGGGCCTACCCGCGCTGCGTCTTCCGGTAGGTCCGGACGGTATGGACCGTCATTGCACCAAAACGACTCGTAATAATATAAAGATGATCTGTTCCCGGGACCGTTTAAAAAATGTCACCCCCCCATTCTTACCGTGGGTGCCGTAGAAGTCGACCATGGGATAGGGGTTAAATTGTGGCGTAGGCGAGAGACTGGCAACCTATCACTACAATGTCACAATTTTCGTTTTCTTGCAACCGCTTATTTTCCAAGAGTGGCACTGAAACTTGAGTAGTTTCATGTGCTCTGCCTACCCGTTTATAGGTTACAGGCGTGATTGCATCTTTGGTCAGTTCCCTTTTACCTACATTTATGAACCTAAGTGTACTGCACAAATTACAGTTACCTACATACAACAAGCAGCCTTATCGCTAAGAGCAATCTTTTCCAGGTAACATATAAGGCGACTATAGATGCCCCAAATGTGCATACTGAGATAACAACCTGTGACAATAACGCATTGTTTAAGTGCGTATTGTTCAATAGAAGGGCGAATTTGTTTATTATTCTACATAGTTGCAACAACTCCAACATCTTGTATGCATAATTGCATTGTTTGAATACAAAATGACGTGTTGTGTTATAATAGTTGTCGTTTTGTGCAAATAGTATTCGATTACTACTTGAGTAGGTAGTGTTTTTGCTACCTATAGTTATAGACCTAGCAAACATTGAGGTGCTAATAAACCTTCGATTGCATTAACAAAGACATTTTAGTCTTATATTATTATCTTATCAAGTGCCAGCATGACAGTAACACACTGCAGACGTTTGTCAAATCAAACAAACTGTCGACAAATATTAGCTCTTCTCAGTTGTAACTTTCGCTAACTTTTAGAAATAAGGAAGTAGAACTATCGAAGTCGCTCTCAACATTTCTCGAGAATCGGTTGAAATATGCTTGCTTTTGGAGAACATCCGGAATAATTAGGAAAACAGAGAATAGTTACATAAATTTAGCGTAAGTTGTTGTGAAATGTCAGTGTCAGTTTTGTGACGTAAAATTAGTGCCTACTTTTTTTTCTAGCCTGGTTCAGTGTCCCACTGCTGAGCAAATGTCTCCTCGCTTTTCCACTCAACCTTGTTGCTTGTGTAACTTTGTCATCCCGGGTAGAATTTGTCCAAGTCATCCCGCTACCTCATTTTCAGTACCTGTTATGAAATAAAAATCTGGCTGGTGATCATTTCGATTCCAAAAAAATCCTGTACAGAATTTTCATGCTTAATTTGTAGCCGTATTAGGTTACCTACTATTTTTTGATAGCTTCTCCAAGCTAAGGCATCTTAGCTTTGTCTCAGCCGATTTAACTTGTACCATTTTCAACCCCCGATGTAAAAACGACGGGGTGTTATTAGTTTAACGTGTCTGTCTGTCAGTTTGTCTGCCTGTCTGTCTGTCTGCGTGTGTGTCTGTCTGTGGCATCGTAGCTCTCGAAGGGATGAGCCGATTTTGATTTAGTTTTGTTTTTGTTTGAAAGCTGAATTAATCGGGAGTGTTCTTAGCTATGTTTCATGAAAATCGGTCGGTCGAGGGATTTTTCTAAATTTCTAAATTTAATTTTGCGGGTTCTAGATTACGTAGTTGAGCAAAGGAGCTACCGCATGTTGCGGCGTCACTGGCATGAGGGATGTGGGATGCGGGACGCCTTCCGACCGCAAGCTTGGCACATCTTTAACTAAATTAATACGATTGTTAATACGTCTATAGCATTTCTTGATATTATTATTCTCACGCAAAAATATTTATAATAGCAGTTTTGTCGCGAAGAAGTATGGTTACAAACTTGCAAATGCGGACAGCTACTAAAATGTTAAAGCGGTTATAAGAAATAACTTTGTCATTTGCCACAGTAATGCAGTCAGTAAGTATGATATAGTAGGTAGCATATTACATATATGTATATATATTTGGCTACAAAGCGTAGAGAGATAAGTCTCTCTCTATCACTTTTCCATATCACTTACTTAGTAACTATTAATATGTAGCATGCAGCTTAAGCAGTAGTATGTGACAGAGACATTCATAGCGTGTCCTTCAATGTGGAGCTTAAGACGATACGGTAGGGGTCAATTCTCCATACAAACGCTCTCAACTATTTCCTCCCTGGTTTTTGAAGATAGAGCAATGATTTTGTCAATACAGATTGTTATTATTTTTATCTGTGTCGGACCGTTTTGATTTTTTTGATATTCTACTTTTTAAAGACTCTAGAGCCAATCAAAAATTTCCAAAAACGGCCTTTTTCATTGTGGCGCAAAAAAAGGTGTGATACTCAAGATTGGTAACAATTAACCAAAAAAGCTAAACGGTCCGACATAGATTATTTCATTGTTATTTAGATTCTCAAATTTCGTTCCGATTGATTAAGTTTTTAAGGAGGAAAGAGTCAAGAGCGGAACCTCGATTTTAAAGATTTTTTTGAAATATCTTTTGACTGAGTTGTTGTTAATGGACAATTTTTTTTCGATAAATCTAGTTAATAACACTTGTATATTTAACTAAAATTCCCAAGTTGAAAGGGGGGCTCCTTTCCATTTTAGCATTTTCGCTACCGTATCCTCTTAAACGATTAACAAGTTGGGTAGGCACCCAGTTATAAGACATATTTGTACTAAGTCGTAAGGTAATATAGGTAATAAACGTCCTTTGCCGAGTACTAATTTGGACAATATCATTTAAGTAGCTTACCCTGTCACTCCATAAAATATTGAGTTTTATTATCATTCAAAACTGTACAAATAATTATGGATTAACTTTAAAACATAATCCAGTAGCTAGAATTGTTAGATCGTTGACAGATCGCATGGCTGTGACAGTTGGCCATAATGAATTCTACAATTACACGGAGTTGGTTAGCACTTGCCAATTTATTCGAGAAACCTCGACATTCTCGTGAATCTTATACCGTAAATTCATAAAGTTGATTATTAGTTAGTATGGTTGTAAATGGTAGATGGTAAAACTACAATCCTTTGATACGATAAATCCGAGGATACGGACTATTAGCCGTACCAGTCGCATGCCTGTTATATTATGAAATCGGAATTAGTTGAAAATGGTGGAAACTAAAGTTTTACTTTATTCGTGCCTATGATTTACGAGTCGTTTGGGTAGCGTTTAATAATGCACAAATTGTATATAATGTTAATATCCCTCAATACTTAATGAAACTAAAATGAATATTAGGTTGCACATGCATGCAAAAAGTAAGGTCCTTCATTTTCATGAGAAACTGGGAAGAAAATAGGTACCTTAATGCTGCAAATTAACTTAAGGACGCTTCTGTAATAGAAAGCCACGTGGCCTTCGGTTAAGACATTAATTAACGAAGTTTTGTCAGAATAAAAATCTTACACTATGTTTCCTACATACACGTATCTCGACGAGGAAACCTTGCCATTGAGCGACTCGTGGTTCAGGGCAAATTTGCGGGGGGAAGCTCGTGGTAGATCCCTATGAGATGGACAGACCAGGTGAAGGCATGATTGATGGCCCAGTACATGTGGGCACTTGCAGGGCAGCCGTCGGAAAAGAATGACGGAAAATTGTAAAACGAGTCTCTCAGGACACAGCATGATTACTACGACCACTCTGTCGAGAATGATACGCAGAAGAAGACATGCAGTATTACAGTCCGCATGAAACGTAGCTCGTCAAATAACGTTTCAGAAGTGTCTACCATTCAGAAACCTCTAAACAAAACGAGATGTGTAGTCAAAACAATCAACCAATCATATATGTATTTCGAAAACATGTTCAGGATGTTAGATGCTTTTGGTACATTGTTTATGTTACTATTGGTGCTGATTTTACATGTGTTCTTTAAGTCCAATACATGGATATACAGGATGTTACGTTATAGGCTAGCTTAGTACCTTCACAGGATTTCACGCAACGCCCTGCACGTGACGGCACGTCGGGGTCGGTTAGCCGCATCTGACGTGCGACCGCTCGTGCGATTTCGGTTATTTACTATCTGTATTGCGTTACACAGGTCAATTCTGAGTTACAACAGCATCAGAACGAAATCCGGAAGATGCCATTCAGTCATGCGTCTCATCCTCGCCAATACAGCTACGAGCAATGTACGAGCGAAATGCGCATATTCGAATGACATCCTTCAGATATCCTTATGATATCGGTGTGAGTTGGAATTGGCCTGAAAGTTTGTGTCACTCCCGAAGTCGCGCGACTTGATTCATTATGTCAAACTGCCAAGGTTATTTTCTATTACTGTGTGCGTCAACGTCAATGACACGATCGGTATGGGATGGGATGGGATTCGAAACGCAATTTGCGTGATGGTGTAAGCGGAAGCTTAGATTGTATGGTTTCGTGAGATGTTATTAACAAATCATAGAACTGAAATTGTCTGGGAAATGTCTCAATTTAGTTTAATAGATTTGTGGCTATTTGGAAAAAATCCACTACTGACATAGACTGAATTTTTATATCAGAATTTCAGTAAGTAGTAGAGATATTATTAACATCTTAACGAACACATTTTTTTTTCTAATTCATGTAATATCAGCGGCGGCGGCTCACTCTGCGATTCTATAGCCGCGCAACAAGTACATGCCGGCGGCCGCGAGTTCACGGCCCATTCAGTGGTGACGACCTTCGCGGGGCGCAATTAGGGTTTCTGCTCGAGAGTCTCGAACTCAAGACTTCTCGAGAATTTCGGCTTCATTCGAGACGAGAAAAAAATGACAGGTACTCGAGACGTCTCGAGTCCCGAATGTAAAGTACGACCTGAAGTGAAATGCAACTTTTTACCTTCTGCCCGGTCTCATCGCGAGGCGGTGGGGACGGTGTCGAACGGCGGCCATAAATTATAATGAGATAAAGAGATCTAAACTCTCATTCCAACGTAAGCTGGCAGCGACTTTGGCTAGTTTTGACAGCCTCGTGTTATATAAAAGCAATTCTTCATTACGAAAAAGTCAGCGCGTTTGTGTATCTTGGGTCATAGATAACCTGCGAAGAGTGCTATGGCTAACTTCGACAAGATTTGGAAGAACAGAGGAATCCGACGTCAAAATAAAGTGCGATTATTTCGATTTCTTGTCTTCTCGATAATCTCGATATTTATGTATGGTGCCGAAACTTTTGATGTGGCTAAGATTGACGCTATTGAAATGTGGTGTTGGCGAAGACTGCTACGAGTATAACTTGAAAAGCTAGAAGAACTAACAAACATCTCTATTTTGCAAGAACTGAATATCACCACACGGCTCTCCAAAATATGCCAAGAGCGACCCTCAGATTTTTCGGACACATTATGAGAGCACCAATGGCACCAATGCATAATATGGCGAATTAATGGTAAACATTCTTGGGGTGGGGCTCGTAAGAGATGGTCTGACTGTGTGAAGAAATCGTGTGGCGACAGCGTATACTGTGCAGTCCACATGGCTTATGACCGCGTTCATTGGAGACACGCTACTTGTGGTCGCGATCCTCGGCAATGAGGAAACGAGGTAGAAGAAGAAGTTATTTTAAACGTTTAATTTCAATTACATTATGATTTAATACATGACATTTTAATTTACTTAACCCGTGCACAGGCGGGGATGTTAAAGGATTAGGTATTATTTTCAAGACTATAATTGTAGTTATCTTGTTAAAATTTGATTTATGTTTATTTAAAAGAAGATTTTTATTGCTCTTACGCATTTTTTATAATAGTGTGGTGCAATAAAAACTACTAATCATATTGTTGTTTATTATTTTATCAAAATTTTACCATTTATAAAAAAAGACTCGAGACTCGAGAAGACTCGAGACTTTGTGCTCGAAATTTCTCGAAACTCGAGACTTCTAATAGGTCGAGAAATCAGAAACCCTAGGCGCAATAGAATTCAATGTCGGCTGCGCGCGTGCGGTCCGTTTGTTATATAGGTAAGAATTTAGACTGGCGGCATTTTGTGAACATCAAAGGAGTGAGGCTTCTGTACTTGTACTATTTTATATTCTGTGGTAATAAGCATTATACGCGACACGTCCTGATTGTGTTCAGAATATTGCATAAGAAATTCATTCATGCTTATGACCGCGAGTCCCGTGGGCCGCGAATACCTATACCTACACTATAAAATGTGCATGCATATACAAACTTGAAGTGCACAGTTTTCCAAGATCTCATTATAATTTCACACCTCCATATGCATATTGCTTCCAAGTTTACATTCAGTGATAGAGCGGCGGAGGGAATTCTATCAGCGCGCGGTCCCCGAAGGAATAACTTTATCCTGCCAAGAACTATACGATTCCGCAAAACTTTAGTTTGCGCTGTTTTCGTGATTCATAACACCCTGTAGTTGGTAGTTTGAGCGAAACTGTGATTAAATTACGATTATTGTTTTGGTTTTTATTCTAAAGCTATGCACTGGCAACGTTAATGGTAAAAGTATGTAGTAAGTATAGGTACTTATTAATAAAGAAAGTGAAAATTACATGTTATTTCAAAAAATAAAAGGAAAAATTCAGACTTCCGACAGGACCCGAACTTGCAATCTTTTGCATTGCCAGTGCAGCCGCTATACCGGGCTGCCGTCCTATCACTAAAACCCATCGAACCCACAAATGATAGTTTTGAGATATGGGCAAAAAACATAAAAACCCATATCTCTAGGAAATGTGTCGCATAGTCCAGATTTCTTTAATTCTAAAATTAAAACTAAATTCTCGCTAACATTATTTAAAATCAATTTAATAAAATATTGTTTAATTTATTAGAAATTCGCTATTTTGTGTTAAAGTTATGCAAATAATTCCTAAAATATGTATGATTTTACTCTTAAAACACGGTTAAAGTATACTTTAGCCGTTTTTTAGAATTGAATGATACATAAAACATGGCTTAATAACGACAAAGTAAGTTTACGTGTTTATAGTAATCGTAACTGAGCATTGTATAATAATATAAAAACATAGCTTAATAACAGCAAAGACACTAAACAATTTTATACTATCGTATATGCTCTAAAAAAATGTTGTAGCCGTTTTTAAGCTATGCAATGACTACTAATATCGAAATCATTTGTATGCATTCCTAATCTAAAAGCCCGCTATATGACAAACCAGCGACGATTACTAGGTTTTAGCATTGTCATTTTTTTTAAAAGAAGTTCATCATTTTAGCAATATCCCATTTACCTGCAGTACCTGCACTGTTTCAAGAGCAATTCAATTTGTTAAATGAATAAAAGACAACTATGTGATATTGTAACCATTTATTTGCATGCATAAAACAACCTGGTTATAAGTTATGTTACAAATTAACATTTTAAACCTAACATAATATTCTAACATCAGTGAAAACTAACATAACACGGCGAAAGGAGTCGCTCTTGGGTATACAAAGTTATTCGTATTATTACTATAATACACTATTAAAATAATGTTTTTATCACCGAACTATACAAGGTTAAAAACGGTTGACATTGGCAGTTCTTACGAAAATAAACATGGGTTTATTTATTATTCGCCAAGCAAGTGAAAATAGCAATCGATATTTATTTTATACTTCAAAAATCCAAAATGCATTTAGGATTGTTTGATATAATAATTTTCTGTCTTTCCGCTTGATTCCGTACTTCTTAAATTCGTCAGCAACGGTTTTAGCTTGGACCAGTAAAAGGAAGTTTTAAAATCGATGTATTTTCGTCAGCATTGAAAATTAAAGCAGAAACGTTCGACGTGGCTAAGTCAGGCAAAGAATTCTGAGGTATCAATCTGTAAAAAATTAGCAATCCCCTTTCGTTTTCGGTAAAATCGATTAGAATTGAAAATTTCTTCGATAGAATGTCCCTTGGTAAAGATTGAGTTTAGCAATCCCCTTCTGTACCTACTACATTTTATTAAAATTACTGGTGGTGCGATGACTTGTGGTCGGTTTTTCGGTATTTATTTAATTCGCAGATCTCTATTATCGTTTGTATTCTGGAGTTCGTAGCAAGCCTAAAAGAAATAACATTTATTAGTTTGATTTTTGACTGTAAAGTGTGCATTATTAAATCGGCTTGACGGTAATATAATGTTGCGCAAGTAATCCATACATACATAGGTACTAAAACAGTGTAAGGTAAATAAATGCTTACAAAATGTATGTGGCTATGGCAATGCCTACATAGCAATAGGATGGTACAATGTAATTTCTTTGCAATTGACTTTTTTGTTTACGCTTTATTTGTACACAATAGTTTTAACTAGGCTCGGGATCGAATATTTTGATAGAATAACTTATGAGTTAGGTATTTACTTGTCGCGGCAAACGTGTGATAATACGTAAGTAAGCAAAACGCAAGTTGTGCTTGAAGAAAACTTTAAAAGAAAGATATTCAACACTTACCTTCGGTTTCTTAACATTTTTAGGAGAAAATGTTCATTCATCGGTCACTACAGCCTTCGCACAACCTGCTGTATACTTTTACAACTAGCGGGGTTTTAGCGTAGCTTTGCTGGTTTGTCCTGTTTCAGTGTCGCATTATGAATATTTTTTATTAACAAATTCACCGTAAAGCGCAGTAACTAGGTTTTAGTGATGTATTTGTAACCGAAATTACAATGAAAGTCTTTAAATACACGGTTAAAGGACTTTAGCCATGTTTAAGCGTAGTATTTTATTTAAAAAAGTGAATGTTATAAAATGTAATAACGGAATTAAACGGCTTTAATGGGAATTTATGAAGCTTATGTCAAGTAACGTTGTTTTAGTTATGTATCGTGTAATAAAAATTTGAAGATAAACAACTGCTAAGCGCTTTAATATAAGTTATAGAAGACAAATGTGGGTTTGCGGTTTTATACTATTGGAAAGGGTTATAAAATAGTGCACTTAGCGAGGTATGTCGACTCTGTATCTCGGTAACTAAAAATGATAAAAATATGATTCCAAGACCAGTCGATGGGGAATTCTTTCCTATTTTAGAATATTTCTCCAAATGAAAACTGGTAATATGCAGCTTCGAGCGGTTTTAGTGATAGGACGGCAGCGGGTGGGTCCTGTAACAAAAGAAAAAATTAAACTGTAGGCTATACTCCCTTATACTGACCAAAATTTATCCACCGACTAATAAAAATAATAAATTGAAATATATATCATACACGAAAGAAAAAACGGCAAGGCCCACTGGTGGCCGAGCCGGGAATCGAACCCGGGTCTTCAGCTTACGCGGCTAACGACTTTACCACTAGACCAATGTGGTCTTGCCGTTTTATCTCTCGTGTATGATATCTATTTCAATTTATAATTTATATAAAGTTGTGTGACTACCTACATACTTGAAAAAAGAACAAATCAAAAATATTCAATAAAATAATTTGATTTGTTCCCTAGTTGTTATAAACATATCTTTTTTTTCATCACCCTTGAAAGTTTTCCCTAAGACGTATTGTAGGTATTGAGAATTCTGTTAAGTCAAAATTTGTAGGCATTATTTACTTTTTAAACAAAATCTAATTAATTTCTATACATATCTAAATCAAAACTCGAGCAAACCTTTATCGCGCTACAACCGTTTCATATAACCTTTAGGCAACCGGGCTTCTGTTATCTCGTCGAAACAAAGACTGGCTATAATTATTGTAAAGCTAATGCTGAGATGCTAGATAGCTACTTACATGGGATGAAACTTAGTAAAGCGTAAATGTGCACCAACAAAGGATGACCAATATTAAAGGCATGCAGAGACCAATTTAAATCAATTGTCATTAAAATTTGAATTATCCCTTAAATTATTAATATCTGGGCGACCGAGCTTCGCTCGGTTCTATTCTACTATATCACGCCTTTATATTAAAAAAAAAAAAAAAAAAAAAAACAAGAACTTTATTTCTGGCCGGGATTCGAAACACTGAACATTAGACCGACCTCTTACGACTGAGCTACGCGGAGCCGATGCGCGGTCGGCAAAATGAACGATCATATTTTACGTTTACTAATGTGAAAGAAAAACGCATGAAAATTCGAAAATTCGCGTTTTCCGGGATCTAAGTCTATATCGATTTTTCACCCCCGAGAACCCCAGATAACAAATTTCAGTGAAATCGTCAAAGCGATTTCCGAGATCGTCGATATATATAAATATATATATTTATAAACAAGAATTGCTCGTTTAAAGGTATATAATAATATATCAATCGATAATAACGATTCGAGCTACCGAGAAGTTTAATGGCGTATTTTTTATAGCGATGTTTTCCTGTGTAGTCAATACCTAATAGTTACACAGAGAAGTGATGGCATTTATTTCATTTCGCTCATACTTTCCTGTAGGTAGGTACATTTCGCGCGCACAAGACACACGATAACGACTCCTAAATATTCACAATTCAAAAAGAAATAATTATGCTTCCAATATATGTACTCCTTACCCGCGTACCTACGTTAAAAAAGACCTCATTTAGCTAGAAATTATAAATAAGTTAGTAAATTATCGTTATTTCTAAAACATGGCACCAACAAAAAATTATGCAACGCTCATATTTTTTTAGTATTTTATTTCCTATTAAGTATTCTTAGCGTGTATTTCAAAGGGTATGTAACATACCGATCCCTAAAAACTTTAAACACGAGCTTTACCTCGGAGACATAATCAATTCTATCGCAGCATGGTCACCGCATTCACCTTTGCATGTCAGTATGACGTTATTGGCTCCCGAATGATAACGTTAATGGAGGCCCAGTTTTAACGATCGTTTAGTTCTCGAACCGACTATAAACGAGATACGAACCTAATTTATGACCATTGAGACGTTATGTTAGCCCCGGGTTGATCCCACGCAAATCAGAAACTGATTATGACCAGTTTATGTGCTGCTAGCGTTATGGTCTTTATTTTAATTTACAATTTATACATCTGTCAAGTTTTCGTCTGTGTTACAAAGTTTAAAATAACTTTCAGTTCAACTGTCAAGCTATTGTATATCTTCTAAGTTTTTGAAGTGAAACCTCTAACGCGTTAAACGTTTAACGCTTTTTCTTGCGAACTCGAATTGTGAAAAAAGCTAGACCGATGACAGGAATATGCCAATTTTTGAAGTGAAACTCTTCAACTTGTCCGTATTTCATGAGTTTATGTTTGTTTGTCAATATTACGAAGTTTCACTTTTCAACATGTTAGATATAGGCATCATATATAAAATGTATTTGTTGAACGTTAAGTTTAATCTTATCTTAGGTAGTACGGTTAGCTAAGCTGACTTTACAGTTTCAGTTCTAATCTGGCATCTGGGGTGGAGCGTAGTTATCTGTACCTATTCTAGTACCTACTTGTAAATCATTAGTTTGTTGGTAATCTACTAAACTTAAAACAGTTGGTTGAAATGGCATATAGTATAACGATATGGGTTTCATCGCACCATTACAAGAAACAGATAAGTACAAAAACAGTCACAGTCATGAGGGCATGACCGCACGAGCATTCTCATTCCAGTGTGCGTAGCCGAATGCACAAACGCTCACGAAACGCTCATGATAATATCTCTGTCTTAGCTATCTATCTCTTTAGCTCTTGCGTATTGGTGCGACAGAGCCAGACTGCATTTCTGCGGCGTTTGGCCACGGGGCCAGATCTCTTAAACAGAAGTACAAATTGAAATATTTTTATTGTTACCCACTTTCTCGTCCTCAGACCAGATGCGCTAAGACCCAGTAAAATAAATAACCGCAAAATTCAATTTACAGACCGTTATAAAATAAGCTGGAGGCAACAAAGTCAAATCGCTTTACGCGGTTAACCGCAATGCCAGGTAAGCAGGGATTTGAAAGTTTATGTTAAGACTTGACGATTTCCGTCCACAAATAGGTATTTCAAAGGATCTGTAACCGTTGCCAACTAGACAATTTACAAACGACACAAAACCACTAATTTATGTTTCAAAAAGGTACCTCGTTTATTGATTCCCTTACATCGTAAAATTGGATACGAAACTTTGGCACAGCGACATCGCCAGAATAAAACGCTAAATTACGAGTAAGTGGGGTTTTCATATGAAATTTGAGTTTCCCGTCTTTTTGAAAAACGAAGTCTATCAATTAATTGATAAACTATTATATCAGGAATTCTATGTGGGGTTCTTGCCGATTGGCGATTACATACGGTGTCTAAAGTAATAAAGTTGAATCTTCTCAGACCTTTTCACGAGTTTCAAAATAAATTGTGTGGTTTGCTTTGTGAAACTTTTTAAATTATCGTATTAAGGTTTAGACAACGTTTTTTTATAAATATTTTCTACAATATTACTAGCCGTATTAGACTCGACGTTTGTTATTTTAGATTTGTTGACCGTTACGGTAATAATTTGGTCCATCTTAATCAAACAAAAAATCATCCCAAGAAGGTAAATATTATAATCAGCAAAATTGAGTTAAATTATAACATAAGATACCTTGTTGTGCAAATGAGCTGGTATAAATCGTAGTGCATTTCACTTCTCGACGGACCGTAACTACGCTTGCTCAGTAGACGTCTGTAATCTAGTCTGGACACTTGATTTATGTGTATCATTCAGGACCTGAGGTGCTTTGCTATGGGGAAAATATTTCTGAGTGCGCTATTCATATTAGGAGATGAAATTTTAAGTATCTCGAATGCATTGACCCTGATATAGAACATGATTTTCAAAGAGATATCCCAGCGCCTGGTGGATGCTTCTGGTGACCAGAGAGCTGGCAGCTACTTCGGCCAGAGGTTAATTCTGGCTATCCAAAGGGGTAACGCTGCTAGCCTTCTGGGCACCATAACACCCAGTTACGACTTGGGGAGCATTTTTTACTTATAAGTTATTTTTTAAGTTAGGAAATAGATTACTTTTTTATCCTTATTGTATTCCTTATGAACTTCGTTGGGGCGGCCACGTTTCAAGGATGGCTGAGGGTCGGGTGGCTAAGCGCATCTTTTACTCGGAGTTAGAGGAGGGCAAGCGAAAGCATGGCGGACAGCTTCTTGTGCTTAAGCGCCATATGAAGAACTGCCACGTGGACCCATTTTTGTGGGAGAAGCAGGCGGCCGACCGCCCGGTATGGAGATCTTTCGTCGCTAAACAAATTACCGATTTTGAATCCCGTCGACTTAAGGACCTGGACATTAGACGGGATGAGCTAAAAGCCCGTCCACCAGCGGCTATTACTTATAATTATGCCAATGGTGTGCTTTGCTGCCCGTCATGTGCACGGGTATTTGTTAACAAACTTGGCTATGCGAGTCACATGCGAGCGCACCAACGAAATGGAGATTGAAGCAGTCGCCGTGGTCGAAATCGGCCGGGAGAGAGTAGTATAGTATATTCCTTATGACGATTAGTATTTTATAATTGTATGTATTAGAATTAAAGTTTAAATATGTAATAAACCGTTGTAAAGTCCCCCTCTTTTTCAAAAAAAAAAGTGATGATTACCTTTTTGATTTTTGTCGAGCGATATTTCGACGCCACCCGTTGTTACCACCACGCCACACTTCGACGTCAAAAAGGTAATCACGGGAAATAATACCCAAATGTTATTTGGAAGAGACAGCTTTTTTATAAGCGATAAGTCCGCCTGTTACCTCTGTTTAATTGATTTTGTGTTTCTTAGGTATTACTTGTAAACAGATTCAGATTTATTTATTTCTTAATAAGTATTACATGTTTTTTATTAAAAACGAATATAAAAATGAATACATATTAAGATCGTCAGAACTATAGAAATATTAAATATTTGATAATTAACAAGATTATTATTATTAATACATACAATAGACATCATTTATTTTCAATTACAATATAATGAATATGTCATAATTTAAACATGTTTGCAGTGGCATTAGTATTCATTATTTAAGTATAGAATAGAATAGAATAGTTTATTTTCTAAAGGTTTTAACAAGTATTCCTTTATGCTCTACAATGTTTTATCTAGTAGCAACTTATTTACTTGGAAACTGAAAGTATTGACATTAGTTTCGGCTTTAGTTCGTTTTGGTAACTTATTATATAATTTCTGAGCTATTATCTTAGGACATTTTTTTGTAATATTTAATCTACATTTTACTGGTCTCAGATCATCTGGAATCTGGATATCTTGTTGGGCGTGCACTTATATCCTTAGTACATACAAATTCACTTTGGTTTCTTCTCACATATAATAAACTATGTAAAGTGTACAATAAAGGGTAGGTGTGGTATCATAAACATCTAATAAAACTAACCGTGAATCATTTAAAACTCTTATCTCGAAAGCTGTAAGTAGAGTGGCTCTAATAAACAAACAGTTAAGACAACATAATAAGAAGGTATTTATTACATAAAGCAGAAAAATTGCTTCAAAAAGAATGACTGAAATCTGCCCAATATATAAATCCCAGACAGATAATAAAATACGCGCCTCTGATTTAGTCAAATCTTTGGCAGATCTCTCCGATGGCCGTAGGTAACAATCAAACGGCTTACGCTGGCCTGTTCCATTGTGCTTACTGTTTTCATTCAATCGTCTCTGTAGATCGTATCAGATTCAACGCGCTGTCGCCCTTTGACAAAAAAGTTACTTTAAATTATTGCCACGCTATACGTTTCTGTGCGAGTCTTGAAAAAGTCCCCCGGCTGTCCCTAATACCCGACGAAACCAATTTGAATTCAATTTAGGTTTTTTTTGAGCAAGCTTTTGTTGGCTCTCAGTTGTGTTTACCTTATTCGATTTCTGTAATTTCATTCATAACAAACTGGATTTGGGGTTCGAAAAGCCCATCGGGGTTAACAGGGGCGTTTGAAATAATATTCTCTTTGATAAGAGCCGGTTGTGCGGTGCGGTAAGTGGTGGGGTCCGCGTTGTCGCGCTGTGGACTTAAATAGGATTTGCCGATGTGAAGTGACAAAAACTAATTATGCTCCACATGGATCTGCTTGGGCAAGGGGTAGCAGCCGATCGATTTCACTTCACCGGCTGTCGAAAGCAGATGCTGTTGAGAACACCCGCTTTACGTCAATCGACTAGTACATAAACACCGCTGCATATAAAACGAATTACCGTATACAGTATCGTTACTACGCCAGTTCATTCAACTCGCCGCAAAAACAATAATGATGCAAATGTATGCGTTTCTGTTAATCTCTTAACTTCGTACTGACTCGCCTCGTTTATTTGTTCTTTTATCGGCAAAATGTAAATTGTCACTTAAGCATTAATGTTTTTGCAATGTAAATTTGCTAACGTTTTTAAATCTCCATTTTTATTACGACACAAACGACGTTGTCTTCCATTGGATTTAGGCGACGCCAACGAAGATGCAAGGTGTTTGTATAAATATTTTTTTCTTTTTTCAATTGTGAATTATTTTTGTGCTACAGACTAATCATATTTGAATTAAAATATAAATAAGGGAACACTGAACAAAACATGATAATAAATTAGGCGTGTGTTATTTTAATTAATGTGAAAGCTAAAGCTTACACGGCAGCAAAATCGTGTATCACATCAATCAAAGTAAAATTTTATTAATAAATTCAATAATAACCAGCTTTAAATACTTATTGCACAATCGCCGAAGCTGTTATTCTCGACACCATTTGCATTTTAAGAGCCACTAAATTTAGAACGATTATAAATCTATATCTTTTTAAACGTGCATGATTATATTCATCAATTTGTCCGTAGTGTAGGAGAACGGCGAGGCCCTGCTGCGAGGTGAGACAGGACAAACAATAACACGGCTCCCCGCGGCTACTTATTGTCTCACGGCCGGATTATAATCTCATCCGTGTTAATAGACCATTGACAAACCACTCTTTAGCCACAATCGAAAATGGAGAGCCAAGTTCAAACTACATCTATTCATCAATTCCGTTACATTAATTACGTTATTTAGACAGATGCTGAACGCTCAATTCAATTAATGGAAATGAATTTACGGGACGCAAATTAGATTCTTCAAGTAAGTAACTTACGTGTTTTCCATGTGGCGGTGAAGGTGGAATTTCCCAACCCCCTTTCCTCCCGTGGGTATCGTAGAAGTCGACTGTAGGATTGGATTTAATTGTGTTGTGAGCGGACGATAGGCTAACGATCTGTTCCTAGGATACCACAATTGTGTTTTCTTTCAAGACGCTTTAATTGCTAAGACTCGTACTGAAACTTGAACAGTTCCATCTGCTCTACCAACCCCTTTTGGGACTAACAGGCATGGGTTTGTATGTATGCATGGTAAATAAGTGTTTGGTCAGTAATTTTTATGTACAAAAGTTGTCGCAAAGGATAAATGCTTGGGTAACGAACCTCACCAACTCACATCGGCGTCGAAATAAAAAATAACAATGGTCGGAACCCACCTACGTAGCGCATGCCTCATTAGTGACAAATGAGACTGTGGTAACATATTGGCGATTAGTGAAAATAATATCGTCAAGTCACCCCCGAGAGAAGCCGCGGGCGCTCGCCTGTTTGTCATTATATCAAATGAAACGTTTCTACCCACGGCGATGCCTTTTCTGTACCATTCGGATGTACTTCGCAAATTGGTTTTTTAATTATGCTCGAGGATTCGTTTTATTCTTTTCATTCATCTAATTTAGGGCTAATCCGGGTCTGCTGGGCCCCAACGCCCGGGGCGCCGTTTGCCCCTGCCTCATACCTTTTATTATTAAAATATACCCTGAGTAATTTGTCTAGCGTCTTAGACTTGACTTGTAAGGGTTTAGTACAAGGTTAATGCTGCTATTCTGTCACGACTATTAATGGACGCGTCTTTGTATCCGTCTGTGTGAATAAAAGCGGTGATTGCGCGAACTACTGGATTATTCAGTGCCTAATAGAATTTATAATTAAATACTAGCGTTTGATTCGAAATAATAAATCAGTCCTGTCAATAGGATACTGATTTCTGAAATAACAAGCTTAAAGATTATTGAATATGCATTGAATACAAACAGCGTTTTGTTATTCAAATCAGGTTTTAAAACTTCACAAGTAAATTACAGCGCATTCTATACAAACAAAATATTATCATATATTTCTCAGTTATTAAAAGCAAACACTATAAATCAAATAAAAATAATCGAGCTTTGTTTCGCCTTGGGTCATTGTAATCAACTTAAGAGGTTTTTTGTCGAAGCTCAAATGTATTACGAAAGTTCTGCTCATTCTTTTAATAAAGTTGACTTTTCTTAATGTTCTTCGCTCAGGTTTCTATTTTACTAAAAATCACGTATTGTGACCAGTTTCATTAGTTTTTGTGAGATTTAGGCATACCGTTACGTTCTCTGAATTTTAAATAGTTTTTTCTTTGACACTATCAAAAAATGAGACTTTTGTGTTTTTCGATGAGATTGTGACTAATTTATCAAGTACGGTAAAGGCATAATTTATTTTTTTGTCTTCAAGCTTTAAGCAATGACTATAGATTATTCATCAACACAGTCTATAAACAATACTTGGGAGAGATCCTATCAGGGATAAGTTCGCCTTTTTGTACTTCCTCCTTCTTCTTTCTTTTATATTTGATGCCTTGTATAATTATTTCTGGTGGTACAATAAAGAGTTTACTTACTTACTTACTTACTTACAATGAAGTAGTTAATAGCCATCATAGATAAATTACATTTTGTCAACAGCAAAATAAACATAGATTGCTGTCTAAATTAATCGACAAAAGCTCAGAGTAAGACCACTTAAACACATACTTTTTCCATCGCAATAAAAAAGACCAATAACCGATTACAAATAGCCGCGGGACAAAACATAACCAGTCCAGTATTCGTTCAATTTCGAAGGCACGTTAATTAAATCCAGTTTAATCCAGTTTATCAGCAGATCCGATACAAAGATTGGTAATGCTATGTAGCAAGTACGGCAGGCATGTATCCACTCATGTGCATCAATCTTCTCTTCAGTTCAGAGGCACTGCCGCGTGGTATTTTAACGCCTACAATATGTTAGAGAATTTTTGGTTTTACATTGACTTTTATGGAAAATACCTATTAGTTTTTAACTGTCTGATATTTGAAAACAATTGTTTTATTTATTTATTTATACTTTATTGCACAAAATATACAAAAATGTACAAATGGCGGACTTAATGGCAAAAGGCATTCTCTACCAGTCAACTATAGGGCCAAACAGAGATTCAATACAAATGGTGCAGAGAGAAAACAAAAAGGTGATTTACTAAGAAGAAAAGCAAACTATTATATACTTATACAGCATATACTACACATACTTTTACATAAATAGATATTTATAATAAATATTTTAAATATTAATAGGTATCTAGGAGCAGAAGGCTCGAACAGGATGGAATATAATTGTTTGTACAAAATATTAATAACTTTGCATAAAATTGTTCAAAATTGCAATTCCATGCGCAATGTAAGTTTAAGTAGACACCTTGTGCACATAGAGAGTTTTTTTTTATTATCACACAAGTGTTGTACTTTTCCCTGCCGATCATATCCCTTCCCTTGTAAGTGTATTTAGTATTGTTTTCTCTGGGTTCTAACGTTTATCATCATTTGCATGATAGAACCTTGAATTAATAAAAAAAGTTTCAATACCTATATTCAGGCACAAAGATATGAGATCCTTATGGTATTTAGAGCTAATTTCTAAAGTATAGTAAATATTGAATCGGACCGCAAACTGTATACTGACGCTGACGTACAAACAACACATTGAGGTCTATTTATTAGCTCAATGATCGTTAATTTTAAACCTATGTTTTAAAACTCGGTTGTCAGAAGGATATAGCCATAAAGAGTAAGTGGCGTAAATAAAACTATGAAAAAGTAATATAATAACCTTCTTAATTATTATTGAAGTAAGAAGTAATGATCCTCATTACAAGTCCTTACAACCATTTTATAGTTATCTCCCGAGGCTTTTAGCCGTTACTTATCCTTTTATGGAAATTGTAGGTATCGAGCAAATATGTAAATGCATTTTGTGCACATAATTATGATGGCCGCTTTTGAACTGCCGACGTACAGGTGTTCGCGGGTGTCTTTTTTGACAAATAAAATAGATAGTAGATAAATTATGTCAGATACAAATTAAGTGTTATTTTAAATGCAACCCTGCTGGTTCATAAGTATGAAATATTTATTAGTAGTAAAGACATATGTAACTCCGTATAGACGGATAAATTCTAAGAAAAAAACGTACCTCAAAGCCCTAGAGAAAAAGGTACGGTGGCCTAGGTGGCGTTACACCTTTGGCGCTAACATTAATATTTGACATCAATGATCAAGCTAATAATATGCACCAAATTATCAAAACGGAGGTTCAAAAGTTTTAAGCTTGTGTCGAAAGATGGCAGTCTATGCACTGTGATTACACATTTTACTTTGACAGTAACTCTCTATAATACTCGATCCTCTTTGATTAGTAGAGAACTCACAGGGACACATATGGGTAGTAGATACATGTATGACATAGGTACTCGTAACGTATTTGTAATTCTCTGTCAAATGTCTTTTTAGTTTTAAGTTTCGATTATAAATTTGCACTTTAATGTTACAACAAATTAAACATATGTAATCGTCAAGATAAATTATTTGTATATAGTTACTCATTTAAGTGAATTGTAAAAATTCTTATGAGTATTTAAACCTAATTTCCCAGTAAAACGTCCCAGTTTGTCGCTAAACAAACATATCAAATAAATATAAAAAACAAAAATTTCAAAAGGTAAAAACATATTTTTGGTATTGCAAAGTGATAAAAGCGGGAATTAAGACTATGCAGACTGACACATATATTTTTTTTTTTGCTTTATAATTTAATACAAAAATGAGAAGCTAAAATGCGTAAATTATGACATAGTTTTTGAAGTATAATTGCGAATGAATAGAATTTCTTATTTAGACAAAAATGCTCTGGATTACTTGGGGTAGGTACCTACTTTCGTGACATTTTTTCCGTATTTAGGAATATCAACAGTGAAGCGGTAATAATAAGATCTTCCAACAAAGTTCATTATAGAAAAAAAAGGTAAAAAAAACTGTGGCACTGAAGCTTTAGTAGTTTCATGTGTTCTGCCTACCCCTTTATGGGATACAGGCGTGATTGTATGTATGTATGTATGTGTAAAAAAATACTTTTAAATAATTTAACTTTTTAAACACTTTGTAACTCCGAAGAGTCCGTAAAAGAGTTTCGAGCTAATCGACTTTTTCTGTACACCGGGGACTAGTTAATTCAATTCGTTAATAACTTACTACTTTAATAAGATCCCTTACTTTGACATTTCATATAAAAAAATCCTCATTAAACTTACGAGTATCTACGTATTTTTTTTCGTATTCTACATAAATTAATTTAGAACTTACTTACTCGTATTCACAGTAAGGTGCATTAGGATAATTCCGAATGACAGAAATGCTCTGGTAATTTCGAAAGGGTAATCTGGAAATTTGGAAATAATGATGATTTTTATGCGACTTTCGAAATCACCCTAATGCACCTTATTTTTTTTTAAACTTAAATATCTCAAAATTCGTCCATTCAATTTTATGACCGCAATACAGACAGCCGAAGTAAAAATACAGATTCCGTGTCCCAAAAATTTTCACCGCCAATTTGTGTTTTTAACACTTTACATTTTAAAAGTGGCTTAAAGTAGCTTATTTTATAGGGAGCTATCTTAGTGACACTTTATTTTACACCGGGTTAATTGGCCATAAATTAAGTTCTGACTTAAAGGCTCGCTGCCCACCTTGTCGTCTCTTACTGGTACATTCGAGTTAGTTTAAAGGACATTTTGTGCTCTAATTACGTCCCTGCACTGTACTGGTCTCATCTTTGTTTTGTTCCGAACTGGACGGATCTTTTATGTTTCAAAGATTGTGTAGGATTTTGAATTTAGTACATTTTAATTTGCGTTTTTATACACTTACGAATATTTTTCATTTTCACAATAGGTTGTCCTATAATTAAAGAAATAAACTCTTTTTTTAATGTAAAGTATCTCATGGTACAGTCAACCAATTGGAACCCTAGGCCACTCTACAACCATGTCAAAATGACAAGCAATGAGAGATTTCTTACAATCTGATTTATAACGTCACTATGACATAGTTCTACAGTGGTCTAGGGTTCCAATTGGTTGACTGTACGCGTCGAATTCTACTCAAAGGTTCAACTTTGTCACTTAGAATAAGGACGAGATTTGCGTGTATAATTATACAAATCGTCACTACTTTGAAAAAATCTCGTATCTCATGCTTCTCCTCAAAGTTAAAACGCAGTAAGTCTAAATGCATTCCATACATACTTGTTGCGAACGCAACCTTTTATTTGTATAGAGTTAGAGCTTACTAAACTTATCGCTCGGCTATTTCCGTAAAGATTCATAAACAGCGAATAGGAGCGTACCACCTATGATGTACCGCGGCCAATGAGAGCACCGAAACTTAGCTAACCTTTTTAACAGCTCAAATATTGCAACCACTCTTTCATCATCTTCGCTACCTTAAACACCACTTCCATACTTAACCGTTTTAGTCAAGTCACCCTTGTAAACCAGCACCTATTTATTTAAAATATATTATAATCTACTTATATTGAAGTTTTTTATAAGTCGTCGGCTCCTGATCCTGCACGGCGGCTACATACTTACTACAATTTTCTTTTCATTGACAGACGAAGATACAAGTTTTTTTAAAGGTAGTGACGAAATAACCTGTTAAATCGTTCTCGCGGTTAGCGACAAATTCAGACTTTTTGCAACACATATACTTAAATATAATATGTATACCTAAATACTACTTACCTACATAATCATTCGCTTGCCCTTAACCCATTCGGGTGTACGGATGGCATTAGAGAAACAACAGCTTCGATGAATATATGATTTATTCTGACTGATATTAGACAAGGTACACGATTATATAGGCAGTGCTTACGTACTACTGACATAGGTAAATACATACTACATCACACGCCCCACCAAAAAAGGAAAAAAAAAGAAAATTATTATTTTTTTTTTTTTTTTTCTCTTAACATTACATAAATAAAGAAACAAAAAAAGAAAGATAGGTACTTAAACATAATTTGCTAAGGTGAATACAACTTTGTACGGTTTTTATGAACCGACACCTCTTTATCCTTAACTATGATTACAACGTTAGGGTCAATTTGTCTTACAACTAGGAAAGGCCCTTTATACAGCGGGTCTAACTTATTACTAAGCGCTTCATTTTTAATCAAAATCATATCGCCGGATTTATAAGTTACAGGGTTAACCTTGTGGTCGTACTGAGCTTTTCTTAATGTTTTCCCTTGAATTAAATTACATTTTGCGTCATATTGGGATTTTTGTAATCGGTATTTTAATTCAAAGGAATAGTCGTTGAAGTTATACATAGGATCTAATGAATCACAAAGATTACTCGGTATATTGCATCGTCGGCCAAAGACAAGTTCATATGGAGTGTATCGGGTTTCTGAATGAACAGTCGTATTGTAAGCAAAACACCAGTAGGGTAGCCATGAACTCCAATTGTTAGTTTCATTATTAGTTTGAATGCGTAAGTAAGAAATTAAATGTTTGTGATTATTTTCTAAGGAACCTATGGTTTGATGATGGTAAGACGTTGACTTTAAATGACTTATGTTTAAAAGTTTGCATACTTCCTGCATTGTGGATGACAAAAATTCAGTACCCCGGTCAGTTATTATTTCTCGAGGAATACCATATCTCAAAATGAAACTGTTAACAAAAGCGGTTGCCACTGAGACTGTGTCCTTAGATGTAAGCGGATACGCCTCGACGTATTTGGTCAAGTTGCATTGAAGCGTTAATATATAAGTATAATTATTGCTATCCTTAACTAAGGGGCCCACTAAATCTAAAAATAACCTATCAAAGGCAAAGTTACCTGTAGTCGTTATGACCATTGGTTCCTTTGTATTTCTAAAGTATTTTTGACGTTGGCATTTGTCACATCTTTTGACAAATTCTGCAACGTCTTTCTCTAATCCTGGCCAAAAATAACGTTGCCGAATATTATTTAGCATACGTCTGATTCCAGCATGTCCGCTAGTAGGGAGCATGTGGTAGTCATTTAATATCACGCGCTGTGTATCGTGGTTGTCAATCCGGGTAGTGCTCTTCAATATGCGCAAGAAGGGTCCGGACCACTGCGTCATATCGTTAATGGTTTGAGCTAGTTCTTTAATTAAAGTTATGTTCTCAATATTCCTAAAAATGTATAAACAGTCGACTGATATTTTATTACAAAATTCGCTCAGTTCCCTCGCAAAGGCAACTCGTGCGCGATGCGATCGGGTTACCGGCCTAACATAAATAATAGACTTTGCTTTGTCATATGCGTAATCGGCATGTATTTCGTGACACTTGCTACTTAAAACTTCCCACTCGTTTTCATTTAAAAATCGTAGCTCCGTATAACTTCTCGGGGTTTAAGTACTTCTACGACTCTAGGGTGATCAATCCTATCATCGGAAGCCCTATCAACATGAGTATTATTTTGCTGCTCCATTTGTTTTCTTCGCGCGTGAGTTAATACCGATATGTAATTTTCGCTCATCTTTTTCAAGTCGTCACTTGTTAAAGTTATACGCGACAATGCGTCTGCAGAAACATTGTCGGTCCCTTTTACATATCGTACCACAAAGTTATATTCCTCAAGGAGCAGCCTGAATTTAATTAATCTGGTAGTGGGATTAGTCATATTAAATAAATACACTAGCGGTTTGTGGTCAGTTTCTACTATGAAGTGCCGCCCATAGAGATAAGGTCGAAAATACTTAATGGACCACGTAATCGCGAGAAGCTCTTTTTCCACGGTTGGATAATTAATTTCTGATTTATTTAAGCTACGGCTTGCGTACGCTACGGGGTGTCCGTTTCCGTTGCAAAGTAGAGAACCTATTGCTATTCCGGACGCGTCAGTTTTTAAAATAAATTTGTTCTCTTCTCGAAAATCCGGGTATTGAAGTACGGGTGGCGTGGCTAATGACTGCTTAAGGGATAAAAATGCTTGTTTGCAATCGTCGTCCCATTTGAATGTCACGTTTTTACGTGTTAAATTATTTAAAGGTATACATGTAGCGGCAAAATTTGGAATAAATTTTCTATAATAATTAGCAAAGGCGACGAATCTTTTTACATCCTCTGTGTTTTGTGGCTCCGGATACCCCTGTAAAACTTTAACTTTATCCGGGTCCGGTTTAATACCATCCGCCGACACTACGTGTCCTAGATAAAGAAGTTCTTTCTTCAAAAATTCACACTTGTTCGGATTTAATTTTAAATTGAATTTACGTAAGCGACTGAAAATAGCCATCAGATTTTTGTTGTGCATATCCAAATTTCTTCCAAAGCAAACAAGGTCATCCATGTATATTAAGCACTTTTCGTAGTTAAGGCCCGACATGGCTATCGTCATTGCCCTTGAAAAAGAACTCGGGCTAATTTTTAATCCCATTGGTAGCCTAGTCATGCAATATTGCCCTGAAGGGGATACAAACGAAGTGTATGGCCTACTTTTTCAGCTAAGCTGAGTTGGAAGAACCCTTGATGTAGATCTAAATGACTGAAGTACATAGAACCGGACAATGAGTCTAATATATCATGGATGTTAGGGAGAGGGAATTTATCGTCCATTATACGGTCATTTAATTTTCGAAAATCTATTACCAATCTCCATTTTTTATTACCCTCTGAATCTGGGTGTTTAGGTACTAAAAGGACTGGGCTCGACCACTCGCTTTGCGTTGGTTCGATTATTTTTTCTTGTAACATTTTTTGTACCTGGTTTTCAAGTTCTGATTTTTGAGAATGTGGTAATCTATACTGTTTGACAAAAACAGGTGTTGCATCGGGTTTTAAGTGAATATTCTGTGGGTCTAATTTTGAGGGCGTTAATGTATCACCGGGTATATAAAATATATCTGAAAACTTTGCGCAAATATTCTGAATTGAGGTTTTTTCTTCACTATTTAGATGATTTAACTCTAAAAGTGAAAACATTTTACGCACCCTGTCCCCATTAACTTTTGCATCTTCAAACATACATAAAGTATATTGTCTAATCTTTTGTATTTCGGGCCTAAAATAACTAAGATGCACTTCTGTATCTCTAGTATTTAGTAACAGAACTGGTATTCTCCCTGCTTTCGGTGTACATAATCCTCCTGCCAAAAATACGCCATTGCAAAGCTCCTTTGAAATTACTATACAATCCTCGGTTACTTCAGTTTCTATAAAGAATATTTTTTCACATCTTGGCGGTAAAGTTAAATAGTTATTTTTACCTAATGCTCTTAGCTGTAAGGGTACCGTTATTTTCCCTAATGTAGCTGTATTTAAGGTGAATGTGTTCTGTTCGTAGTCTATAATACACTTATGTTTACGTAAAAAGTCCCGCCCTAGTATGGCACTAGGACCGCAAGGTAAGTTTCTAAGTACGTGAAATTTATGACATAAGCGGTGTCCATGTAAAGTAAACTCTATGTAAGCATAGCCTTCTGTGTAAAGATCGCCGCCGAGACCGATTATAGGAACGATTTGCTTTTGGATTGGAATATTTAGCCGCGAAACTGTTTCATATTTCACGGCCGATACGGCGGCGCCCGTATCTGCTAGCATCTGAAACGTGTCGTCTCCAATTACTACTTCTAAGGAACTGTCGTATCTGTATGCATATATCGTATTAGGGACGAAAAAATTCGTAACCTGGGTTTTCTGTCGTGTTTTTAGTTTCCTGGTCCTGACTTGACGTCGAAGGCTGCGGCTCTTCGGCTACATATATATTGGGCTGACTTTTGGACCTTCGGGTAAATACGTTATCAGATCTAAACCTATAAAATCCGCGGGTCGGATTTCCAAAACCGCGCCCAGTTTCATTTTGAGTATAGCTACCTCGCGAGGCCCGATTCCCGTAATAGGAATTCCGCACTTGCATGTTGCCGGGTGCTCCCCGACGCGAGTTATTGAAGCCTCGGCCTGTGCGTGGGTTATACTGACCTGTAATTCCCCTTCGATTGACAAAGATTGGAACCTCGCCGTTCTCCCGTGTGGACGAAATCTCCTCGTCCTTCGCGGCTTGAATCGCATCCTTTAATGTTGGTATATTCCTGGCTGCCAGTATGATCCCTAAAGTAGGATTTCGCAACCCGTCGGTGAACCTTTTTATCGCCAGCTTCTCATTTATAGGTTTTAATACCTTGTGCGCATTTTGGTCACCGTCGGCTTGAGAAATTGTTAAATCAACGAACAACTGTTCAATTTGTGTACCGAATTCATCAATCGAAAGTGATTGCTGTTTTATTTGCATTAACTTACTGTGAATAGCAGTACTTGACTTTTTGGTTAGGAAATTATTTTTTAGGTCCAGAATAAGCGACTCACAGTCTGTGTATGACTGTGACATTCGTAACTTGGCATTTTCAGATAAACGTGTCTTGAGCACGAAATTAATTAATTTTCTTATACCGTCCGTTTCTAACATTGATTTATATAGTTCAATGGCATCGATTAATTTTTTAGTCGTATCCTCATCACCGGTCATAATAGGTAAGAGGTGGACTGCCGTTTTGAGATCGAATTTTTCCATGGCGGTTGACTTTACAATATGACTGCTCGTACAAAATTGGTATATTTTGTTATATAGATGTTCGATATTATTACGTAATTCGTCAATATATACTACTGTATCGCTGGTAACTTCTCCTTTTAAGATTTTATTATCTATCACTTTTGAATACTCCAAAAACGTATCATATAACTCTTTTGCTGTTATCAACTTTTCATTTAATTTCTTTTCTGTTCTTTTTTTCAAGACTTAACTTAGAAATATTTTGCTTAAGTTTGCTTAATTCATTGTATAAATCTGTAAGCTCTTGAAACATCGCCTTAAAGGCATTTACTTGACGAACATATATGATACGTTTTAGATAAATTTATATTAAAATTAATCTATGTTATAGGTAATTAATTCTACTAACTCACATTTGAACCACATAACACTTCACTTTCGTCGCATTGCGTCACCGTGCCGTCAAAAGTCCGAGGAAGGCGTCGTAAAAAAAAACTGTTACACCGCATCTGCTGCTCCGGTCCTCTTCCCGAGTCCAAAGGATCGCCTGAAGGCCACTTGACCGTTAATTTCCCTACGGATCATCTTCTTATGGCATCTCAAATATATCTTGTATAGCCCGTACACGAAGATCAGAGCAATAATGACAAGTATGGTCATCAGGACTATGTTGGTGTTGCTGACGTGGTATGCCAAATCCTTCACCGAGGCATTTGCTTCATTGTTTCCTCCTGAAGCCGTCTGCGCGATGATTACCTCTTGTGGTTTAGATGTGCCGGACCCCATTTTAACAGTAGGTAACGTCGTACTGCATTATTGATGTGACATTAGCTTATAACGAATACACTGCCACTTCGCCCAAATGGGGTATAGTCCCACAGACATTGTTCAGTCTTTAACAAAACACTGCTTGTTCTGCCACTTTAGTCCACAAATTGTTTAATTTTTATTTAATTTAGTTCCTTCATTTTTAATTAATTACAACCTTGCACTCGCGAACACGAGGCCGCTGCCTTAAAAGGCAGGGTCGCCATGTACGGATGGCATTAGAGAAACAACAGCTTCGATGAATATATGATTTATTCTGACTGATATTAGGCAAGGTACACGATTATATAGGCAGTGCTTACGTACTACTGACATAGGTAAATACATACTACATCACACGGGCTTAGCACAGCATCTCTTCCTGTTCCTTAACTATCTATTGACAGTCGTCTCATTATTCACTTGTTTTCGTTCCATAATATCTCTCACGCACCAACTTTTCTTCAGTTTTTGTCACATGACTAGTTGACTACCATCCCCCCGTGTCACGTGCCCGTACGACAATACAATAATTCTTTATTGCTCACCATTACAAGATCATGGCATCAAAAAATTAAGCAAATAACTTTAACTATGGTACCCATATGGGATGGGAGGAGGTAACCTAAACTGCCCAAGACCGGAGTAAATGGAAAAATAGAAAAGAAGATGGTACCTACCTATACAATAGTAGCTTTGTACTTTGTATAATTTATTGAAATGAATTTCCATAGAGTAGGTTCCTATTCTGTTAATATTTATTTTTTTGATGAATACTTTTGCTGATTAAATTGTATCACGTTTTTTAATGCATGTTAATTATAAGATGTAATGTTTTGAAAAGAAGTGGCCCACCGAGTTTCTTGCCGGTCCCATAGTGGATCCCTCCAATTGCGGGGGGCAATCTTCTCGAGGCTGAGGCGTAGGGTTAGAGCCGGCGTAGCTTTATTTGACGTTCATAAGCGCATTGTAATATGCCTACTTGGAAAATAAATATTTCATTTCATTTCACAACAGGCGGTCTTATTGCTAAGGATATCTCTTCCAGACGACTACGCTAGACGATTTGCTCTCACTTTCTCATATGGTTTTCAAATACAATTTTATGTATTTCGTACCTGGTATTAATACATTTGTAACAACATCTAGCAGAAAGCGCCACAAAGAGCATTAAGTCGAGAACTGTACCGTCACAAACACGTGAAGTGTTACATTGTACAAACGCTACATGTAACAAAGTGATTTACTGCTGCAAATTGCTCTCCAAAGTCCAAAGTAACAAGCGGCTGGCTACACATTCACAATTAAGGGACCAATCGCACGAAATCGCCTTTTCATACAAAACGTATTTTTTGGTCTTCCTGGACATTAAATTAATATTATTAAAAAAATTTACACTTTTGGATATATAATATAGATGGCTATGTCTGTGTAGGTACTTTTAATATTCTCGAATGTTTAATTTATAGTCATAAAAAAATGGTTGGTTAAAAATAATTTTAATATACATCGAACTATACAAAAATACTTTTCATAATGTCCTTGTCGAAGGAAAATAAGAACTACGTTTTTATGAAGAACCGGTTGTCCACTTAACCTCAAACAGTAGCTGGGTAAGGCCCATGACACAGCAATGCGACTTCGCCGTCTTCTTCCATGTTATTTGTTCCTAACACCTTTATGATAATGCCCATAGAGTAAAATGAGGACTAAACGTGTACGAAATAGTGGCGCGTTTTCCCTAACGACGCTACAGGAGCGAAAATGATGGAAGGGAGCCCCCTTTTTAATTTGGAGATTTTAGTTAAATATACTAGTGTTATTAACTAGATTTATCGAAAGAAATTGTCCATTCAGAACAACTCAATTAAAAGATGTTGCGATTTTTTTTTAAATCGACGTTCCGCTTTCGACTGTTTCCTCCCGCAAAAGTTATTCAATCGTAACAAAATTTGAGAATCTGAATAACAATGAAATTATCTGTGTCGGATCGTTTAGTTTTTTTTTTGGCTAATTGCTACCAATTTTGAATACCACACCTTTTTTGCGCCATAATCAATAAGGCCGTTTTTGTAAGTTTTCGAAGGTCTCTAGCGTCTTTAAAAATAAGAATATCAAAAAAATCAAAACGGTCCGACACAGATAAAAATAATAATAATCTGTATTGAAAAAATCAGTGCTCTATCTTCAAAAACCAGCAAGGAAATTGTCGAGAGCGTTGGTATGGAGAATTGACCCCTCCTGTATCGTCTTAAGCCCCGTGACATAGCAATGCGTCTTCTTCTATGTTATCTGTTCCTCGCACCTGTCGCTAAGTCCGGACTTTGTTTGCGGCGCAACCCGCCTTACTAATTAGCCTCTCTGATGACTTGCCAGAGTTCATTAATTACAACAGAAACCGCGGTTTGATGCGGACAAACAACGTAAAAAAACTTTGATAACCTCTCAAGCTTTGAACATCTGTCGTCGAGGAACTGGGAAATTATTGTACGTGCCCGAAAACTCTTTTTTTTTTAAACTTCTTTGAGGATTGTCTCATTATGAAGTCTGAAGTGGTCTTTTAGTTCTAAATCTCATGGTTTTCTCGTTAAAATTCATGTTTAATTATTCACTTTTTGACAATTTACATGGTGAAATTTTTCGAATATTGGTCAAACTGAGTTTTTTTTTGTACTATATCAAAGCTGAAATCCGGAAAATAATTTTATCTTCCATATAAAACGTATGAAAGACAAGCCAAAACGCATGAAACAATAATTTCTAACCGTCATATTGGGGTTAGTCCCAATACTAAGGTACTTCGACGATCGTAATCAAACCGACACAGAAAGTCCTCTAGAAAGGGCTACGGTTAAATGATATGAACGTTTCTAATAAGCTTGATCAATGAACATTTCAAAGTTGAATTATTCTGTAATTAAATCTGACGTATCAACACAAAACATACTTCATTAAACTGAAGGCAAGTTCTCAAGAACCACTGGGCTTTTAGCCAAACGTACAAAATAGTTGACGCTCCGTGACGAACGATAAACTGACTCTGTCACGCAAATACGCTAGAGCGATAGAGAGAAGTAACCACGGAGCAACAACGATTGTATTCTTGGCTACAGGTCCCGACTCATCGTGACTCAGCTGAAACCAGCCGAACGTTTTTTACCTAATAAAATTAAGTCGATCTTGCCGTCGGGATCATCGACATAACAACTCGAGTCATCCACTTTATTAATTATGTTACAAACTTTATTAATCACAATTTGTCCAAAGTAAGTTTTAACAAGACATTTTGCTTGTTATGTCGTCGTTTGTGAAAGTCAGTTTCGTTACCATGTTTTATTTTAACGGAAAATGTAAGAAAAAGTATTTCAATGTGTACAAATTTTCTACGCTTCGTGATTTACGCCTTAAACGGAATCTCTCCCATGAAATATGAGTTCTTTTACAGGGCGACAGCTGCTAACAATGCAGCTTTCTCTTTGTCTCATATTGTAGGCGTTATTATACCAAATATTCCTTCATGACGATATTAATTTTTAGAGTAGGAATAAGTAGTACAATGGATAGTTTTTTTAACGAATATTAATATGAGACATCAATTTGGATTTCAGAAGTAATCTAAAAGGATCTAAAGCATGAGCCGCTAAGAAATTAAATTAGGTTTAATGCGATATAAATCAGAATCACGTTTATACAACTAATATCGAAAAACTTAAAAGTAATCTCGTACGATCGGACGCAGTGACACGTCGTGCTTGACGTTCGAAGCTCAAAACAATAATAGGCCACGGTTCTTTATTTTTCTTAATAAATTATTCATATCATAATCCAAGTGATGGGAGCGTAAGGCCGCGTTCCGCCGACTCATCCGACAGGTCTAATTTAATGCTTGCATTTATTATTGGTAATGGAATTAACCGCGCCCGATTATCATATAATTTGATGGACTCACTATCTCCCGATCGCGCCGCCACTGCACTTATAAAAAACCCACCCGAGCCACAGAGGACGTGGTCATTATGCCTAATTATTGTTATCTTTATGGTAGCAATCGGTCTGCCATGTTCGTTTAGAACCGACTCTCGATAAGATGCCGGCATAATGCGAAACCTTTGTCATTTTACGTCCCCTTACTAATATTTTAATGTTTTTTATCTCTGATTCGGGCGAATTAAGAATTTTTTGTAGGTAATAATATGAGTTGTCCGGTTTACTTTACCTTCATTAAATGCAATGATGTGGATGTTCCGTCTCTTTTTGATTAAAATTTTCAACATGTTGCCGCATGAGTGCGTGATATTTTATTCTCATAATGGAATTTCGTATCTCTGTACTTTTGTTTTCAATTAACATCCACTTTTTTCTGTGAAACCAGGACGCACCTACTCGTAATTGTTAAGCTTAAAAATAAATACAATTTTGCGCTCAATGTATCTGAACGAGCCCATTTCACATTCAAGTCATACAAAGTAGTCCGTTTCTGCAAATCCATCGTTTAAATTAGAGGTTCAAGCGTGCTTAGTCACGTACCCTGCGTTCTAGACCATTTGCCTACGTACTAAAGGATAAGCGCTTAGCGGAGAGAACTCAAACACCTTACCATTAAATTAAGTATCAGAATTAACACTATTACAAGGTTCCGTAGATTTTAACAAAAAAAGATAGTTTCTAGCTTCTGGTTTTAAGCTTTGAAATCAGAATTGAAAACAGGAGGTGAGGATGTAACGGACCCTCAATTTGGGCGTAGCTAAACTGGGCAGCTGCTGTGAACGTGACCACGACACCGACAGGTTGATGATGGGCCATTAAAAAAAGATTTGGCAGGAAGCGAGACTATATTGATTCTACAATGTTGTTTGTTCCTGACAAAGTTCCCGAACACCTTTGATTCCTTTGGCATAATGAGAATATTTAAAGTTTCGGTAAACTTCATTAATTGTAAATATTCTATTACAAACTTATATTTACATAAAAACAAAACGAAATGTCTTTATCATTCCAAATTTAAAACTCTATAGAAAAATGGCGCCTATAAATTCTTTTTTGGAAGACGTTTCTAAGTGTGAGGTGATTAATCGGTGTAGCGGCTGGGACACATGCGCCGGGGTGTTATTTCGGAAAGAATGCCGAGAACGTGCTTCCAGGCTGACCCCCAGCGGGTAACAAATGCCCCGTGCGACGGGAGGGATATCGGCCATTCGTTATGTACGATCGCTCATTTGAATTTGGATTTGTGTCTCAATTTCGTACGCTCCGATACGAAGCAAATGTATGGCTTGGCCATGTCAGGTATCAGGTTAGTCGTGCGCCAAATGTCGTGCGGTTCAAAAATTGAACTAATACTAGTACTGATCAGTATGGCAATATTTTTTTGATACTTAATTTACATATATACATAAACTCTCACCTGTATTACCATATAGATAGTTAGGCAACAACTGCTGAAGTTTCATGCAACTTTTAGCAATAAAGTGGTCGAAAGTATACGAAATCATGATATTGCAGTAGCAGTTAGCCAATCGCACTATTGAACCCACATTCCACAGTCGACTTTTTCTACAATCACGGGGAAAAAGCGTGTGTTAAAGTTCTTCACCCACCATCACACTGGCGGGGAATCTAAAGATGTCCATCTAAATAGATCACTTCTAAATTTTAGTCTTTATTTTAGAATTGTTTTTGAAGGATTCCTATTAAATAAATGCATTGAGCCACAGGCCGTTGGAAGATCATTAAATTTGACGGCGGGCGCCTCAAACTGCCTTTCCGCCGTGACAATTTTCTGCACTCCTTCTTATGGCTTTAAAGTAAAAATAATCACCCAACAATTATCCCGAAGCGAAGGTAAATCGGCGAGAAACCAGAGCAGTCGTTATTGTTTTTTAGGAAAAGCTGTATTTTGAAGAGATGCCGTTTTAGCCGAATACCGAATATTCGGCCGCTCTCTTCAGCATAATATTTATCAATATTGAATCAATTAAACTTTTTTTTTTTTTATACAATACTTTAAACTTACTATAAACTTACATCTACACAGACCTTAACATAAAACTTAACTATTTAACACATTAAAAAAAAAAAACACACACACCTAACAAACTACCTAAATTAGTCAAATAACCCACCCCGCATCGTTCCCGACGCAAAAGTGCCCATCACACTAGCCGCGTTTCCACGCTGAACCGCGATGGACAACCTCTGCGCCAAGAACGACCCGGAGCGGGGGTTGAGACCCCTCTCCTGCAGACGACCAATTAAACTGAAATAACAGTGTCCATCGTGTGGTTTAGGCATCCGTCGCGATAACGGAGGACGCTGGTTCGAGTCCAGCTTTGAACACTTGGAGGCCTTGGTCATTTTTTATTTGTATATGACATTTATTTCAGTTTATATTTAAAATAGTAGTATGTCTACTAAAAAAATACAAATTTATTTATTTCCTGTAAGGATAAATTAATTTGCGCTAAGTATTTGAAAGTTGTATGCAAACTGTTCGCCAAAGAAGCACAGTGTGTTAGGTAGTATATTTTTTGCTGTACAAAACCAAAAATTAACGCAGATTCAATAAAAACAAACCCATGATAAAAATGTAATTATGTAGATATGTATTTGTAAATATTAATCTGTAAATGCTTAAAAAAATATTCTTCGTAATTACATTTCCAAAATATTTTAGTGATGGCAGTTATTTTTAACCCCCGACGCAAAAACGACGGGATGTTATAAATTTGACGTGTCTGTTTGTCTGTCTGTTTGTAGGTCTCTGTGTGTGTGTCTGTCTGTGGCATCGTAGCTCCCGAACGGATGAACCTATTTAAATTTAGTGTTTTTTTTTGTTTGAAAGCTGAGTTAGTCGGGAATGTTCTTAGCCATGTTTCATGAAAATCGGTTCACTATGTCGGGGGTTTTTTCAAAATTTTTATTTTGTGGTTATTAGTGTAGTTCTTTTAGGTACGTGTCAAGATACATGGGCCATTTTTTTCTAAGTAGTCCACCCCACTTTTTTTGGATTTGGAAAGTTTATGTGGTTTCCACTCAGAATCGCGAGCTCTTTCAATTCTAATGGGAAAAAAAAAGTGTCCCAAGGTTTTTTTCCCATTCCGTTACCATTTTTAGGGTTCCGTAGTCAACTAGGAACCCTTATAGTTTCGCCATGTCTGTCTGTCCGTCCGTCCGTCCGTCCGTCCGTCCGTCCGTCCGTCCGTCCGTCCGTCCGTCCGTCCGTCCGTCCGTCCGTCCGTCCGTCCGTCCGTCCGTCCGTCCGTCCGTCCGTCCGTCCGCGGATAATCTCAGTAACCGTAAGCACTAGAAAGCTGAAATTTGGTGCAAGTATGTATATCAATCACGCCAACAAAGTGCAAAAATAAAAAATGGAAAAAAATGTTTTATTAGGGTACCATGTAACGTGTAAAGTGGGGGTTGATTTTTTTTTTCATTCCAACCCCAACGTGTGATATATTGTTGGATAGGTGTTTAAAAATGAATAAGGGTTTACTAAGATCGTTTTTTGATAATATTAATATTTTCGGAAATAATCGCTCCTAAAGGAAAAAAAAAGTGCGTCCCCCCCCCTCTAACTTTTGAACCATATGTTTAAAAAATATGAAAAAAATCATGAAAGTAGAACTTTATAAACACTTTCTAGGAAAATTATTTTGAACTTGATAGGTTCAGTAGTTTTTGAGAAAAATACGGAAAACTACGGAACCCTACACTGAGCGTGGCCCGACACGCTCTTGACCGGTTTTTTCATACATTTTGTGTGGCGGTAACGGAATGGAAGGTTCGAAAAAATGTATGGAAATCTTGGGACATTTTTTTTCTCCTATCAGGATCGAAAGACCTGACGATTCTGAGTATTAATCGCGTAAAAAATACCCATGTTACAAAAAAAGTGGGGTGGACAACTTTGAAAAAAAATGGCCATTCATATTCGGGTGAATAGTGGCCGAATAGGCGTCATGTTCGTAGCATCTCTAGTATTTTCCATGGAGTATTTAAAATTTTCGTTGCGAGCTAGTATTGTGAGGCTGAGAGGAAGCAGGAAACCATTATGGCGCCACATGCTCTGGGTGTCACACGAGTTTCGGCGATGCTCCGCAGTCAAAGGTCTATAAAGACCACAGATAATATTTTCTGAGCGCGGAGATACATAGCTACAGCATTCATTGTTCGAGATTTTCCTTTTAAACTAAAAAGCTAGAAGACTTTCTTTGGGAATGATTATGATATATTTTTGCACGCGAACTTGCAATTATTTGAAGAAAATAGAAAATGTTCTTTCATATTCAATGCAGCAAGTGATCATTAAGTTTTTTTTAAATATAATACCAGACTTTTTTTATGTATAGACCATTCAGTAAGGGAATTTTGTCCTATTCTTAGGTTCCAACGTCAATATTTATCATCGCAAGGGAACTTTTTTAAATACCCCCTTTTTATTTGAATTTCAATCTTTTTCAGCGGGAACTACGTCGATTTTGATTTAAAAAATGGCCATGAGTAGAGATTGTAATAATTTTTAGTTTTCTTAAGGGCCACTTGCACTAACGAAAATGGAGGTTTAACCCGAGGGTCAACCCACCATTTTATATAGAATTTGACAGATGACAGCCCACTAAACCTTTTTTTTAACGAGGGGATATTCTTTACGCATACCATCCCAGGCGCAGGGACCGGCCTGGGATGGTTAATGTGGGACTCCCACATAGGCTAATGAGAATGAATTTACCCACTAAAACCCCTCGATTGCCGCCTCAGGGCTATAGGTAAAGTTTGCAGGCACGTTTCGGCACTCCTCCGCAACAGCCCACTAACCCTGAGTTAAGTGGTTGGTGCAAATGGGCCTAAGACTAATGAATTTGTCACATGCCAGCTCTAAATAACCGCTGTCATCACGTCAGACGTTTTATAAAAATCAAGGTTTTAACGACGTCGTCGGCCCATAAAATTTATTGTTTTGATAGGTTTATGAGACTTGATTTGTAACAATTTTAGCACCTTTACATATTTAGAGCTGAGACTTGTTAAAAGATCTGATAGCGATCTAAATGTTACATAAATGGTTGCCAAAATGTAGAGTACCATGTTATATGTAAAGTTTACTCATATTTCACGTAATTCTTAGCCAGTTTGGAGATATGTATGGAAATTACAATTGCCTGATTTCCATTTATCAGAATGGGCGTAAACGTAAACATATTATGAATTAAATAGGTATGAAATGTCGATAAACTATGCATTAATTAAGTTAACTTGAATTTCATTTTTAAATATTGTTTTGAGAGTAAACCAATTTTTTTTTGTCCTATCAAGAAGACGTTGGTTAGCAATATTACTGTAAAAAGTCTATATTTTATTGAAATAATAAATGCACTTACATTATTAATATTCTATCCTCGATCTCACCTCCACGAGTGTTTATTAAATGAAGTAAACGATAGGTAGTAACAAAGACATATATAACTCCGTATAGACGGATAAGGTCTAAGAAAAAAACGTACCTCAAAGCCATAAAGAAAAAGGTACGAAACGGCCTAGATGGCGTTACACCTTTGGGGAACGCTCGGCTAGATGGCGCTTATATTAATATTTGACATTTTAACACATATCGAGCTAACAATATGGGCCAAAATGTCAAAACTGAGGTTCAAAAGTTTTAAGCTTGTGTCGAGAGATGGCAGTCTATGCACTGTGATTACACATTTTACTTTGACAGTAACTCTCTATAATACTCGATCCTCTTTGGTAGTAATTATGTAGCAAAGGGTGTGTTCAGCTGTGAATAAATTCTTCTAGTTTCTATTAGATACCATCTCATAATAACGCATTGTGTCACATAATGGTTGGCGATACTATCTCGACATACCTTTTTAAATACGTGTATTTATTAAACAAATAAGGGTGTTTAGGGTTCCACAGTTTTGTTGCAGATGTGCAAGTTGCGAAAGTTGAATAAAAAATAGATTCCCGAATGTTTCATGAAAGTAAGAAAATTAAGGAAACGTTCACATAGATTTTTTATGTGGAGATTTCGTTATTTTGTAAGGTTTTGGAAAGCACAATACTTAGTAAAATTACTTGTTAACCATAGTTCGTTCATCGTTTTAAATCGGTGTTTAAATTAAGTACTTAACTTTACTTAAATCCATTATCATAAGTTCTCTATAATATGCTTAGGATGAATAGGCAAATGACCTACTAAAAGGCATATTAAGAAATCTGCATCTGCCAGAGAATCGTAATTTTTACTTTAAGATATCAGCAACGGATACTCTCATTACATTTCAATTTAGAACATTATGTGACAAAGAAATATACTTAAATATTTGCGATGACGGAATTCATCGATCGGAGTAATCTAAATCCTAATAAAAATGATAATTAGGTCGATATATTAATTTATTACCTATTTACCTATATATTATTATGAACATTAAATAACTATAAATGTTTCATCATCATTTATTTTTGTTTCCTATTACCTATGTTGTTTGACGATCTATCTGTAGCTTTTTAAAATCCGATTTTATTTTTTAAAACTTCTGTAACGTAACGTCGATGAGACACCTGTTTTTCTATACCAATTTCTTAATTATATATAAAACATTGTTACTTTAATTTCCCACGGAACCTAACACATAGTACACTTTTTACCCTATCAGGACATTTTGTCAAACGGCCGCACCCTTCTCACGTCAATCGACGGATATCGAACCGTACTTCCGCACCACAATGGCAACTATAATGACTCATTACCGTTACCGTTCAACGTTACGGTAAGTTTTTGAGTTAAGGCTGTTTCACAGTACCGTAATTTATAAGAGAAAATGTTAGTACGTTGTAAAGACTTACAATCCTACACATTAAACTTTCGTGAGACATATTCAAATAATTATTGAATCTACGGTTGTACTCACGTTATTATATCGCTATTGCTGCGACATGTTTCGGGCCAATTCGGAGGCCCCTCCTCAGGCATATAGGTCAGAATCAGAATCAGAATCAGAATATTTATTGGGTCAACATCTTAGAACAAGGTAGATATTATTAAATATTTACCCTCTTCAGGCATATAGGTCCACGAATACTGTGTCACTGGCTGAGTTGACAACATCGACTGGAAGCGCGTTATAAATCCTAGGGCCTAGCACAGAGTTTAGATGCGCGCGGGTCGGGAACGCGCTGAGGTCCACGGAGTTTAGCCGTCGCGTGAACTCCTATATGCCTGAAGAGGGGCCTCCGAAACGTGTCGCAGCAATAGCGATATAATAACGTGAGTACAACCGTAGATTCATTAATTACTTACAATCCTGTTGATCTAATTAAAATTCTTATAAATATTTGTTAAAACTTAAATGCCTTTGCAAATTTGTAGAAAATATAAAGGGTAAATCTTTATCTGTACTAATATTATAAATGAGAAAATGTGTGTGTCTTTTTGTTTGTCCGTCTTTCACGTCAAAACGGAGCGACGAATTAACGTGATGTTTTAAGTGAAGACAGTTGAAAGGATGGAGAATTACATAGGTTACTTTTTGTATCTTTCTAACCCCCCCACTTCCATAAAATGGGGGATGTGTGGGGGTATGGAGCATTCCGCAGTTTTCGAATTTAACACGAGCGTAGCCGCGGGCAAAATCTAGTAAATTTATAAAGACAAACCAATCATTTATACTTTTTTAACTTTATTACATTCTTTTAAACACTACATTTATAGTAAGTGTTAAAACGACCATTATAAATTAAGTTTTTAATACCAAGTACAATCTTTAAGCATTTCCCATGAGTGCGCACAGTAAAGTAAATTGATTTAAAATAAAATCACAAAATAAATCCAAGTCACACCCGCTGTGCGAGTGTGAACGTACCCTATCCAACAGGTACTATGCTTTAACTAACATACTTGTGCCGCAGCTTATAACAGAGTAACCACTCTCTTTTTTTTAGAATTTCAAGTAAAAGTCATATTCAAGGCACAACAGTCCTTATGTAACTTTCCATTTTCAAACCAAAAGAAGGGTTTTATGCTTTTTATGCAATAAGGATCAGAAATCTATCAGAATTTTGGTCAGAATTGCCGAAATATAAACCATACGAGTATTTCGACCCAGGCCCCGTAGCCGAATAGCATTTCTGCGACGCGAAACGAAATCGAAACGCCGCAGAAAGATAGTCTGGCTCTGTCACGCCAATACGCAAGAGCGATAGAGATAGATAGCTACGAAAGAGATATTATCGTGAGCGTTTCGTGAGCGTTTGTACATTTGGCTGCGCACACAGGACACATATTTCTTAAGGACGCACTGTCATGGTAAGCCATAAATGTTTAATTAAATATTATACTTAACCACTTAATAATATACCTATTTTAATTGCAGGAATCAATTGCATACCGCATTTTATAGTGCAATGAATAAAGCTAATTAATCTGAATTAATAATAACTAACCGGTAACTGATACTGAAATTCTGATTGTAAAATATAATTCATTCAATTTGTTAATTATTAAAATATACATGTGACCTAGCTATACTTAAAAACAATATAATTTTTAAATATAGGTAAAATTTTAAATTACAGGGATTCACTAAGTCGCACGGTAAGCTAGAGGCTTGTGTTGTGGGTACTCAGACGACGGAATCGAGAGTAGAATCGATTGAGCTATATCTTGATGGGGGTAATATTTTTTGTTTTAATTTGTATTATTAGTTATTGTTTACGTTCCCATTCTACAAATTTGTAATACAACATTGTGCACATCATATTGGTAGAGGTTGTATACCTTTTTCAGTATTTAAGGGTATTAATACTGGCTGGTTACTTGGACGATTATTTTTTCCGCTACGAGATAGACGTTGTACGTCAGTTTAATTTTAAAGTTTATCATAAGTCATAACAAATGGAACTCGTACCTAATTACAACCTTGTCATTTTTAATTTTAGGTTTAAATTTGCTTACTGAGTCACCTGTCCAATTTGAAGTTTACTGTGACACAGGTTAAAGTGCTTTACATTGACATAGCTGTCTATTGGTAAACCTTATGTCGTTGCAGTAACGTACACAATTAAACAGTTTGAAGGTTTATGATGGTAGCTAGCAATTATTTTATCGAGTGTAGAGTTAAAAGCCGAGTAGAGTAAGGGCACCGCACACACAGCGCGGGCGCGGGCGGGTGCGTGCGTCTGCGGGCCCGCCGCTCGTTGTGTTAGCCAGTTTATAATGTACATCCACACACACAGCGCGGGCGCGGGCGGGTGCGTGTATCAGCCACACGCGCCCGCCCGCGCCCGCGCCCGCGACACAGACAGAGAGCGGGTGAGGCGGGTAACGGGCGGTAGCTTTTTTCGTAATTCCTTAGTTTGCGTATACGCTCACACACAGCGGGCGTGCGCGGGTCGGGCGGGCGCGTGCATTTCATGGACTTTGTATTTATTTACAAAGTTTGTATCCTGTTTCGTGTGAAAATTTGTGTCCTGTTGTTTTGTTTGTTTGTATTTGTATCGGCGTTTGTATTTATTTACAAAAGGCAATGGACGTAAACGAAAAAATTATAGAATGTGTTCGAAAACACAATTGTTTATGGGAGCCAAAGAACCGGCACTACAAAAATGCAGTTATGAAGGCCAGACTGTGGCAAGAAATTGGAGAGGAGTTAAATGAAAATTGTAAGTACACTTATTTCTTTTATTGGCTATTAAAATACCGTACAAATTTATCTCTCACTTGAAAAGCTTCATTAGAGGATCGTCGATTTGTCGGATTTACCGGTGTTATTCCTGTCGCAATAATAGGTTCTGCGGCAACCAAAAGATCGATGTCATTATTTCCTCGCTTGTCAATAATATAGTTATGTAAGCACGTTGTAGCTTTTACCACGTCTATTGCAGTTTCAACTGCACATTCCATTGGCCTCCTATATACCCGCCATTTATGAGTCAATATTCCAAATGCATTCTCGACAACCCGCCTTGCGCGACATAGTCTGTAATTAAAGTTGGTCTTTTGAGGATCGTGCAGACTCGCGGCTCTAGGGAAAGGTCTCATCAAGTAAGGTTTCAATCCAAAACCTTCATCTCCAATCAGGACGTGAGGTACGGGGTCCGTCGTTCCAGGCAGCGGTTTTGGAGGGAGTATGATGTTATCATGAATATATTCGTGATAAAATGTTGAATTTTCAAATATTGCGCTATCGCTATGGCGGCCATAGCTACCTATGTCGACTGTAATGAATTTATAAAATGGATCTACTATTGCTAGTAGTACGATTGAAAATATATTTTTGTAACAGTAGTAATTTGAACCACTGTTTTTGGGGCATTTTACATTAACATGCTTTCCGTCAACACTCCCAATACCATTGGGAAAATTCCAAATTTGTCTATAACCGATCTCCGACTGCCTCCAAGTTTCTTCCGTTGGCGCGGGCATGTATTTTGGTTGCATTGTATCCCATATGGCTTTACAGACTTCTTTGACTATATTCGAAACGGTACTGCTCCCGAGTCGAAAAGAGAACGCTATGGTTTGAAACGAATCTCCAGTTGTTAGATACCTGAAACAAAACGTAAAATACCGAATTATTTATTATGTTTTTTATTGCAGGTGAGGTGATTAAAAAAAAATGGAAAAGCATGAGGGATGGCTATATGAAATATAAAAAACAAATAAAGGGCACTACAGGAAGTGGAAGAAAGATGATAAGCTTTGTGTGGGCTGCTCAACTATCATTTTTGGACGACAGCATCAGTCCCAGGAATACCACATCCAATATTCCTGAAAGCACTAGAATCACAACAAATACTATTGTTAATTCGCCTATTTCGCCAGCGACGACACATGCTACGGAATCTACAGATACAGATCGCGAATCTCCAACACCTGGTACCTCTACCGATCCAGATGTACCTATGCGTCGTTTTCCTGAATTATCGAACCATCCGATAGAAGAAACACCTACAATTCGTACTTCAAACAAAAAAATCAAAGATACAGACGTTAATGAAATGATAGTAGAATTTTTAAATAATAAAACAAAGAAAACAACACATGACGGTATTGACCATTTATTTTTAAGTTACGCTCAAACTTTTAAAAAATTATCCCAGCGCAAGCAGGCAATGCTAAAAGTGGATTTAGCTAAACTGTTTTCTGACGCCGAGCTCAGCGAAATGACTGCATCATCATCATCACCAGCCCATATAAGTCCCACTGCTGGGCACATTCCTTCTCCTATGCAGGGGAGGGAAATGTCTTCGGTCGCTGAATATGTTCAGCACCTGTCTCCGGCATATTCAATGATATCGGCAGCTTCAGAGAGTTATACACAAAATAATATATACAATAATAACACTAATTATGAGTGCACACAGAATTTTACAGCAATAGAACAAAACGTGCCATATTCATTGGTTTCAGATGCAAGACAGTCTTCATCAGATCACCTTTTCCTTCCGTCAAATAATAATACTAATAATTCTAAAGACACACAAAATTCTTTTATACCGACAGAACGACGCGTGCCATATTAATTGGTTTCAGCAGTCTAGATCTAAAGTTAACTATTTGTAATTGTTAATCGTAATATGTAGGTGCATATATAAATACTAAATGCTGGTGCAGTAACGTGAACTTTCCATAAAAAATGTTCAATGTCATCACTGTTTTCTCAGTGGGTATGTTTGTTGAGATTACATAAATAATTATACTTTGTTTTTTTTTTTATTAATTATTATATTGTAATGAAAAGTTTACGATATTGCCCACCTTAACGCAAAATAATTAGCGATACTAATTATGTCTTTAATCTTATGTTTATTAAAACTACCTATAAGTAGATTTTTCTATGATTGTTGATCTCAATAAATGTAATCTTGATCTGAATTATTTGTATCGAATATTAAGTGTACTTACTACACTTAATATTCGATACAAATAATGCTTTTAGTGAGAAACTAAGTAAGATAATTATTATTGTAGAACTTGAACTTTTTTATTACTTGAACTCTATGTTGATTTTTCTATGAATGTTGATCTCAATAAATAAGTAAGTACACTTATATTCGATACAAGTAATGCTTGTAGTGAGAAACTAAAGTAAGATAATTATTGATCTAATAATAATAAACATTACCTTAAACAAACTGCAAGCTTTTCTTTTGTAGAGATTGCTGGCCTCCAATTTGTATCCTGTTTGTGTATTTTTGCACTCAATGTTTCGTGTAACTCTTCAAAGGCTGCCTTAGACATGTGAAAATATTGAAAAAATCTATCTTCATATGTTTCCAGTTCTCTACACAGCCTGTGGTACTCTCCAAAAATTAATCGTTTCTTATTAATTTCGTGAACCCAGATTTTTTTTCTTTTGCGAACTTTATTCCGCAATAGAAGCAGAAACAATAATTCGTCGTCTGTGTCCGTATCTTCTGACATCTTGGTGCAGACTGGCGACTGCCGACGATCGATGGCGGTGAGAACCCGCGTCGGGCCCGCGGCGGGCGACGCGCGCCGCACCCGCGCCCGGCCCGCCGCGGGCCCGCCGCACCCGCGCCCGCGCTCTGTGTGAAGGGTTTGAAAAACGCACCCGCCCGCTAGGACCCGCGGCGGGCCCGCGCCCGCGTTAGATGTGTGGTGTCCTTCCTTTTGTAACTGTATATTCTTACTGTGCAATAAAGTTTAAATAAATAAAAAATAAAAATTTATAAATATTTATTTAACAAGGGTGACTGTATAACTGTGACTGTGTAAGTTGTACAACAAGGGTGCAAAGTTGTATTTTAACGCCGAGTGTGGAATTGAAAAACGAGGAAGTGAAATGGTTCTATAGTCGAGAAAAAATCCTGAACTTGGCGAGTTTTTCAACACACGAGAAGTAAAAAATTAATTAATACATTTGCTCCCGTGTGTAACACAAAACTTTTCCCCTCACTATAGCGAAGAAAGGATAACGCAAAAAACGTGTGATCACTGCTTACAGTACGAGTAGTTCCACAGGTGGTAAAACATCTTCATCACTAGATTCACTCATTTTTATCAATTTAAAAGCAGAAAATTTGACTATATTCAAGGTCAAATTACTTTTACCAGCTGGTATTAAAAGATAAAACACGTTTCTGAGTTAGTGAAGGGAATACTATATTATACATAATTATGTTATCGACAAAAGTGAGCAATCTTCTCGCCCAACCCTATTTTCTACAACAGACTTCCGTGACCAATCGTGACGGATAAGGCTAATTTATCAAACAGTGCTTCAATTTTATAATAACTCGGTTGCGTGTGTGACAGAATATTCTATTACTCGCACCTAGACGATTAATCTTCAGGCTGCGTAGGCAACAGCCAGTTTACTCTGTAACGAACGAAACACAATGTAGGCTTTTTCATAAGTATCTAAATATTATAGACTTGATTCTAACAGGTCGTGTTTTTGGATTTTTTCAACTCAGAAAAGAGTGTCATCTTAAAAACCGTCAATGTACATCAAATTTCTCTGGTACGTAACTGCAGATAGGCAGCTCAATTGCCTACCTTTGCCAAAAAAACCGGCCAAGAGCGTGTCGGGCCACGCTCAGTGTAGGGTTCCGTAGTTTTCCGTATTTTTCTCAAAAACTACTGAACCTATCAAGTTTAAAACAATTTTCCTAGAAAGTTTTTATAAAGTTCTACTTTTGTGATTTTTTTCATATTTTTTAAACATATGGTTCAAAAGTTAGAGGGGGGGACGCACTTTTTTTCCTTTAGGAGCGATTATTTCCGAAAATATTAATATTATCAAAAAACGATCTCAGTAAACCCTTATTCATTTTTAAATACCTATCCAACAATATATCACACGTTGGGGTCGGAATGAAAAAAAAATCAGCCCCACTTTACATGTAGGGGGGTACCGTAATAATTTTTTTTTTCCATTTTTTATTTTTGCACTTTGTTGGCGTGATTGATATACATATTGGTACCAAATTTCAGCTTTCTAGTACTAACGGTTACTGAGATTATCCGCGGACGGACGGACGGACGGACGGACGGACGGACAGACAGACATGGCGAAACTATAAGGGTTCCTAGTTGACTACGGAACCCTAAAAACCGTCAATGTACATCAAATTTCTCTGGTGCGTAACTGCAGATAGGCAGCTCAATTGCCTACCTTTGCGAAAAAAAGAAAAAAACGAGTGTTTGATCCTGATGCTGAAAAAACACACACACAAAATCGTGATGTGGGAAATAGAACGGAGATTTATGGACTTATTTATGTAGTAAAATGATCCCAAAAACCCCAGGATCTGTGAGAATCAGGTTATCAATATTTATTTTGGAAAACGCCCAACTGTCACTACGAGTATGTCACTAATATGGAAGTTGGAGATAGTCACAAAACGTTTCGCTGTCCTAGATCAAGCGATTGTCACCGTGGCTAGGCGCCCAGTCGCGTTATTAGTGTCCAGCAAATTAATGGCTGTTTGTAAAGTTCTTTCAACCCCGCGCTAATACGGTAATGTTCTTAATTGCGATTGGTTTTAAACTGTTTTGACACAAGCGATTGATTTATGGTTAGATAACAACTAAACATACATAATTTTGAATAATATTCATGTATGTAAAGCCGATCTTACGATCGAACGCCAACACAATCTACATGATGTTTATTAATTTATGTTACCAAAAAACCTTAAAATTAAAGAATGCACAACTCAGTAATATAATCGTCACTACTTTTAAAAAATCTCGTATCTCACGTTGTTCCTCAAAGTTAAAACGCAGTAAGTCTATATGCATTCCATACATACTTACTACAATTTTCTTTTCATTGAAAGTGTGTGTGTGTCTCTTTGTTTGTCCGTCTTTCACGGCAAAACGGAGCGACGAATTTACGTGATTTTTTATGTAGAGATAGTTGAAGGGATGCAGAGTGACATAGCTACTTTTATCTCTTTCTAACGCGAGCAAAGCCGCGGGCAAAAGCTAGTATTTTATAAAGATAAAAATGAGTTTATTTTATACAAACATGAATCAGCCACTTGCGTATAATCTTGAACAAAGGACTTAGATCTTAATCACTCCGTAAGTGTAGGAATAGAAATAAGCTGTATCGGTTTCACAATCTTAAAAGCATAAATTAAATACTAAGTAGCTAGTGATCTCAATAATGCTAACTGTAAAGACTTTACAGTTAAATTAAAGGTATACTAGTACTCGCCGTGCTAGGTGCTACCATATAATGTAGAGGAAAAAGATCTATCATACTGGTTACCTATATTAATTATATCGAAAACAATAAGTCTACTATTCTTAAAATTAAGTAAATAACTTTTATATCAAGTAAACAACTATTGAATCATCATTAAAAATATGTATTTGAATTCTTACGAGTCTTAGGACTCATTGCAAGTGGCCCGTGGGCAGCCACAAGAACTTGATGCGGATTAGAAACTTTAGATGGATATAGATACATGTCATAGAACATATAGATGGAGATGGATGATTCATCAATCTCAGAAGTTGTTGATATGAAAATTACACCACATCATTATTTTATTATTTGAGGCTGACAGGGCTACCCTGCATAACTCAGGCATACTATTTTTTAAAACTTAAATAGTCTTTTTCACATGCACTTAGGTATATTGTTAATTTTATCGACATCGCAACAGTCGTTTTGTTTAAATTTATAAAATAAGTATGCTAATGTGTCCGAAAAAATACCTATGATTTAATGTCTCGTCTAGACACAATATAAATACTATAATGTAGGTACCTAACGTATACATTAATGTTTTAAAGGATTAAGCCGCTTTAGATCTAAAATATTAGCTAGTAAATGACTGCTTACACCTAGATCCAACAGACCCCATAACCTTTATTGGACCAGTAGGTATAAAGTGAGGGATAATTCCTAAGCTATCTTGCAGACACCGTTTCTCCTGTATTTATTGCACTAATAAATATTTATGTCATAATCCAAAGTAATGGTCGCAACGGATCACTGTATGCCTATTCCTCTCATCTCAAAGTTGCCCCGTTTATACTAATAATCGGATGGAACGGCCACATGATAAGTTAATTCCATACAAAATGGATTGATAACTTACAGAATGGAAACGTGAAGTTGGGTTAAATATTGAGAGGAATTTTAGTAGCGTTTAATGGAAGTGTGAAGAGTGGTCGGATCGGTCTATAGGTAATGGAATTAACTGAGACCGATTATCATATAATTTGATGGACGCGCTATCTCCACATCTGAGGCATGAGGCTGCAATTGGAGTAAAAGGCCTTCGGCTACCGACGGGCCGCCTATTAGATCTAATTATAGTTATACCGTTTTATTTTGAAAGATAATGGTATAATGAAGGAGACATTTTTATCCAAATAATAAAAGAACGGTTATGCATTATGTACGATGCAATTTGTGATACGTTATGGCTCGGGCGGAAACCCTGGGGCTATAATTATGTATGAACATTGTGGCGACATTTTGTGTGCTGGAAGATGACACATGGGTAATTTGATTGTACGCCTTTACCGTGGCTTGCTTAAGGAATACTTAAAGGGTTAATAAAAGTTTTTGTTGCAAATTAATGGATATTGTATTCTGAAACACAGGTTTTGTAAGAGACCCTTAAGAATAATGGATTAAAACTCGTTCATATACCAATGTTTTATACTGGTATCCTACCATTATTTTTATGAATATTTGTACAACATCGGTAGGTTTGTCTAAATACAATGTGCTCGTGAGCATGCGAAGACATTAAACCACGCATTTCTGAGGTTTAAAGAAATATATTTTTTTAAAGAAATGAAGAAATTTTGCCCAAAAAATATTTTGATTTTTTAAATATTTTTGAATATATTTTCACATAAAAAGTAAATGTTATTCATAAAACTGGCGCTAAAAATGAGTTTTAACGTTTTTTTTTTAAAGCTGTTTTTTGAAAGGTTTTACTTGTCACTTTTTGACATCTGACAATAATCTGCCATATTGGCATCAACGCCGTCAAAAAGCCTTTTGTTGTACTGAGTAACAATAAGATTTTTTTTAAATTGGTAATAACTCTGAAACTAGGCGAAATCCAGAAAAGTGTATATGACATTTTAGTCATAAAATGGGATCAGGAATAATTATGCTGTTAAAATTTTTCGCAATGTCACGAGCACCGTGTGTATCATATATCACACGAAAGTCTTTAATGTAAAACAAATAAAATAATAACACTGCAATTCATATAATCATACAATCTCATATATACCTACCAAATCTAAGTTTGCTTATTTCAAACGTTACTCAAGAGATAATTCAAAGCTTGACAAGTTGATAGCATCTCGGGGAGCTACTCGTGTACAAGCACAATCCGTTCTTGTAACGGTAGCTTGTAAAAGAAACTGGACCGAGGAGAGCTATTCCTTGTTAGGATTTAAAGCTAGCGCTAACAGAGTAACACCCTTATTCATAAACGTACACTAATAACAAGCCGATAAAGTTCGTTTGTCCCTTTCTATCACACCAATATGTCGGAAAGGGACAAACGAATTTTATCGGCCTGATAACTTTAGAGTACGTTTATGAATAAGGGGGTAAGTATACGGATTTATTACCAATGATAACTAAAATTCCCTTTCTTCCCGTGGGTGTCGTAGAAGGCGACTATGGGATATGGGTTAAATTGTGGCGTAGGCGAGAGGCTGGCAACCTGTCACTGCAATGTCACAGTTCCATTTTCTTTCAACCCCTTATTTGCCAAGAATGGCACTGAAGCTTTAGTAGTTTCATGTGTTCTGCCTACCCCTTTATGGGATACAGGCGTGATTGTCTGTATGTTATGTATGATAACTAAACTTTTTTGAAGTGAAACTTCTAATGCGACTTTTTTCAACTGACATTGACAGCGCGTAACACTCTGTCAGAGTTACGTTACGTTGCGTGAAATGCCGACTCACTCAGCGTGTAACATTCTGTCATTGTCGTTGCGCTGAACGCAACTCACTCATCCGCAAATGCTGCAATTCAAATCCGCAGATGCTGCCAACAAATTAATGGAGAACCCCTGTTTAGCTCGCAATAAATTAACAGCATTGATCCCATCCTACCATGTATCCCGCATGGGCCTTGTCCGTGGTGTCCCTGTAGACTGGTCAATGGAGGAGTTCGTTTCGGCTACGGAATTAAAAGAGGGAACCGGCAAAATTCTGAAAGCCCGCCGTCTCCAACGCAAGGTTCTCAAGGAAGGTGGTGCGCCATCATGGGTCCCGACCCAATCTGTGGTTGTTACATTTGAGGGACAGAAACTTCCTTCCAAGATTTTTGCATGCTACACATCACTAACCGTTGAAATATATGTGCTGCCCACTATTCAATGTAGGAAATGTTTGCGGTTCGGACATATCCAAACTCAATGCAGATCAGATGCACGGTGTTATAAATGTACTAAAAAGCACCCAGGCGATTCCTGCAACATTGCTCCCGAACATATAACTTGCCTTTTCTGCACAGCTCGTCATTTTGCCACAGATAAAAAATGCCCAGAATTCAATAGGCAAAAATCTATTAAATTGTTAATGTCAGAGCAAAACATCTCTTATCAAGAAGCTGCGGCCCGAACTCCAACCGTTCGTAAAACCTACTCTGACGTAACAAATACTATGTTTAGCCCCATATTTCCAGATGCATCTCGTCTTTCTCCCCCGATTGACACAGCTCCCTCTAATTCACAACTCCCACACCCACATAATGGACCAAGTGTATCTCAATCCCGCCGACAGACTACATACCGCCCCGTCCGACCTCGGACGCCTCTTTCCCCAGTTATGACCGCCATGCTCACCAAAATATAATTTCTACACCTCCTTCTCAATTGCCAAACGGACATGCCCTCTCATTCCCCCAATCTTACACTGAGCCCACAAATGACAACAGTCTATCACTCATGATAACTCTGATGGAGAAGTTTACCTCCATGATTAGCGAATGCGTACCGAACAACGTTGCCCATCACCTTGCAGCCATCAGAACCGAACTAGCCTCAGTTAGCTCCCCTATTATGGCCCCTACGGCCACTATCCTTCAATGGAATAGTCGTAGTATCATTAAAAACAAAACAGATTTAATCAAATTAATCAATGATCACTCTGTTACGGCCGCGGCCATTTCGGAGACATGGCTGAGGCCTGGATCCCGCTTTCGGATCCCAGGATTTTCATGCCTCCGTGATGACCGCAATGATGGCCGTGCAGGTAGTGCATTATTAATTAACAGAAAATTCCCCTTTTCACAGATCCAGCTTCCCCCATTCCCATGACATTAACGCAGTCGCCGCTAACGTCATGGGAATAAACATTATATCGATTTATATCCCTCATCCGAATCTAAATTTAATTCCTGATCTATCTTCTCTCTTTTTTCAGTCCCTCATCCTCTTCTGATCTTAGGTGATTTCAACTGCCATAACACCTCTTGGGGTTCGTCATACAGTGATACATTCTCCTCATTTCTCATTGACCTGTTTGATGATATCAATGTATCTATAATCAATGATGGCTCTCCTACTCACAGAGTATATCCCGGCCAGAACCCCAAGTCGGTCTTAGATCTTTCTGCTTGCTCTCCTAACCTTTCTTGTCTGCTCTCCTATCAGGTTTTGAACCAGTCTTTCGGCAGTGATCATTTCCCTATAATAATTTCCAAACCGTCCTCAGTATCGCCTTTTTCATCACCAGAACCTCTTTTAAAATATAAGCTGGAAAAGGCTGATTGGCCCAACTTCTCATTCCAAGTAGAGGCAAAATTAAAACTACTACTTAGTGTAAATAATTCATTAAGTCCTTTTGAAAATTACTCCCTGTTCAAATCTATAATCTTAGAAGCAGCTGACAGTCACATTCCGAAGAAAACTCCATCCTGCTCTAAGATTCCATCTCCCCCGTGGTGGAATTCAGACTGTTCAGCAGCAGTCAAGGAACGAGATGCAGCAGAGCGGAGATATAATGAGACAGGACTTTCTGAAGATTTCAATTCCTTCAAAAAAGTAGCTGCCCAAACCAAACGTCTTTTATCCAAATCAAAAAAGAGCGGGTGGAAAGGATTCTGTGAAAGCCTTAACCCTAGAACTCCACCATCACTGGTTTGGAGAAACATCAAAAAATTTCGAGGATCACTCAAGCCCGACCCTTCATCATCTAGTGATTCTTCTACCTGGCTGGAGGAGTTTGCAAATAAACTGGCCCCACCATCTGTCCCAGAGGAATGTTGCTTAAATTCATCCTTTTCTCTTCAGTTAGCGGCATTTGACAAACCCTTTTCTATCTCGGAATTCGACATGGTTCTAACTGGTCTCCGCAACAGCTCACCTGGTGAGGATGGAATTCCATACTGCTTTATCCAAAAAATGAGCCCCTTCTGCAAACAACACCTTCTAAACCTCTTCAATCTGTTCTTTATATCCGGTGAGGTCCCCGAGGATTGGAAGACCCAAGTAGTAATCCCAATCTTGAAGCCAGGCAAGGATCCCCAACAAGCATCTTCTTACCGCCCCATAGCATTATCTGCAACCATGGGAAAAATATTTGAACACTTGATTAAGAGCAGACTGGAATGGTTTGTTGAAAACAAAGGGCTCCTAGCAGATACGCAATTTGGATTTCGCAAGGGGAAAAGTACCTTGGACAGCTTAACCATCTTAACTGCAGATATAAGACTAGCACTCTCTAGAAAGCAACAACTTACCGCTTGTTTCTTAGACATATCTGCAGCTTACGACAATGTGCAGCTCCCTCTGCTCAGAGCAAAATTGCTACAGCTGAGCATTCCTGTGAGAATTGTTAATATTGTTTGCAAACTGTTCATGGGAAGAACCATCAAAATTAGATCAGGCAAATCATTCCTCCCCCCTCGTACAGTCTGGCAAGGCCTTCCTCAAGGCTCTGTCCTCAGCCCTCTTTTATATAATCTTTACACATTTGATGTTGATCAATCTGTCCTCCCCTTCTGTAATATTCTCCAATACGCTGATGACCTGGTAGTTTATACTGCAGATCATAGTGTGGACAGTGCAACAGCTCGACTCAATGAGGCTCTTGTATACCTTAAGGAATGGTTGGATGAGCATGGTCTAGCTCTTTCTCCCTCAAAAAGCTGCACTGTTAGCTTCACACGTCGTCACTCCATCCCAAATGTCCTTCTGCGCTATGAAGACCAAATTATACCCTCCAGCAATATGGTAAAGTTTCTGGGAGTGTTTTTTGATTCCAAAATGTCAGGTGTCCCCCATTTGAAACATATTGTTGGTAAATGTGAAAGAGGCATAAATGTTCTCCGATCTCTCTCTGGGGTTTGGTGGGGTGCTCATCCATACTGCCAGAAGCTAGTGTACAATGCCTTAATCCGCAGCCAAATGGACTATGGCTCCTTTGTCCTAGAACCCTGCAATAAAGAAGCACTCAGAAAGTTAGATGCTATTCAAGCAAAATGTCTACGGATAATTCTGGGAGCTATGAGATCCTCACCAAAGAACGGCATGCAGGTGGAGTGCGTAGATCCACCGCTATCTCTCCGCAGACAACTCCTCGCAGACCGATATGTATTGAGGGCTTGCTCCATATCAAATCACTTGCTCATCCCTCGGCTACAAGCTCTCTCCGCCTTAATACCTGTAAATGCATATTGGTCTCATAAAGATACACCTAGGTTTATATCTAGTTTTCGAAAAATTCAAGACCTCCCTGCCTTACTCTATAGCACAGGTAAAAATTCAATATTTGAAACCGATTATAACTGTTTAATCTACTCCCCCAAAGTAATTTTAAATTTTAACATTAATAAAAATGACCCTGGAGCCAACGCAAAATTAAACAAAGAATTAGAAAAGTGGGAAGATTTCTTACCAATTTACACCGATGCATCAAAACTGAAGAATAATAGCCGTGTGGGAGCAGCTATTTGGATACCCAGATACCGTATCCTTCTATCTTACAAATGCCCTTCACAGGCCTCTGTCTTTACCGGTGAATCAATTGCATTGATGGAGGCTGTGGCATATGTGGAGTCTCACAGCATCCCAAAAGTTATCATATTCTCCGACGCTAAAAGCTGCCTACAGGCCGTATTGGGCAATCATTTCAAAATGAAAATGTTATCCCCATTCATCCTCAATCTGAAACAAGCATTACACAGATGTCACGAAAAAGGTCTACAGATAACATTAGTATGGATTCCGGGCCACTGCGGGATAGAAGGTAATGAGGACGCCGATATGTGGGCAAAACAAGCTATCCTTAATGGATCAGACTCACACAACATGGTTCTCGCATCCGATTTAATGATTAAAGCTCACCGTGATTTGAGAGATGACTGGCAGAAACTATGGGACGCTTCCCGACGCCATGTTGGAAAACATTATGGAAACATACAGCCAATTATTCCATATAAACCATGGTTCTTCCGCTTCCGTTCAGCTACTAAATGGGCCACGTCTACACTCTGTCGTCTCCGATTAGGTCACGTCTGTACTCCGGTGTTCCTTGCCAAAATTAGGGTTCGGGATAGTTCCCTGTGCGAATGCGGGCTTGACGAAGGAACTCCTGATCACATTTTCTTTTCGTGCAGCAGACTTAAACACTCTATGTACGACATTTTACCGAAAGACATCCCTCGCCCTATCAATTTTCAAACGCTCCTGGTCCTCATGGACCCTCCCATTACCGCATTGCTTCTCAAACACATTCAAGAAAATAACATTAAACTTTAAATTCTTTTCTTATTCTATTACTAACATAATATTATATTGTCAATAATTGACAATCTCTTATTTCTCCTTATGTTGGCATGCTTACTAACTGTCAAAACTGCCGCCCTTTCTCGCTCTTCTCTCTAATAAACTGTACATTCGTCCTGTGCTGTCTGTGATGTCCTTAACATTAAATGTTTTTTGTTTTAGGTTTCCAGCTCCTTTCCTACCACAAAATTTTCACCGAACATTCTTATCGTGCGTTGTATGTCTATAACGTCGTCATTGACAAAACCCCTCCTGCCAAAAGAGGGGAAAGCCACAAATTAAAAAAAAAAAAAAAAAAAAAAAAAAAAGTACATTTTATTAAAAGCCCATACTGTTCCATTGCTTGGCAAATGCCTCCTTCAGTATCGTCTAAGTATCCTTTGAAGTCTCTGTCTAACCCAAACTGGCTATTAAAAATCTTATATAACATTGAGTGACAGGGACAGCGTAATGTCAATGCCATCGCGTTATCCCTGTCACACAATGTTATATCTTATACTTTTAAACGAGCAATTCTTGTATATTTATTTATTTATATATTTATTTACACTGACGATCTCGGAAACCGCTCTAACGATTTCGCTGAAATTTGTTATGTGGGGGTTTTTGGGGGTGAAAAATCGGTCTTACTTATCCTTAGGTCCCGGAAAACGCGAATTTTCGAGTTTTGATGCGTTTTTCTTCGCGCGCCATCTCGTGTGCAGTAGTTGTACTGTTAAGACAGAATTCTTTCGGTCGATGTAAGTACTATTTATTGCAAACACTAGATGGCGACACAGGTCAAGGCTAAAACGAATAGAAAATACACTATTTGAGTTTTTGTGGCGAAATGCGCAACATCTCGTGTGGAGTAGTTGTGTTGTTAAGGCTGAGAATTCTTTCGCTCGATGTAGGTACTATTCATTTTTGAACTAGATGGCGACACATGTCAAGGATACGAAACAGAACCGAGCGAAGCTCGGTCGCCCAGATATTAACATTTATAACAGTCAGCAGTGTGGGAGCATCAAAAGACGTCAAGCTCGTTCCGCTATCTCTGACGATGTAGGTATCTAATTATGTATGTATAGGTACTTAGCAGATGATAGGTCAATTGACATTTGCGCCTTACAATTTAGTAGGGGGAAATTAGCTAAAATTACGGCATAATTAATGGAAGGTTTTTTTTAATTGAAATATGTACTTTATAGACCGAAGTTATTTTTCATCAACCCTCCCCACTCCTCCCCCCTTTGCGTCACCCCTCTACCCTCCCTTAAAGTGCCGAAAATGCGTTTTTTCTCGATTTCTGACAAAAATGTTAAAGATACAGAAAAAGCGCGTAGGAACAAAGTAATTCTTAATAAATTTACTACAAATCATTCATTAACACTTTGGTTCTAGCACTTATAGTTTTCGCGCGATCCGTCACGAAAGTTGGTCCTTTGCTGCAATTTTCTTTAATGAATGTTAAGTTTTCGCCCAAAATGCTTACGAAATCGTCGAAATTTGTTTGATATGACTAAAATATTGTAACTCATGACTAAAATAAAATTAAGGGGGAAAAATCACTACCATGGGTGGAATTTCCAATGTCTTGGAATTCCAGTAACTATTTAAGACGTAATATTTTCACGGTAGTAGTCGCTAGGAGTACCATTGATCCATATAGTGTATCGATGACTGGGGATGAGCTTTTGGTAGCTGTTGGTAGAGCCCTGGAGTATCAATCCAGAAGCCGTCAGTTCAAGTTCCACACATGGTAGTGATTTTTCCCCCTGAAATTCATTTTCAGTTTATAATATTTTAGTAATATCAAACAGATTTCGTAAGCAAATTGGGAGAAAACTTAACATTCACTAAAGAAAATTGCAGCAAAGGACCAACTTTCGTGATGGATCACGCAAAAACTATAAGTGCTAGAACCAAAGTGTCAATGAATGATTTGTAGTAAATTATTAAGGATTACTTTATTCATACACGCTTTTTCTATATATTCAACGGTTTTGTCAGAAATCGCGAAAAACCGCATTTTCGGCTATTTAAGGGGGGGAAGAGGGGTGACGCAGAGGGGGGAGGGATGGGGAGGGTTGATGAAAAATAACTTCGGCCTATAATGTACATATCCCAATCAAAAAAAATCTTCCATTAATTATGCCAAAATTTTCATACATAACTTTCCAGAAGCAACGTACTAATTTGTCACAATTTATTTTATGACAAGTACAGTCATCGACATAAATAAGTGATGATTTCTGTATCTTGTCACTTTAACGTCGTGTTTGAAATGTCATACGAAAATGTCAAACGATTAAAAGCCACAAAGTACAGAAATCATCACTTATTTATGCCGGTGACGGTACCTAACAGTAATCTAACTTCGAATAATGAAGAATTCACGTTCGGTATCTTAGTCGATTAGTTTGCATATCAACTTTTGTTTTTATAACATCTCATGTACTTATTTTAAAATTTGAAGATAAAGTATATTTTAATATAAATCTAGTTTGCTTTCAACCCAGTTTGACCGTGCTTGCGGACGCCCGCAGACGCAGTAATAAGCGTTGCCAGAGTTGCCTTAGGAGCAGTTAAATTGCTTTTGTGAGATTAAGGAAATATTATACAATTTTAATGCTAGCTCCTACACGAGATCCGTAACATTATCCATTTTACATGTCATGATATGACTAGCTTTTATCTTATCAGCTCAAACTGTGTTCTATTTATTGGGTAGCAGAAAGAGAAACACCTTATCAGGTGTACTTGGATTTGAATGTTCTATCTCATTCTTTAACATACATAAACAATATTTAAAATACTTTGACTTATTGCTTACAAATATTAAAGGTATTTTTATATTAAAGGAAAAATTGGAAAAATTTACGCTTCCGGCAGCTTCTGTCGGTAGATGGCGCTAGACGTCACCCCAAGACGTGTGTACATAAGGAAAGGCATGGAAAGATTTGCGATGTCCGGCGTGGCTTCCGTAGCTCAATTGGTTAAAAGCATTGCACGGATTGCAAAAAGGATGCGGGTTCAAGTCCCGCCGGAAGCGTAAATTTTTCCAATTTTTCCTTTAATATAAAAATGTTTAGAATCGTTAGCAGACGTTTCTGCTTGTTAAAAATTAAATTTAAATATTAAAGGTAGCAAATTAAAAACACATAACTTAAAAATAGGTACCTATTTAAACTTTGGTAGAGAAGGCTTCGTCCTAAAAAGCATTTGATCTTACCTGAAATTAATCCGATCATTCAGTATCAAAAGTGACGTTTTTGGATCAAGAAATGTCGTTTTGGACAGTAAAATACCACATCTAATTCATAATTAAAATCCGGGTGGGTACGCCTGACATTCGACGTATACGTATTAAAAGTTTCTTCAAATTTATCAATCGCTAACGAATACGACAATAAATAATAATCCTAAGCCCGTCACGCTCCCCGCATATTCCGGTAAAACGAAAAAGGTCAAAGACGAGCGTAATTTTTATAGAAACTTAGTTCCTTTTTACAATAAAGGCAGTATAAAGGTGTGCCCGCTTCGTTCCTGGTTGCTTAAGAAGAATAAATATTTACCGTTACCTAATTCGTTTTTTTTTGTAAAAAAATACGACAATTTTGTAAAAGTATCATATTTTATTCTTTTAGTTAGTGGTTGAACATATAACTGATGTCGATTCGAGTGAGACCGACAACTACTTAGATACCTATTTGTTTTCAAGCAAAAGTAACACATTATCGCTGAATCATATGGAGCCTCTAAGAAATAATTCGTATAAATGTAAGTAGTAGGTACGCGCAAACGTGTGGTAATAGACAATTTGGTACATTTACCTAAAAATGTCATGTCTAATGTCAGCATGTATTCCAATTGGCACAGACCAATATGAACTAACAGTCGTCGAAGAAAAAGTATAATAATGTTATTTTTCCCCGCACTAGCTCGGAAACACGTGTTTTATCCTTCAATGCCAGCGGGTAAAAACGCGCGCATTTTATCCAGTAGTGGATAAAGTAATTTGACCTTGAATATAGCAAAATTTTCTGCTTAAAAATTGATAAAAGTGGGCGAATCCAGTGATGAAGATGATTTACCACCTGTGGAACTACTGGAAACATTGTTAAGCGCGTTTTTTGCGTTGTACTTTCCTCGCTGTAGTGAGGGGATGAGTTTTGTGTGACACACGGGTGCAAAATGCAAATGTATTTTACTTCTCGTGTGTTGAAAAACTTGCAAGTTCTATTCTCGAACCACTCGCTTCGCTCGTGGTTCAACTGTGTTAATAATTTGATTAAATAATAAGTAATATTAGTTTGGTAATGGATGACATAATCTAAAAACAAGAGTACTTATATTGGTACGGTAAATACATATATTGGCAACCGTACTGCGGTACCCTAAAACAAGGTTCGTATCATAAATATCATAATTATCCGAATCTAATCGTTATAATTAATAGAGACTATAATATTTGCTCGTGTATAAAATCGACATTAATATACAAAATAAATTGACGTCAAACTCGTTTTCATTGACTAATTTATTGTCTCAAGTATTTAGTATGTCGTGGTATAATAATTATATTTTTTCTACTCCTGAACTGTTATTCTTCATTTACAGGGTCGTGTCGTGCATAGATCTTTAAAACCCTACATAAAAGTCTACTCCCCAAAGCCAGCAGAACCAAACAATGCGTTTTCAGTTTTTTCGATACTGCGCGCATGCGCGGAATCCGGCGGACGCTGGCTTTGGGGAATAGACTTTTATGTAGGTAGGGTTTTAAATATCTATGCACAACCCTGTAAATGACGAATAAAAAAAAATTTAACTTACACTTTTCTGACCGAAAACTGTACCGATTATTCTATGTATATTCATAAAAGTTATTCAGGATACTCTTGGTGCGTTAATTAATCCGCTACTATATAGATGCTGACTGTACTATACTAGCAAACTATTAAATGTTCGAATAAGTCAAAATAATCCCTCAAATTGCCTTCAAACACACGACATGTCTTATGAAATTGATTATAATTTTGCGTGCCGCCGTTGCAAGCCAGCATGCGCTTGTTGATATTAGCAACCGTGACATCTCTCATAGCCTGACTACACACGTTCCTATTAGACTTATAAAGCATACAATTTGGATTCGACGGTAGTACCACGCCTCGGACACTGGCGATCAAACATATGAAAGAGGCGCGTTCCTAGCATACAGTCTAAGCTCGTGTAGGTGAACGCGTAATGAGTGAAATATGACAAGTCGACTGTACGCTTTTCAGACAGGCGGTAGCTGTGAGGTAACCGAGAGGCTTGGGCGACATTTTCACCTGGGAGCGGGAATGGCCATACTGTACGATAGTACTTTTTATTATATTGTGGTAGTACTCGTACTGTAAACTGTTTTATAGATGGGTAGATCAAACTTTTAAGCAGTTACACGAGTTGAAGAAAAAAACTAAGATCGCTCTCTTAGTTTTTCTTCAAGCTGACAGTAAACCAATTTTATGACATTTGATTATCGGAATCAATTATAAAATTTCAAGTAAATAAGTAAAATCATTTTTAATAAAATACCTACAAGTATTTTTTAGCTCAATAGTCACAGGCGACCCTATTGTAATTTTAATGACAACTTTGAACACGGCTACTTAGTAACTTCTATAGCAGATTGACGACGAGAAAATAGAGACATCGGTTCTTATTCTAAGTACTCGAAACTAAATAATTCTAGTCATGTTCTGTCAATTCCATACACAAATCAAAATGTTACACGAACAACTGTTACTCGGCAACAACCTTGGAAATCTTGGAATCGTACTTTTATAGCATTTATTTGCTGGCAAAGTCAGAGTTGAGGCAAAGACAAATTTGCCGCACAAGTTAGGGAAAGTTGACGATTTCCACAACGTTACAGTCGAAAATACCTTTAGTCTTGTTCTCTCATTTTCGAAACATTGTTGGAAGTTCGAAATAATGTCTCAATTTAATTATGGAATCGCCGATTGGTTTCTAAATTCATTAGAATTAAATTAATGTGTTTCGTGTTATTTTAATATAAATGTTTTTGGATAATTTTATTAATAAATAATACCAAATGTATAAAACATATTTTGTATTACTGTATAACTTTATCCACCATAATTAAAGTGGAACAGGAGCCGATTTATGAATATCCATCGCTCCATTTTGTATTGCATTCAATAACTACTTATTTCTACTATTAGGCATTCTCAGAATTCAAAACGAGTCTGAATAGTGCTCGAAATTTTAAAATCGACCTCCTGCCATTTCATGACCCAATTTTTGTCGAGTATCAATAAACCTCAGATATTCTAAACCAAAGCCATCAAAATGACCTATACGAATGGCACTATCTGTTCTGAATAATGTTATTACAGAGGGTCATGTTTAATGGTATAGAAAATCCTTACGAACGACTCGCACACCAGGGAATGAAGAGGAAATGGAAAACAAATAACTGGAGGACTTCGGGTAAAGATGAGGTTTCCAGAAATGAGATATTAAGGTTCACTATCAGATGGAGGTTATAGATTAGGGTGCCCGAACTTTCGGGTCAGTATTATTAATTATTGTAATATGAGTAAGTAATTGGGGGTATGGATTCGATAATTGTGATAAATAGTTGCCCACTTGAACTTGAGGGCCTACAAGTTGGATAACTTGACTTATCACATTACAAATATTGTTTTCGATAGAGATATAATTCCAAAGGTTGTTTTGTTTCGTATTAATAAGATTTTGAAACATTATTTCAAAAACAGAGCATCAATGAAAGCCTAACGTTTTAAGGACTCTAATATTTAGATTACATAATAAATAAATACTATAGGACATTTTTTACATGGTTCTGAGCCAGTTAAGGTAGTTAATAATAGTAAACTAAACTGTGTAAAAATAGATTCATTTCAGCTTTCATAGCGTTGAACGACCCGTTAAGATAAATTCTTATACTTAGACAAGAAAACAAGATAATTTCGTGTCCCTCTAAAGCTAGTCTTACTGTACTGTACTGTACTGTACTGTGACTGCACCAGCCAGCAGTTACTGCTGCAAGGACGCAGAGGCGCTGGACACAAAAGAGAGGGAGGGACGGGAGGCTCCTCGAGCTTGCTCAAATGCACGTACCGGCACGATAAAGGCCACCGGTCAGAGGCGTATGCTGGGTGTGCTAACAACCTCCGTCCTGGTGAACCTGTACCGGTTCAGAACGTGCCTTTGGGCCTACTCGTGTATTCCGCCCATCGTCTGCCGCTCCGGTATATCCAGCTGACCCTCCTGCCCGAGACACCGGTGAGCCAATAATACGGGTGGGGAGTGTGGGGCGTGTGCAGTCAGGATGGGTATTGACGGGAGTAGAAGAACCAGACCGAATACTAGCATCGTGCCCAACGCAGGGAAGATGGATAGATAAATATGTACGAGGGGATGGCGACTGCGGTTAAAGTGTTATTAACTTTTATATATATATTGAGGCCCGTAGGTAGATTTTTGTGAATGTTGTAATATCCGGTTCGGATTCTGTGTCTGTCTCTGGGTGATTGTATAATGTATATCTCCAACACTTGTTTTTTATTAGGTCTCTATCCTGAGCTATGGAGTCCCAATAGGATCTGCTTTATCCGAATATTATAATAATTAAAAACTAGGTATCTTAACATTATTACATTCAGGCCGAATCGAAAACACTAAAATCAGAATTTGAATCATGTTGTTTAATTATCGTGCGTCTCATCCGCTCCAATGATACAGTAAACCAATTTACATCCTAGGCCATTTGTAGAACCTTTTCACAGTAGTCTTGAAAGTGACTTCTAGGGCAAATAAAGCACGGTGTCAATAAGATAGGGTTCTAAGGATTCAAATGAGTTAACCGTCGCAATCGAAAGACTTCCATTCGATATTTGACATCATTCGGTGTACATTCGGATTGACGTGATAGTTGAATAATATAAATTATACGACTGTAGAAATGTAGATCAGCTTTATTGGCGTTATATCCATTTATAACCTGTCCTGTCCGGTCGTCATTACGTTTGGTTGCCAGCTGTCGGGGATTATAATCAACGGTTTTACATAATCCTTTATTATCTTATTTTATGTTAAAGAAAAAAATTTCAGTTTGGAGCACGATTTGAATTCAAGGGTTCAATATAGTCATTGAACTGTATTTTAGATAGATAATGCTTTGTTGTTATTTCTTGACAGAATATAGTTAAAAATGAGTTCTGATTCAAACTCACTCAAGTCCCTTAGGAAATATGTTTCAAAAAAATATGTAAGAATAAAGTTGGATTTTCAGTGCTTTAAATATAAGCGATTCAAGTTCGTTAACTTATTTACCTATAAGCTACTTAGAACCTCAAACAGATTCTACAGTAATTATCCATACTAATATTATAAATGGGAAAGTGTGTGTGTCTGTTTGTTTGTCCGTCTTTCACGGCAAAACGGAGCGACGAATTGACGTGATTTTTTAATTGGAGACATTTAAAGGGATGGAGAGTGCCATAGGCTACTTTTTGTCTCTTTCTAATGCGAGCGAAGCCGCGGAAAATAACTAGTATAATATTATATCTAGAGAAACGTAATAGCATTGAAAGGCACACAAAGTAGACCAAGGTAATACAAAAATGTAAATAAAACTATTTTTCTCAAACATGCAATGAAATATTGTCTTTACGTTCCTTAAAATGGGCTGGGAAGTATCGCTTTTTGGGCGCAACAACTCGAGAGGACTGTAAAGGGATTTCATATTATTTTTCAGGCCTAGGCCTGCAAAGTAACTTTTTTTATAAAATATTGTCCTTTAGAGCATTTTTTATTTTATTTCATTGTATGTTTGAGAAAAGCACTATACATGCCTCGGCGTGAAAACGGATTCCCGGCCTCGTATCCCTATCCCACTTGGCCGGAAATCCTCATTTTCCCGGCCTCTGATGTAATGTACTATTTCATGATGACATATTTACCATAATAAAAATTACCTATAGGTACTTTTCCGTGACCTCAAATTAACGGTACCCTAATTACAATTGTGAAAGTGTCAAGCTACCCTTACAAACGTGATAAGGCTTATTTCCATATTCCCGTACAAACACTAATTAGAATAATAAATGACTAATCCCTTCGTGTTTAAAAATACTGTTAGATTGGTAACGCGTGGAATAAATTAGGAAGTTGACGAATAGTTTACTAGTAAATAGCTAATAAGAACGTACTTATACGTACATTTAATAGTGGAAAATAAGCATAAGGAAACGACTGGTGGTAAGCAATGTCTGTAGCCTATACGCCTGCAGTATTTCCGGACCGATACGACTTTCAAATCTTCAAGAAAAGAGCGTACACCCATCTCAAAGGACGGCAACGCACCTCCAACACCTCTGGTGTTTCGGGTGTCCATGGGCGGCGGTGATCGCTTACTATCAGGCGACCTGTATGCTCGTTTGCCTGCTATCCCATAAAAAAAACAATGGTCAAGGTAATGTTTTATTGAATGAACTCAGTACCTACCTATGATAAAACAGTTCAATATAAATTACTAAAGTAAAATAAGTTTAAACCCAGTAGTGCAACACAAGAAAAAGAAACATCTTAAAACACCCGGTGCTGGTAACGAGCCCGCCTCTATAGTAGGAGCATTGCAAATGTAGGTGCCTACACTCGTCCGTTTGTTATTTTATTTGCTCTCTACTCAGTAAACTCTATTACCCAGTCGATGGTTTTGATTCGAGGAAGTCTATGTTTACATTGACTGCTTAGCGCATGTCGTTGTTGTCACAATATTTTACTTATGAACGCTGTGAGAAAGTTTACGGAGTGGACATCATTGTTTATCTATGCGTAGGCGTCATCGGTATTATCTTTGTAATTAAGAACTGTTCAGAATAACTGAATATTTCCTGTGCGTTATCTCAAACGCTTTGTATCGACCATGGTATCAACTTTTTTGAAGTGAAACTTCTAATGGGACTTACAACTGACAGCGCGTAACACTCATTCAGTGTTACGTTGCGCGAAATGCCGACACATTCTGTCAGTGTCGTTGCACTGTACGCGACTCACTCATTCCATTCATTCACTTATTCACTCAGTCAGTGACAGAACAGAAATTAATTGGAATGTGTGTGTTTCATATTTAGATCGAATGCAAAATGAGTTTATGTTTTTTTTTAATGATTTGAGCGAATAGCAATGTAAAATATTTAAAATAGTAAAAATATGGACGTAAATAAACGCAAAAACGTGATAGTCACTTGACATAATGTTTTTGAGGTGTTACGAAGTTTCACTTCTTCGCGCGGAGGGACTCAGCACGCACTGTTTTTTATTTATTCCCATACTACCGCCGCCTGCCTCCTTGCTCAAAACAACTAATGGACTACGTTATTAGTGGCCACCTCGAAAAAGTGCATTAGTGTACCGTAAGTGGTATAAAACTATTTGAATATAGCTCAAGTAAAGTGCGCGGTGAGTGCTTAAACCAGTTTCCATGCAGCGATTCGCCTCAATTACTGTAATCGCTACAGTTTTATTTGAACTATTCGGTAGCCGCCTTTGTAAATGTTCAACCCAGTGTATTAAACGACTGGTTATTTACATGATAAAGCTGGATATTGCGTTTTAAATGTAGAGTGTGTAATTGTTTATTTCATATAAGGTGCATTAGGGTAAGAGTTTTGTATTGTTCACGATTATTTTCATTATTTCGATTATATATTATTTTGGGTTTTCCGTGACCATGATGCATGCAATTGCGTCGAAAATAATATCGGGAGCTCGACAAAAATCAAAAAGGTAATCACGGTCTATATCCCGGTGCATGAGGTGATTCTGAATGACAGAAATGCTCGGGTAATTTCGAAATTTGATATGATGGAAATAATGGTGATTTTTATGCGACTTTCGAAATTAGACGTCTTTCGGAATTACCCTAGTGTACATGTATATTCAAAAATATTGCGGTACCTGGGTTATTTTAATATTTTACGACTTTATTTTAAAGAAAAATAATATTTATTTATATGTCCAATTTAAGAAGAGCTTTGGAAATTCCACGAATCCTTTCTTCTATCTATTTTATGGAATAATTTTGGGGATAGAACAGGTCTGTGAAAATTGGTCAAGGGTTTAGTTAGGGGTGGTTGACTACGTAACCCCTTTTTGACTCTTATCACGGTTAGTTAGCTGCGCCTCGGGAGAGGATCCGCTAGTTTGTAAAGAGAGTGCCCTTTCTTTGAATATTGCATTTGACATCTAAGAGGCCGGGCGGGCTGAAATGATAACAGTGACGGGGAATCATCTCATGTTTGTAATACCTTATTACTCCCAAGGGGAACCAAGTTAAAGCATATTCACAAGCAGAACATTAATTACTCTGAAACTGCCTATTCATTGCACAGCAAAAACTTCGAACTTCATATGTATAAGTCTCTGCTTACAAATTTAGTCATTAAAAACCTGCCGAGCTGACAAGAAACGCTTTTACTTTTTGAAATTAAACAAGCCCTTAGTTTGTATTTATGGGTCGTTTGTTACGAATCACAATTTCGCATTCAGTTTCACCTTAAGAGCCAGTGGGTTCGCAGACAAAGCAATGGACATAATGAATTTTGAAGTCTGAATTTTCAAATAAATAATTCATTGTGAACAAGATGCGAGTTCCTAGTAATGTAAGAAAGCATATTTTAGCTCATATCGTAAACTGCAACGAATGACAACAGTCGTAAAGTTTTATGTCTCGTACCAAGTCGTCAGACTCAATTACAATTACAAATTATTACAAATTTTCAAGTGTCGCGTGGCTAGGTATGCGTGAACCGGCGCGAACGCGAATCTGTTACAATGTTGGGTTGTGATTTTATGGATTCATTTTTACGCGTTCGTGCAGAAAAGGCACTTCTTTCGGTTTATTTATATCACAGAGGTATAAGCAAGGGAAGAGTTGTATCTCCATACATCAGTAAATGCGGGTTATTTGTATAGGCATAGTTAAGCGACATCTAGCGACAATCACGCACTGAGAGAAAATACAACCAGTTTTCATGTTCGTTCAACAAGTTTTTTTGGTTAAAATAGCGCCTACTTGCTCATTGGTTCAAACAACAAGCTACTTGTCATTTGAATCGGCAATATATTTGAATCAACAAGTCGATTTTATAAAAACAACCTGACACATATTGTTTTAAACATACGTTTGGCTGATTCAAACGGATAAACCGCAACAAGTCGAACTTGTTAAATTCACAATGCCTTTCAGTGTAGGCATAGTTAAGTGACATCTAGCGACAGTCACGCGTCAAATAGCTTGAATTATCAGTACCACTATTCGATACTAGGTGGCAACTGGGTCTCGTCTGCAAAAAAATAATATTAGAACAGTTAACAACTTATATTACAAGCAGAAGTAATTGAAAACCGAATACTGATTAATACTATTACAATATTAGCTAAAAATTGGTGAGCATTAGACTTCTCGTTCGTCGCGACATCTATTGACAAGTAGCAGTACTGATAATTTACGTTAGTTGACGCGTGATTGTCGCTAGATGTCACTTAAATAACTATGCCTATACAAATAACCCGCATTTACTGATGTATGGAGTTACAACTCTTAATTCCCTTACTTATTCCTCTATGGTGAACATTAAACTGGTCGACACTGAATACTATGGGATCCTTGAAAGTTTTATGTAGGTAATACAAAGGGTAATGTCAGGTAATAAATATGTCTTGACCAGGTCTATATCGACGCCGACGCTCTGGCAAACTAACTTGTCATTCGCTTCTTCAGTTTTTAAGTTCTAGCTGCGGCTTGAAAGTTTTGGTGTTGTCGGAAATCATTATAATTGTGATTTTAAATTAATGGAAAACTGAAATCGAATGTCACCAAAGAAAGATTGAAGACGACAATCCAGGCTTTTATGTAAAAATTGTCACAATTTTGGATACTTTCAACCCCTTTTTGCCAAGAGTGGCACTGAAACTTAGTAGTTCATGTGCTCTGCCTACCCCTTTATGGGATACAGGCGTGATTATATGTATGTATGTATGTAAAATATACATCACATATTTAGGTCAAAGGTATTAAAATGCAATATATTTACGAGTACATTTGTCAGAGGCTGTAGCTAAAGTATTAACATTTTTGAATGGGTGTCAAAAATAAAAAAAAACTGCCTATGTCCAATATACGTACACTAACCTAGCCTAGACATGAATACGATTTATGGTTAAGCGTCTGCTTTTCAGTAGGTACAATTTCACTTTTTTACATGACGCATGATTAGAAGCTTCGATGACGAGGAATGTGAAATTTGTAATATAAATCGTCTTTGCAAAAACATCACAAACATGTACCCAAGTTTACTCAAATATAAAATATTAAATATTCAGTGTTCTTTTTACGACACTTAACTTCCTTCATATGGGTATAGAAGAGCAGAGAGTAACATTACTAGCGACCACCTGTGGTTTGTGCACGTTTAGCTATTTCCATATACAATCTTATGCCATTGCCTTGAGTTCTAAATAGTAATGTGATTGTGAATCGCCATTTTAAGTCAAATGTTAATTCAACATAAACTTGAAGTTGGCTAAGAAAACGTTAAGTGTGTGCCCTTTTCTCCATAAAATAAATCTGTAGACGTGAGTACACTCCGCAATATATAGGCTACATAACTCAAGTATTTACAATAGAGAGCATTAAGAAAGGATGTCTTCTTTTAATAAATAAAAAAGAGACCATTTTTATTTCTTTGATGTTTAGGACAAAACATGTACGGTCAGCATCAAAAGTAGCGGATCAAATAACGCTCCAGAAGCGAGTAACCCTTCTGAAACCGCTAAACAAAAAGACCATACAAAAAACAACTTATAAAAATATTACCTTTTTGACATCTCTGACCAAGAACTGACTCCGTAGCCGAATGGCATTTCTGCGACGCGAAACGCCACCGAAACGCCACGGAAATGTAGTCTGGCTATGCCTCTGTCTCTCTCTCTGCGCAAGAGCGATAGAGATATATATATATAGTTATATATAACATTACCGCGACCGCGATTAATTAACATTATTTTTACCTTTTTTCTTTTTTTTTTTGTGTGTCGTGCGGTGGGAAATAAACATTAACTAAAAGCGGGTAGATTATATTTATTTGTCTACCCCGAACATTTATATAAATTAATATCGGGTAGTTTTGTGTTGTTTACATCTCCGGTGACATTTTGCTGGGACGTCAGTCTTCCGCGACCACGGCTAGTGCAACCTGGCCGAAACGTTGGGAAAAAAGGTAAAAATAATGTTAATTAATCGCGTTCGACCTGTATGTGACTTTAAATATGTGTACAAAGCGCGAGAACTTAAAGTGTTATCTTGATAAGGGATAGGGATAGGGATAGCGATAGGGATAGCGATAGGGATAGCGATAGGGATAGCGATAGGGATAGCGATAGGGATAGCGATAGGGATAGCGATAGCGATAGCGATAGCGATAGCGATAGCGATAGCGATAGCGATAGCGATAGCGATAGCGATAGCGATAGCGATAGCGATAGCGATAGCGATAGCGATAGGGATACGGATACGGATACGGATACGGGTACGGATACGGATAATATGGGTATCGTTAGAGGGATACGGATAATCGGTCGGCGGTCTCTTACAATCAATGTGCTCTAAGACGACGACGCTTTTGCCCGCGGCATCGATCGCGTTAAGTTCGAAAGTTGCGGAATGCTCCATACGAACTTTCACCCCTATTTTAGGGAAGCGGAGGGTTCAAAGACAAAAAGTTCTCCACTTGGAAAATCACGTCAATATGTCGCTCCGTTTTGCCGTGAAAGACTGACAAACAAACAGAACACACTTTTTTATTTTACATTATATTGTTTACAAGACGAACTTAGTTTAATATCTCCGTTGGCTAGCCGGCTACAAGGCAAAATCTGACGGTTTCCGCGTTTATCCTTATTCAAAAAAAAGAAATGCTTTTTTCAGCTGGCTAAAAGAATTTGTGACTCGTGAGTCACCAATTAATTTACAGGAATACGAGAAATAAATTCGAGATAAAATTGTCACGAGAACTTATAAAATACTAGCTTTTACCCGCGGCTTCGCCCGCGTAATAAAAGTATTCATTAAAATTTTCATTTGGATCCGTAGGTTTCTCTGTAGGTATATTTATCTGCGATTATTTCGATTGCACAAAATACTTTTGCTTGCAATGATTGTAGAAATATTACACATCGACCACAGCATAGGTAATTCTATATACGCTGGGGAAACCTTTATAAACATCCCACATAGCCCGTATTTCGACACTATGATCGGTGGGTAAAAAGTACTTTTTTCTATTATCCCTTACAATTTTTTACATTTTGCTTATACTTATCGCAAACGTAATCTTCAAGCAAGCAAACAACGATCGTCTTAGAGCACATTGATTGTAAGAGACCGCCGACCGATTATCCGTATCCCTCTAACGATACCCATATTATCCGTATCCGTACCCGTATCCGTATCCGTATCCCTATCGCTATCGCTATCGCTATCGCTATCGCTATCGCTATCGCTATCGCTATCGCTATCGCTATCGCTATCGCTATCGCTATCGCTATCGCTATCGCTATCGCTATCGCTATCGCTATCGCTATCGCTATCGCTATCGCTATCGCTATCGCTATCGCTATCGCTATCCCTATCGCTATCTATCCTATCGCTATCCCTATCGCTATCTATCGCTATCCCTATCGCTATCCCTATCGCTATCCCTATCTATCGCTATCCACTATCCCTATCCCTATCCCTTATCAAGATAACACTTTAAGTTCTCGCGCTTTGTACACATATTTAAAGTCACATACAGGTCGAACGCGATTAATTAACATTATTTTTACCTTTTTTCCCAACGTTTCGGCCAGGTTGCACTAGCCGTGGTCGCGGAAGACTGACGTCCCAGCAAAATGTCACCGGAGATGTAAACAACACAAAACTACCCGATATTAATTTATATAAATGTTCGGGGTAGACAAATAAATATAATCTACCCGCTTTTAGTTAATGTTTATTTCCCACCGCACGACACACAAAAAAAAAAGAAAAAAGGTAAAAATAATGTTAATTAATCGCGTTCGACCTTATCAAGATGTTTAATGATTTCTTATCAAGTGCTAAAATATAAAGTTTCATGGTTTTATCTTTTAAAATTAAGAAATCCCATACAAACTTTCAACCTCTTTTTCAACCCCTTCATCCCTTTTTTTCGAAACAAAAAGTAGCCTATGTTCTGTCTCAGGGTCTAAAGATTGTCTGTTCCAAATTTCATCAAAATCGGTTGCGTGGTTTAAGCGGGAAAGCGTAACAGACAGACAGACAGACAGACAGACAGAGTTACTTTCGCATTTATAATATTAGTATGGAGTATGGATAGTATGGATTATAGCTTATAGCTACGAAAAAGATATATTATTATCGTGAGCGTTTCGTGAGCGTTTGTGCATTCGGCTATGTACACAGTTCAGATTTGTCTACTTATTTACATTTAGAAAAGTTATTCAGGATGTCAGATACTTTTGGTGCGTTGTTTCATCCGCTTTATTGATGCTGATTGTACGTATGTACCTATTCTGTGTAACTAGAGAAGTAATAATTGTCTTACACAATTTAAATATCAAGTAAGCGTAAATATTCTGCATTACTATTTTACTAGCAGCACCCACAGCACCCCATTAAACCAAGTACAGCAACAAACTAAACAAAATTGATACATAAAAGCCATAATGATACAACGCGAGCGTAAAATGATTTAAACATCTATGTCCAGGTTCAAAGTATGTCTTAATGCTCTTGTTCAGTGAAGTTAGTTCAGAAAGCCTCCGCTCAAACAGCCCCTGGGCTAGTCTAGGGCTCTCTGACCTACTATTAAGGACTGTCTCAAAGCACTTCGCAACAGACGAAATTTACAGAGCATTCATCTTGATCATAAGACGCTCGGTCTAGTTTAGAAATACAGGAGTACTTATAAAGAAAGTTACTAAGCGTCTTAGCTCAACAAAATGGGTATGAAGTTTAATAGTTAAGTTGTTCCTTATGAAAAAAGGTCAAGCAAAAAGCGATGATTTTTACGCCCCTCCACTAGGCTTGGCATAATTTTAAAAGCGACCTGGGAGAGACGTAAACTCAATGGCCTCTATAAATCGATACTCCAACTCCAGCGTTCTGCGATCTGACCCCCAAGACCTAAACCATAGTCAGCGAAATTTATTGTTAAGCTAAACAATTTTTCTCTTCTACTTTAAGTATAGCTATAACGTGACGTGTTAAACTTGAAAACAATTTTATTTTTTGGTCGCGTACCCAAAGCACTGTCACACTAATTTCGAAAAGCGATAGAAAGAAACTAAGCGTTTCGTTGTCGTAGCGCAAACGAATATCACCAATTGGCGTGTTTGAATATTTTCAAGTGTAATGTTTGATGTATTATATGTATGCATGTATCCAACACTAAACCATAACTGTCTACGTATTATCATATAACAATATTATCACTTATTTGTGAATGACGTTCTGACACCATCAATCTCATTCTAACTGCGTCCATCCCCAATGAATTGCGAATAATTTGACAATAAATCAGGAGGCTCGCCTGATGAAAAGCCATTCGTATACAATACCGACAGCTAGTTGGCTGTCTGATGTGAAAAACGGAAAGTTTATTAGTATGATTTGTTTGCAATAGGTAATTTGAATTAATAATCAAGAACTGTATGGACATTAAATAAATTCTTTGTACTAACAAACGCTAAGTTAAAAATACTTTGTAAGACACTTTTCCAAAGTTTTTGTGGTTGGTATTTCTTTGAATTCCTTTTTACATTTAAATATTAAGGTTTGAGTGTAATTGGCTATTAAGCCAATATAGGCATGACATCTTCATCATCATTCTAATGCAATAAACAATCGCCGACTCACACAAGACAACGGGTGAAAAACTTCCCCGCAAATCCCTTTAAATTATACCTTTAAACGAGCAATTCTTGTATATTTATTCATTTATATATACCGACGATCTCGGAAACGGGTCCATATTGGCTCATATAAAATCATTTGTTATAAAATTATTGTTTATACCGATTTGTGCTCCGAATGATCATTTCTCATAATTTTACTTATCATAATTTTGTTTCATTATTATCAATAGTACTACTATCACTGTTCATAATAATCATTTAGTCGAAAAATTTTAATCATAAATTCTATACAAATATTTAATAACATTCATAATTTTGTGTTTAAGAAAAACATTCATCATAAAATTATTTAAAAAGTTTTGGGGAAGTTCTATGAAAAACTTGTGCCATTTATAGAAGCGCGCTTGAAGCTTTTACAGTGACATATACAATTTACATTAAAAATTCGTTTCTGGTTCGCTCACGGTCAACCTAACACGCTCCTCCTCGCTACGCTCGTCGTCGCACCTAACTGGACTGTCACATGTGATGTCTGTTCTGTTAACAATAATATAACGATAAATTTTATATGAACTTTGGCGCACCCCTCTGAAACCGCTCTAACGATTTCGCTGAAATTTTTTATGTGGGGATTTTCGGGGATGAAAAATCGATCTAGCTTAGCCTTAGGTCCCGCAAAATGCACATTTTCGAGTTTGCATGCGTCTTTCGTTCGCGTTAGTAAACGAAAATTCACTACCCGCGTCTTTTGGGCCAGTCTCCAATCTGTATTCCATTCTCTGCCTTCCCATATGCGACGCGCACTGTAATTTGTGACAATACGCAGATTGCCCGTCTAAGATTTATTTACATAAAACAATAGAGCACGGCGCCGGCACACTGTCATTATAGATTTTCGACCCAGTCGGTAATTGTAACGAAATGAATTATTTATGGTGCATTGCGTGGTGTATTGAGACGTTTACAGTACTTACAGATTTAATCATGATGTCATGTTTTTGAGCACAGTAACATTATATTGTCTTCGGTTACCGCGATAGTTACTCATGAAATAAAACTATGGAAACGGATTAAATCGCGTATAATGTTAAGCACCATCGGCAAAGGTCTGCAGTCTCTGAACATGTCATGGATAAAGTCAATCATGCTATTAAGTTTGACAAGCCTCTGGTTCTTGCTAAGGAGAAGCGGTATATACCCAGTTGCGCGAGGCCGTTGAGATCAAGAAATATCCAAACTTTAATAGAGAAGATGGCTTTACTTTACCACCGGCTTGGGATCCAGTAGTACATCTTTCTGATAATGGAACAAGCACGACGAAGACTGTGAGGCATATTTGTGTTGTATGGTGTTGGACATTTGCAGTTTGTTTTTGTCAATTTTGTGTAAATTAATTGATTAATTGTTTTTTAACATATTTACTTAGTAATGGTACATTTTTTGAATATTGTATAACTAGCTTTATTAATAGTGTGTGAGTGAACCTGCCTTAAAAATCGTTAATATTTCTTGTATGTGGGTAGCTTTTGCACATTGTAATTTTTCCTCAGTCACCCGTTGACCACGAATGCTGTAGTGTTCGAAACGTTGGGATGAATTGTAAATTCATTATACGCGATTTAATCCGTTTCCATAGTTTTATTTACACAGTAACATAGCTAATTAAGTAACCCATATAACCCGGCAACCTTCAAATCAAGGGTGAACAGGCATCTTCTGGGCAAGCTCAGTCCATCGTAGTCCACGTCTTTGCCTTAGGCTAGTCTGTGGCCAAGAGTAAGCCCATTTATTATTAAAAATTAATATTCTCATACTTAGGTACCTATACCTACTATTTTCATCTTTCTTTGAATGGATTCTTTACACAGGTAATTAAAACAAGCGTACTATTTTGTAAATGGAATATTATAATAATATTGCTCATTATTAATTTTGTTATGATTAATTAGGTACTAACTAAACTATGAAGTTTTATGACTGGTAGCTCTAACTGGCAATTGGTAAGTTGAAATGGGAAGACTATTAAAATTAATACCATCTTAAACCAAATGCTGATGAGTGTCATAAAAATAGGTAGTTAATTATTTCTTGCAGGTAATTATCGTTGCGTTTTAATTTAACGCTTCTCATTCTTTACAATTTCAAGCAGTTGACCTGACTGCTTGAAATTGTAAAGAATGAGAAGCGTTTGTCGAGAGTTTCTACCTTTTTCTCATTTGTCAATTTTAGTTTTTAGATACACACTACTTATTAATGTAAGTGAATAACGAAATCCATATGAAAATTGTCTATCTGCTATATGTAATAAGTTTCTTGATACAGTGCCTCAAGGGCCTATTTAAGACATTAGCTTAGCTTTTAAGTCTTAGTTTCTTATATAGTTATGTAAATATGTTCATGTAAATAAAGATTTTTATGTTAATAAGTTGCTTCTTCATTTCAAGGACTATTCTCTTTTCGGTGGGATATTTATCCTTTCTTTCACTTATATTTTGATTGATTATTGATTGATTGATATGCCTTATAACCTCTTTATAATACATTTTTACACGCTTGGTCTGCCCCTATTTATCAGTTATATATTTTTCCCCTCACTAGCTCGGAAACACGCGTTTTGTCCTTTAATACCAGCGGGTAAAAACGCATTTTATCCACTAGTGGATAAAGTAATTTGACCTTGAATAGAGGCAAATTTTCTGCTTTAAAATTGATAAAAGTGGGTTAATCAAGTGATGAAGATGTTTTACCACCTGTGGAAGTACTGGAAGCAGTGACAAACGCTTTTTTTGCGTTGTACTTTCCTCGCTATAGTGAGGGGAAAAGTTTTGTGTTACACATGAGTGCAAATGTATTTTACTTCTCGTGTATTGAAAAACTCGCAAGCTCAGGATTCTATTCTCGAACCACTCGCTTCGTTCGTGGTTCAACTATAGAATCCTTTCGCTTGCTCGTTTTTCAATTCCACACTCGGCGTTAAAATACAACTTTGCACTCTTGTATAACAAATAACTATAATACGTTTCCTATATTGTAATCATAAATTAAAAATATGAACGTACACGTCACCATGACAACATTTCTAAAACTCAAGGAACCCACCAAGTCTAGTTCTGCCGCACTACAGTACAACCGCAAAGAAACAACAGTACATATAATGTAGGTAACACACAACAGCTTTTTACATGCTCTGTTTAAGTAGATTGATCTGCCCCTATTTATATCACCTATCTTAAAAAATGGTACATAATTATTGTATAGCCTGACAAGTTTTTATTTGACCCTCGCCACGTTGCGGATTTTCAGCTGAACTAATTTATTTTACTGGCAAGGATTAATATTTGACACCCGTCGTCGAGAGTCATTGAATGTCAGTGATGTAAACGAGAAGTAAATATTTTAGATTTTCTAACGGTTTCGTCGCAAATATGCCCAAAATAATATTTAAAAAAGTGAAAATAATTATACTTAACGAGATAAATTACTAACAACAAAAAAGGATGAAGGATTTCACAGTATTTCGATAACAATGTTCCGAAATCGGTTGTTGACATGTCCGGTACTGACAATGTATAGTGCAGTTCTCCTGTACTGATTATTTAATTTCGATTTAGCTTAATATATTTTTTGTTCTTATTTAAGGTGTCTGTAGCCCAGCCGTGAAAATGATTTATAGAAATAAGGAAGCCGTTACATCATTGACACCAGTATAAAACAAGGTCCCACGCAAAAACAAAATAAACATCGACGACTTGGATAAAGGCACAAGATTCATGGATTTTAGGCTGTACGGAAACAAGTAGCGAGTATTTAAACCATGCTTATTAAACTTTGATTCTCTAAAACCCTGTTTTCATTTTCTACAAATATTTACGCGAAACCAGTACACGCTGTCCCCATTATACATGACGTCCGAACATTATTGCTATATGAAAGCGGTTTGTAGCGACACTCTTTCAGGGTCAAATAAAATCTTGTCAGGCTATAATACGTGAAATTAAACATAGACATCATCATCACCATGACAACATTTCCAAAAGTCAATTAACCCACCAACGGCAACGCTATTTGTAATTAGGCTTGTCCCCAGTTTTGCCGCACTACACTGCAACCGCATAGAAACAACAGTATAATGTAGGTAACCACGCTCAGCACACATAAAATTTATTTATTGTTGTGCAGGCTTGCCGCACGCACGTCTATTTCGCGGTGTTATTTATCGTTTGCCGATTCTGCAGTTCGCAGTACGGTCAGCAATCGCGTTCGTTGTTTAGGTAAATAAGTTCACGGTGTAGTTTCGAGGGTATTTGGAGCTAAGCGAATAACTTTCCTGTTTTACGTACCCGCTGAAGTCTTAATACTTTCTATTTTTTTGCTGATATTGCATCAGTACTTTTACTCAATATGTTCTAGAAGTAAGTACATACATTAAATACTACGTAACACTCATGGTGAACTCAATGGAACCATGGTCTGAAAGTCCAAGTATTTTTCAAGTTGAAACCATCATCATAATTGTACGAATGCAATAAATAATATAATAAATAGGCAGAACTATTTTGTGAACAAAATATTTATACAAAAATAAGCCTCTGGCTTCATAGATAAAGCATAACTAAAAGCTAGTTTACAAAGTCTTTAAACTTTAGAAAACTAATAGCATTCGCTCGCACGACTGACAATAATGAGAGATTTGTAATTAATTTTGAAGGTAGATCTAAATACTCTAAAGTCTTTACAAGTTTGACAATATTATTATGAGTATTTTCAATAGCAAATAATTTTACTGTTTGTTTCTATAGGGTTTCTAAAAAAAACTGTTTGTTTCTAAAAAAAAAAAAATGACTTTAATGAATGAGTAAGAAAAACGCAATTCCTTTTGGTGTCTAAGTAAAAATATCACGTTAGAAATGAATCATATTTTTCTATCGATTTTAGATGTCAAATACGAGAATATCACCATATTTCTTTGAAATAAAATCAAATGTTAGAATTTGTTTGAATATATTTCGAACCCGTACGCCTTCTTCAAAGTCGTTAATTTTATCGCTTCGAGAGCGCATTAGTTTAAAACAACCACTTAAATTGAATCGTGGCTAACCACTGTAACCATAGGTGTTGAGAACACAGTGCGGCACTGGTTACAATAGGCAAGTGGTCGGTAACCCGGTAGAAATAGCAAGGCAGGGAATAAAGAAGGATGTGCATCGTAAACCTCAATGATACATGCCGCTGCCGAACAATGAAATAAAATCCGGACTGTTGTTTCTATCGAGAACTTTCTGATCCATTGCCTGTTCCCGTGTGTTGCGTAACTTTGTTATCTTTTTGAAATTTCAATTGAATTGGAAAATAATTTATCTATAAACTGAATGGTATGTAACTTGAATGGTAGTAAAAAAATATTACAAATATTTATTTTTCAAGCTTTTAATTTTTTATTCTTTTCATATTTCGCCCGTAGGTACGCATATTTATCAGTTGAAGCTGAATTTTTCACGCGTATTTAAATCAATGCAATATTATGATGACACGGATCCGATCCGATGAGACAGAAAGGCATAGGAATTCTGTGATAAATGAACGTAAAGTTATTGTGCTCGAGATTCGTGACCATAATTGTTTAGGTATTGTAGTAGATTTATTATTAACATATCTGCAGGTAGTTCTTAGTATTTGATATTCTCATGTGTGGGTACCTGAATAAATCAGTGTATGACCGAGCATCTTGTCTTTTACTACAATTTCTAATAGCAAATGCTTCTTACAATCCGACATCGTAACTTTGAGAAATTTCGGTGCAGAATGGTAGAAATAAAGGAATTCATAGATGTGAACACATGTGTGTTGTTTCTAGGTCATATCAATTAAGGCTAATTGTACTGTTATTAATCCTAATTAACTATTCCAACTGGTTTCGGACATATACGTAGCCTGTAACAAAAGCAAAAAATTAAACTGTAGGCTATAGGTACCAACTCCTTATAAGGAGTAATACTGATCAACATTTGTTCAGAGACTTTAAAAAATAACTTTTTTTTATTCCTATCACCCTTGAAAGTTTTTTCTAAGAGGTAATGTATTCTGTTAGGTCTAAAGTGTGACAGACAACGTCAATGACAACAATAATGGCTAACTCAAGTGAAACTAGTGACTTCCTTCCGATATTTAGTTCAAATCGGGGAAATATTGCAAAAAGGCCAGGTCAGAAGTACTCGAAAGTACTCGAAACCGACGAGCGTGTATGAGAAACGTTATGAAAGTGTGTGAAGCGAAAGTGATTTGTCAGGATCGTAGTAAATGGAAATCCGTGATCTCTGCCTACCCCTCTGGGAAACAGGCGTGATTGTATGTATGTATGTATGTATGTATTTAGTTCATCAATAACTTACATTATAATAATTATGTCATTAATTATTATAATACGTCATTAATTATTGCCGTGGCACTGAATCTTGAGTAGTTTCATGTGATCTGCCTACCCCGTTTAGGGAATATATGCTTGAATTTATGTGTATATAACATAATATTTTATACAAATGTAACATGTTTGAAAATAAATGGACCATATATTATTTTAATAGTTTAGGTACATAATTTCTTACACGATTATATTCAAGATTTTGGAGATTATTACCAGGGATAATTAATAACCTTACGTAAGGCTATTTATCGATAAAAGGATTGTCGATGTTTTTATTTTGTCAAGCACTAACAACTTGACGTTCGTGCCAGAAAAATATCTAGGTATAATAATGGCGTACATTATTTTGTATGAAAAATTACAAAATTTAAGACTTGATAATTTTTTAGTCGCTGAACAAATGTTGGCCAGTTTAAGGAGTATTATCATCATCCTCTTTGCGTTGTCCCGGCGTTTTCCACGACTCATGGGAGCCTGGGGTCCGCTTTGACAACTAATCCCAAGATTTGGCGTAGGCACTATTTTTACGAAAGCTACTGCCATCTGACCTTCCAACCCGAAGGGTATACTAGGCCTTAATGGAATTAGTCCGGTTTCCTCACAATGTTTTCCTTCACCGAAAAGCGACTGGCAAATATCAAATGGCATTTCGCACATAAGTTCAGAAATAGTACATTACATCAGAGGCCGGGAAAATGAGGATTTCCGGCCAAGTGGGTATATACCGGATAGGGATACGAGGCCGGGAATCCGTTTTCACGCCGAGGCATGTATAGTGCTTTTTCAAACATACAATGAAATTAATAAAAAATTCTCTAAAGGACAATATTTTATAAAAAAAGTTACTTTGCAGGCCTAGGCCTAAAAAATAATATGAAATCCCTTTACAGTCCTCTCGAGTTGTTGCGCCCAAAAAGCGATACTTCCCAGCCCATTTTAAGGAACGTAAAGACAATATTTCATTGCATGTTTGAGAAAAACTCATTGGTACGAGCGATTAAGGAGTATAGCCTACAGTTTAATTTTTTCCTTTTGTTACAGGCCCCATCCTGTATATTCCTTTAAGAGGGGGTAGAGCAGGGAGAATTTTCAGAATCTGTCAAATTACCCCATTACACACACAAACACCCTTCACTCACACTACCTCAATTTACTGTGAAAGGTCAGTGACCCTTAATTTTTTTCAAGAGTGTTATTTTGAGTTTGTAGTCAACTACTGACCTCCTTTGAGAAATTAAAACTGTAAAAAAGGTAGCATACAAGAAGACAGAGAAAAAATACGCGTCATCTAGCTTTCCTTCTCTGTCCATGTCTCATGTGACTTTAATTTACCTAAATATGTAGATAACGTTCCTTACTCAGTTGATTGTTTACCTAGGTGTATTTCAAATTACTTTACACTTCATTTTGCGTTACTTTTCTATACTTAGATTAAAAATCGTCAGCCTGCCTATCCCCGCAAACATTTTTCAAAGACGTGTGTGAAGGCCGATACCTCCAGGCAAACAATTATGGTCGCGTGCTAAATGATAAAACATCAGCCCTATCGCTTTATTTGTAAGTGCGATAGGGACGGCCCGATGTTTTATCATTTATCGCGCGACCATGATTGCCCTGCAGGTCTTCAGAGGCCTGAGCTGTGCATTACGTATATGCGGGTTGTATTAAAGACTATCAGATATTTTCTTTATTCTTTTTGGTCGTTAGGTTTTTTTATCATTTAGTTTATACAAAAATAAAGCATGTGTATAAAATAAAAACCTAATGAATAGAGTACAGCTAGCAGCAGTCAAGTCAGAGACCCAAAGGAAGACAGGGAATAACGACGCATATCTTATCATATCCAATACCGCCATCGCAATCTGCATCAGACTTGATCTTACCCAATTTCCTAGTCTCTTCTCTTAATTTCAGTTTCTTGATTTGAAAATGTTGAAACTCATACTTAGCATTAAATAAAACACAAATACATATAAAAATCACAATATAATTTTAAATTATGGCTTAGGCCCTGTACCAGTTGCAGTCGCCACGTCTGTAAAGCCACTTGTAGTTTCTTTTAAATGGCTAAATACCTAGATGTTATGTCATAAACATCTGTGACGTGACTGAAAATTAAAAAACATCGCTCAGAGATAAGGTTCAAATTAGCATGGCAAAAAATACAACAATGCAGTCAAAATACCATCAAAATACGAAAAAGCAAATATCAATGTCGCCGTATTTCAGGCAATAAGGGCTGTTTTCTCAAATATGAAAAAATCTCAAAAGCAGAACTTTATTAAGACTTTCTAGAAAAATTATTTTGAACTTGATAGGTAGAACAATTTATAAAAGTTTTACAGAAAAAAATTCTGAACTAAGTTTGTAACTATATGAAAAGCATTTTTTTATCTCAGATTGCATATTTTAGTATCGTAACGATTTTTCTTTCAAATAAAAAGAGAATTATTAGAAAAGGTTCACGGTGTCTGCCGTAAACTGGGGTTACATTGACCAATTTGGGAATTTAAACTTCTCTAGCTTCTACATTTAATGGGTATTTTTACCCATTAAATGTAAAAGTTAGAGAAGTATAAATTCCATAATTGGTCAATGTAACGTAACAAAGAAAGAAAAAAATGGGACCATCAACTTTTTTAGTCTTTTCCTGCTAAAAATCTAGAAAGGTAACAAAATAATGTACGCAAAAAAAAAAACGATGTTATCAAACTTAAACTGACATTGGGGTTACTTTGATACCCTATGTATTTTTTTAATGGTAATCGAATGTAATCCCTTACAAAAGTATTTTATCTCAAGAAAAGATAAAAAACGGTTCGCAGAGTCAAATATTACAACTCTTTAACGCTATTTTGGGGTTACTTTGATTAAAAATAAAAATTACCATCTTCGAAAAACCAACTTTATTTGCAATTGTTTCAATATTTATCACAAGAAGAGATCAAATTATCAGTCTCAACAAGTACCGTGACATAATCAGACAATAATCAACTATGTGTCATTATGGTCAATGTTACCCCATGCAAGTGATCAAAGACACCCCACATAGTAAATAATTAGTAATAAATGCCTAGTTTGACTTTATGATACAACACTCAATACAATGGTATAGCTAAACACATGTCTGGCAAGCTAATATTCACAGTGAACCTTTTACTTTAATACCCACTACGTTAGTTTAGAAGTTATTTAAACATGAAAAATAGCAACAAACTATGCTTATATTTTGACACGTTATCCGCACTGCCCACGACCATACTTGTTCACTGCGTCAGAGCACCATATAACTATAAAGGTTGGTTTAGGGTTATCATATGTCTAGATTTCGATAAATTTATTAATACATTACCGACTACTCATAACATATTAGTTCCTTATTTTTTGATAAAATAAATATAATATGCTCGTGACAGATCAGGTTTTGTTCGTAATCCAAAAAAGTCAACCCTAGCACTTTTCCCTATTCACCCCCTTCCCGACCCTATTCACCCCAACGTTAGGGTGAGCGAAAATTACTAAATAAAACGACATATTTTCAAAGACAACCCGAAGTTCACAATGGAAGATTTTTTGTGTAAAAAATTAGCATGGCACATATAAAAAAACTGCTATCGACGTTCAAAAGTCGGTTTTGGCCCTATTCACCACAAATTAAGTTAGTTCATACCCGTTTCGACCCCATGAACCCAAAATCTTCAGAAAACGATGTACTAAGTAGCCCAAAGTACAGCGCCATCTCTAGGTGAATTGGGTTACTAATTTATGCAAACTACTTAAGAAGCAATAGATGTCATTTCATTTAGTATTTTGGAGGTAACTAGTAAAGATAATTTAGTTTTACAATTGTGCGAAAATAGATTCTCATTTGGCCGGATTTTTTAACCGAATTCCAAAATTCAAAAGGTTATAAATGTATAGTTTTTTTTTAAATATCACTCCTGGTCCAATTTAATATCCCACAAATATTAACGGCAAACTGATAATGACTTAAGTATTTTTGAAATAAATTTGTGACAAATGTGGGTAGTTTAGTAATTAGGCGCTGACTGATTGTGGGTAGGTTATATTTTCGCTCTCTGCTAATAAATCTTGTATGAAACGGACGTGTTTTCTTTGGTGCCTCTTCATCAGCGCTGATCTTCGGCTGGGAGCATACCTTACAAAATTGAATGCCGAAAAAAAAGTTTATCAGCAAAAATTACTTACTTACTTGAAAATAAAGTCATAACCGTTTTCATACTTATGCATTGAAATAGATATCACGCACGAAAGTAAGAACGACAAGGCCTCCTGGTGGCTGAGCCGGGAATCGAACCCGCCATCTCTCTCGCTATACCCTAATCCTCTAAGTGCCACTTGCACCAACGAATATGGAGGGTTAACCTGAGGGTTAACCCACCATTTTACATGGAATTTGACAGTTGACAGCCCACTAACCCTGAGTTAAGTGGTTGGTGCAAAAGGGCCTTAAAGATTCATATACGAGGTGGTCAAAATGTGCCTATCAGAGATAACATACACTAGAGAAATTTCGTCGGGTACCACACGGCGGGCGGGTGGCCTAGTGGTAATGACGTTAGCTGCGTAAGCTGAAGACCCGGGTTCGATTCCCGGCTCGGCCACCAGTGGGCCTTGTCGTTTTTTCTTTCGTGTATGATATCTATTTCAATTTATGTATGTATGTATGTGAACACTTTATTGTACATAAGACAAGTTAGGACATAAAAATACAGTATAGTTATGGTGTACAAAGGCGAACTTATACCTATAAGGGATCTCTTCCAACCTTTGAGCGAATTGAGAATTTCTTATTTATATAAACTTGAAAATAACAAATCAAAAATTATTCAATAAAATAATTTTATTTCTTCCCTAGATGTATAGTTTCATACTTATGATTTTTATTTTAAAGTAATCCGTTTATATTATAGCAACCATGGGTGATTTTTGTGGACTTAAGTAGAAACGTTGACTTGTGGTTGACAGAAGTGTGATTAACATTTCTAAATGTTAATTTATTGTATCTAGTCTAACTACGAAGCAATACATTGACGTATAAATTGCGTCCATATACAGAGAGGTCATTCATAAAAACATCACTTTAGGTAAGTTATATGTCTTTTATACAATTTGACAACCATTGACTACACATCCCAATTCACCCCTGTTCCGACCCGAATCACCCCCTTCGTAAACCTATTCACCCCCTTTGCGACCGGTTCCCCCCATTATTGATCCTATTCACCCCTCAGGCCGCGGATATTTGTTCATCCCGTAAAAGTTCCCCAACACAGTTGCATCGCTTTCTTCATGAAAACCATTATAAAAATGAAAATATGTCTTATGATTTTCTGTTAAACATAAACTTTAGAAGTGTAGGTATACACTACATTCAAAAGGATAATGAACAAATTCTTAGCAAAATTTCACACAAAAATGAAGTTAAAATGAGTAAAAAATCCAATAAATTTGAATGCCTACTTTGACAGACATTTTCATGTCTGTAAATATATTATTTACATAAATCATAAAATATATTATTTAAATATAATAGCATTATATACCCCGGGAACCCTATTCACCCCAAATTACGGTATTTATTAAATTGTCAATATGTAAAATGTCGGAAACTACGGAACGGAACCCTACACTGACCGTGGTCCGATGCGCTATTGGCCGGTTTTTCTTCTGAATGATATGTAGAGATAATATAAAAATTCACCTCCCAATTTATAATAAGTTTTTTGCAAAAAAAATCATTTTTGGCACAGGCTTTACCTTAGCCGACTGTACCTTTCTTTCAAAAATCATCTACTTATTGCTCTCCGAGATGTTTCTAAATACCCCTTACTCAATGGGGATACGACGTTTCATAACAGAGTTCCTCTGACCACCTTTCTGCTCCATCATAAGATCACCTCCATGATACCAGAATATTGCATTGTCACGTGATTTACATAAGTGTGCAAAATTTCAGCTCAATCGCAAATCGGAAAGCGGGTCAAATTTAGCTTCTACGTTTTGGCCCAAACTAAGATATACTAACAAGGCAAGTTGAAAAAAAACTTGTAAAAAGGCTTCTGATATCAGATTTGTAATAAGTTTACTTGTCATAGTTTAACAACAGATGAGGCAGACATATGCACTGACAATACTTCACGTGTTTCGTGAGATGTCAAATCACCTCATACAATTTACCGCTCTAAGGCAACTAAGGTAGGGTTTGTTATTGCACTTTAATTACATATTAATGATTTCTAGCCCGTAAGATATATATTTGCTTTAACAATGGATAGATATTTATGCGAGTGAGAGTGTAATTTAGATTTTTATTTATCAGGAATCAAATATTTTTAAGTTACCCGATCAGATATTTCTGCGGATAAGGACACTCCCCACATCTGCCGTCTAGCAATCGTAGCGTCGGGCCAACTGTATGGCTAAGCCGCGCCGACGCGGCGTCTTTTTCCATACAGTTGGCCCGACGCTACGCTCGCGAGACGCTAGAAAGAGAGACGATGTTTTTGCCGGTCACGGAGCATCACAAATTTTTGCCGGGAATATGTCGTCATATACTTATGGTCCCCTATAGAAAATTAGATATTTTTGCACGGCCGTTCATATCATAGTCATATACACGGTGTTTCCGGTATCACTCAAAACCTCAGACACCCCAACTGATTTTTATTTTTTTAAACTCATCTAGAGTATTCATCTTTTAATCTGATCGTTACTTTTTTTTAAATTGAATTTTTAATTTTCTGTACAGCTCTACTTGACTTTTAGCTCTACACTCAATAAAATAATTGCTAACTACCATTATAAACCATAAGACTATTTATTTGTGTACGTTACTGCAACGACATAAGGTTTACCAATAGACAGCTAAGATGTCACTGTAAAACACTTTAAAGGTTTGTCACAGTAAACTTCAAATTGGACAGGTAATCGCAGTAAGCAAATAAACTCAATATTCAAAATGACAAGGTTGTAACTAGGTACGAGTTCAATTTGTTATGACTTATGATAAACATTAAGATTAAACTGACAAACAACGTCAAACTAGTAGTGGAAAAAATAATCGTCCAAGTAACCGGCCAGTATTAATACCCCTAAATACTGAAAAAAGGTAAACAACCTCTAGCAATGCGATATACACAATGTTGTATTACGAGTACAATAGAATGGGCACGTAAAAAATAACTAATAATACAAATTTAAATAAAAATATTACCCCCATCAAGATATAGCTCAATCGATTCTACTCTCGATTCTGAACAAACTGTTTTCAGGTTTTTAGTGTTAAGTGAAACACGGTGTATATGCTGGTGACTGTTCCATGAATATTTGGTCTAGTCTAGTTGAGTGGAGAAGTGACAAAACGAGCGTTAACTTTCTAAACAACAATATATTTAGGTACTATAACCATAAGTTGAAAACAATAATATAATTATTATTGTTTTCAACTTACGGTTACGTGTTCGTGGTATGCACAGAGTAACTCTTTAATGAAATTGAGACTTTTTTTATATATACAATTAAATTTGAACTAGAAGCACTAAACCTATACCCGCTCGCATTCCCCTTTTTTCTATTCTAAGTAAGAATCAATTAATAAGTATCTGAATATATGTATGAATAAATTAAATTGTAATTGTTTACATACAACCTGTGAAGTTTGGTTGACAAAATTTGACGTAGGTGCTGTCATATATATTTTTAAAATGACGTACTGTTAATACCAGCGTAATGAAAATGTATTCCGATGAGTAAAAGAAAACATGAAACTATTTTCAATTTAACCGAACTAGAATGAAATCATTTATACTCATTCGGTTGTGTTCGTTATTTTCTTTAATAATGTGATATATTTTTATTTATTTTTTATGCACAAGCCATGCACCTTTAAACTTTAAATGAGATTGGATCTCCACCTGACATTATTGATTTACCCTATTTATTTTGAGCACAGTTTTACACTGGTATGGTTTTTCGTGTACGTACACTATTTTCTGTCAAAATATTTGTCAAATTTAAACGTCAACGCGGAGCGACCGGCGACACGTCTGCCTCCGATGAGCCCCTCAGGGCGTCTAATCGAAAGGAGAATTCTGACAGCAATGGCGAATGTATGGAAATTTTACGATAGTTTAAATTTAAGGTAAAATTTCTTTGTTGCCTTTGAGAGGAAAAATATAAAAAACCTCAAAACCTGTAGTCCATTTATCTGGCTTTTAGAATCACTTAATGTTATAACTAAAGTATTGAATTTTTTTAACAAAGTTTACTAAACGGCGACATACGTTTTTCTCATTTTAGGTCAACTTTGTGTGGGTTTAGTTATTACACCGTTAATAATTGGAGATTGTGAATAGTCAAAACTTGTAGACACACTCTTTAAGATAATAACTACATTTATTTTATTTCATTTAATTTAGAAATGTGAGCAGCATTTGTTAAACGCCGAATGCTCTTTTCGAGGATTTCGTACGACCCCCTCTTAAGGGGACAATGTTGTACTAAAATTGCTAGAAAAGTTACGATGTCTGCTTATAATTACAAAAGTTCCAGTACTGCGAAAATACACAGCACGTTTACCAACGGAACTTCATTATTACTTCCTTTTTAATTAAAGACATAAACATTTGAGGAAGTTTATTTTAATCAATTCCTATATCATAATTTTATTCCTCGTAAAAGGACTTTACTGTGTTATTTTAAATTATTTTATGATGCTATGAAATAAATACTTATTATAAACATACTTTCTATAGGTGACTAAAAGGGTGAGCACCGAGTTATAGCGATACTTGTTTATGATTGTAATAAATACACCGTGTTTCACTTAACACTAAAAACCTGAAAACAGTTTGTTCAGAATCGAGAGTAGAATCGATTGAGCTATATCTTGATGGGGGTAATATTTTTATTTAAATTAATATTATTAGTTATTTTTTACGTGCCCATTCTATTGTACTCGTAATACAACATTGTGTATATCGCATTGCTAGAGGTTGTTTACCTTTTTTCAGTATTTAGGGGTATTAATACTGGCCGGTTACTTGGACGATTATTTTTTCCGCTACTAGTTTGACGTTGTTTGTCAGTTTAATCTTAATGTTTATCATAAGTCATAACAAATTAAACTCGTACCTAATTACAACCTTGTCATTTTGAATATTGAGTTTATTTGCTTACTGCGATTACCTGTCCAATTTGAAGTTTACTGTGACAAAGCTTTAAAGTGTTTTACAGTGACATCTTAGCTGTCTATTGGTAAACCTTATGTCGTTGCAGTAACGTACACAAATAAATAGTCTTATGGTTTATGATGGTAGTTAGCAATTATTTCATTGAGTGTAGAGCTAAAAGTCAAGTAGAGCTGTACAGAAAATTAAAAATTCAATTAAAAAAAAAGTAACGATCAGATTAAAAGATGAATACTCTAGATGAGTTTAAAAAAATAAAAATCAGTTGGGGTGTCTGAGGTTTTGAGTGATACCGGAAACACCGTGTATAATACAAGCAAATTTAATGTTTTTTAAGCTTTGGACCGACAAACCGACAAACAAACACAGACTTTATTGCACCACCGAAAACAAAAGCGAACATTAAGAATGACAAAAAAAACACATAAGAAGTGTTGAAAATATCAGACTATTTTTACAAAATATAATTGACCAGTTCACTGGCCTGGTAGTGAACCCTATGATGCCGAAAGTGTTGGGTTCTAATCCTTCTAAAGATTTTTAATTGCATGATGAGCACAGAGATAATATTTGTCGAGCTTTTGAGCTTACTATAGGACATTCTACTTAATTTATCGACGTAAGAACGCCCTATGCTATTTATTTATACCCTCGCAACACTTTATACGCCGTGTTTATTTTTTTTGTTTCCGTTAAATTAGACACGTTAGGTTCATTATCAGGAACCGTCCTGTATATCACTTTTAGGTAAATTCGTAAAAAAATGTTATGCATCGTTTTGACACATAATAAATTAATTTATTAGTGTGAGATATATACATACATACATATATACAATCACGCCTGTATCCCAGTGTGAGATACCCTTAATAATAACATTCAAGTTAGTGTCAAGTGACTGACGGCACATGTCAAAACAAATAACATTAGGAATTGTTAAAGGCTGTCACACACGTGTTCAGTAATTATATTTTTTTTATAAGTCGTTAACCGTAAGAGTTAAGATGCTAGTTTCTTTGATAAATTAATTGTATTTGATCTAAAGAACCTTCCCTTAAAGTTAACGGAATTCAATAAAAACATGATGTATAATAGAATTGAATACATATTTTTACTTATACTCGCGGATAAGTCACCTTTAAATCGAAAAACTAGGGCTATCCGCTAACATTACAGCTCCACCTTTTGCCTCTAAATTGAACTTTGTTATCAGCCTAAGCCATGAAACGTGCTAAGAAAATTAAGCGACGAACGAATAAAATGTTGTTACAAGGAGGAAGCTTTATACACACGAATTTTCTATCAGCCTACTTTCCTGACAACTCATTTTGAGATTTCAAGAAAATATCCTTTTCTTTGTATATGTACGGATTTGGAGGTGGTACCTTTTACCTATCATGTCCTCCATATTATCTTACGAGTACAAGTCGTGCATCTATTTAATTGATATAATATATAATAAACTAGCTTTTGCCCGCGGCTTCGCTCGCGTTAGAAAGAGACAAAAAGTAGCCTATGTCATTTTCCATCCCTTCAACTATCTCCACTTTTAAAATCACGCCAATTCGTCCCATCCCGTCACGTCCCATTTATAATATTAGTATGGACACATACTTCCATACTAATATTATAAATGGGAAAAGTGTGTCTGTTTGTTTGTCCGTCTTTCACGGCAAAACGGAGAGACGAATTGACGTGATTTTTTATGTGGCGATAGTTGAAGGGATGGAGAGTGACATAGGCTACTTTTTGTCTTTTTCAGGGGGGTGGAAGTTTGTACCGAGCATTCCGCAATTTTCGAACGTAGCGCGAGTGAAACTAGTACTAAATAAATTATAAAAAGTTGCCCATTTACAATACATTTAAAATTAGATCGTTTCTGTAATAAAGTTGTACTTTTCTGATATTTTCCAAAAACCGCATGTAGCCAAACTGTCCAACACAACTTATTTCAAACTACTTATTCCGATAAAAAAACGTAGTCATGAAGTCTTGTTAGCCCTCTAAAAGTCTAAAGGTACAGCGGGGCAAATCTCGACTGGGGGCGATTGTAACTGATGCATTTTTCCTTTATTACAGTATGATGTTGAGTTCTACATGTATCCACTGAACACGCCTACCATATATAACCAGTGGACACTCTATTTAATAATGCAAACATTGTAAAACATGGAAAAAATGGACCAGTTATATTGGCCACCCAGTCGAGATTTGCCCCGCTGTACCTTAGGTAATTGTGTGGAAAGAGAAGAATCGTGAAATCTATGGGATGTAATACATTCTATGACTCTTTTCTTTCTGCACATATTGTATTAAAGAGATATTTTTAGCACTAAAAGTCTTAAGTAACACTTCTAAATATACTTAGTTATCAAACCTATTTGGAACATCTTTAAAATCGAGAAGACTGCACATTTCGTATCCTTAGTATGTATTGTACCACAAAATGGACCAGTTACATTTGTGGGGACAACAAACAGTCGAGATTTGCCCCTCTGTACCTTACCACTATAAATGTACTTAGAATACTGAAGTTATTGTAATACAGGTCCGAAGTAATTATTTTCCTACTTGATGTTACTTCAACCTTATTTTGCACATTTAAATGCCTAATTCCAACGTGTTAAGGATCCAATCTCTATGTACTAAACGCTCCACTACACTGGCTCATCACATTTCTAAGCGGTCAGCTCCGAAGGATAGGTAATTAAGAACGTAACCCCAAGCCTAGTGGCCTACGGCGCTAAATGTGGACTAAGTGCGCGGTTAAGCTAGTCTTTCAAGGCATTAGGTAAGCTACGCATTTACATAGCCTAACTAGGAGAAAGCTTCTACTTTTGAAGTGGTGTGTTGCCGTTGTGAATTGCAAATTATAAGTAAATTGTGCAACTGCTAGTATTTTAGAAACTAGTCAGTGAATGCATACTACGCGGAATACGCTGTGATTTGGATTTTCTCACGTGATTTGGATTTTCATAAAAGGCGCTCTAAATTGCTTCGAAATAAAATTTGTCAATCATTTCAATATTCCGCTATGTAGCCACAGCTACTGGAAGCATGTGAATGGATAATATGATACCCAATACCCAATTTACATTTATTTAATAAATAGGCTTAGGTACCTAGGTACTCATAGAATATACCCACAGAACTATAAAGCTTTTACCGTACGGGATATGTTACATGTAGGAAGGTAGTTTATAGAATAGGTACATTCTTACTGAACATTATTAACTTCGCGACTGACACTTTTGTTATGTAGGTAATACACAACTACGCATGATCTCTAATTAAGTATTTTTATCATAAAAAAGAGTGAACAATATGAATAATTGAATAATGATAAGTAAACGGGCTCAAGAATATATCGATTTTTTCGACAATAAGTCTCGTAAAAGTAGTAAAGTACAACGGGGCAAATGTCGACTGGGGGGCAATTGTAACTAATCCATTTTTTCCATTATTACACTATGATGTTGAGTTCTACATGTATCCACTGAACATACCTACCATATTTAACCGGTGGCACTCTATTTAATAGTGCAAATATTGTAAAACATGGAAAAAATGGACCAGTTACATTGGGCCCCCCAGTTGAGATTTGCCCCGAGAGAGTGTCCTTGGTCCCTTGGAGTATGGGACGAATGTTAGTGTGGGATGCTACCTGCGTAGACACATTGGCACCGTCTCACCTCCAGCGGACCAAGATAAAAGCGGGCGCAGCGGCAGGAAGTGCCGAAATTTTGAAACGTAATAAATACAAAAGTCTTGGCAAAGAATACCTTTTTGTACCTTTGGCGAGTCCATGGGGTCCCAGCGCGAACAAGTTGTTCACAGAAATCGCGAAGCGTCTGGTTGAGGTAACTGGTGACCGAAGAGCTGGCGACTTCCTCGCACAACGTATCAGCATTGCGATACAGCGTGGAAATGTCGCCAGTATCCTTGGTACAATGCCTGTAGCGCCTATTTTAGAAATTAGCAAGCTTTTAAGTTTCGTCTTAGTTTCTTATATAATTATGTAAATATGTTCATGTAAATAAATATATATTTAGTAACACTTCTAAATACAGTTATCAAACCTATTTGGAACATCTCTAAAATCGAGAAGACTGCATATTTCGTATTCTTAGTATGTACTACTACCAAGTTCAACATATTCGTTGTATCTAAAATATAATTTTATTAAATTGTATGCTTTATTACAATATAATAAGGCACAACATCGAACGTGTTTTCAAATGCAGATATAGCGAAAATTCTTCTGATGTAATTCCAAGCGCGGAAGACTTGATCGCTCGAGTGACTTGTTTTAGATCAAAATTTCGTTGCATATGACAGCTATGAATCTTGAGGTCTTCTTACTTTGGTTTGTTTTAAACATGGCAATAGGAATACACATTCTTATACCGGCAGAGCACTCATCAGCATGCGACTCCGTGGTACCCGCCGGGACGATATTACGTACAAAAATGCGGTATTAGCTATAGCTAGAACTTCGTGACTTACTCACAGATGTCTGGCCGGGGCACTGATAAAATGAAACTCAGGAGATGTTAGGATGTCGGAGCGTAATTTACTGGTTGATGGCGAAAGCCGGAGATAAATCTTAAATGTAGTGCGGCCACAGTGGGCATTTCGATAAAAAAATAGAATGTGTGCGTTCAGGACCTATTTATTACAAAGACTGTGGAAGGATTGAGTTGTTAACGAATAAGAATTTACAATTAGTTGTATTCCTGAAGCTTGTACAGTTTTTTTATGGGTATATAGTCAGGTCGCCTGGTGGTAAGTGATCACTTTTATTTTATTTTGTATTGTGCCTACTTAATCTTCTTTTGTTATTGCTTACTCTCTGCCGTTGTGTGTTGTATGTATGTGGTCGGTTGTCAGCAACAAGGAGCAAGCTGAAAATCAGCGCTGCAGCCACCATGCTGAAGCACAATGCTGAGCTTGAGCCTTTTTGCTGACACACAAACATGCATGGTCGGTTTTTTATCTTCTTTTATTGTTTGTTTTGAATTGTTTGATGTGTGTTTGCAAACCAAATATTTTTCTACCTTTCTTTCTTTCTAAACTACCCCCTAAGATGATTGTAACTATAGGTAGATTTTCCAAATCGTCCTTCAAAAAGATAAGACCAGAAATAGGATGTACGAAGACTGGCTATGACGATGATGAATTAGCGATTTTTTGTCACCATCAAAAAACTGTTAATGACTACATAAACCATATTCCTGTTTTGGATAAGCCATACAGCATCAATCATCTTTTTTCGTTGCAAGGTGAAGGAAACGAATTAATGCCCTAAGTGTACGCAGTCTCGCGTGAAAAAATGTGTGAAAAATTGCTCCGATTACCTCTAATGACGGAGTGATGTTAGTGGTCTAAGATACAGTCTAAGGAAGTTTTAGTCTCATACGTTATTTGGGTGTGATAGAAAAGAAATGATAAATAATATTCACATTGACATTTTGCAAAGTTTAGATAAACGCATACGAATAATAAAAAAAAAATCGTGTACTACTTATCAAGTAACTAAAGTGTAACTCTTTAATCGAATTACCTCGAAAAATCGATACCTATTTGTCTGATAATATGTAGGCATCAATAGACTGGATCAACTTTTTTTAAATAGTACAGTTAAATTAATTTAATTAATTAACTTTCATTTGATATTCATAGTTCAGGAATAAATAACAAAATTAAAATTGTTTTATGCAACCTTTTTGCAAAATGTCAATTTGAATATTACCTATCTATTTCTTACCACAGTTGAATAACGTATGAGGCCCGGAATTTCTTACTCCGTATCCTCTACTAAAGCTTTTTCGGTAGCCGACTGCATTAGACAAAGTGATATAGCTCTGACCTTCATCTGTATTCCTTCATTACCGTTTCTAATCAGTTAAGGGCCCGTGGAGTAAACAAATCTCGGGGTGGCCGGAGATGGTGGGAATCTGGTTCGTTTCGGTTTCGGTAAAAGGGTTAATCTATTTATTTTATGAATAAAGTAAACTAGTAGCCCTGAGTAGAAACGAACATTTTAATTAGGTATATTTAAAGTAGTACGTATATGAATGGTCAAGGTCATTGAACTGGCTTGATGATGACCAGCAAAACTCCAATTGCGAAGATGGTAGGTTCAAATATCGAAATAAAGAATCAAGGTACCTGGGTCATTTTTTTTGACGCCCCCCCCCTCCTACTTTTTTTGGGATTTGGAATTTTTTATGTCTTTTCTACTCAGAATAGCGAGCTCTTTCAATCCTAATGGGAGAAAAAAAGTGTCCCAAGGTTTTTTTCCCATTCCGTTACCATTTTTTCATACATTTTTTATGCATGTTTTGAAAAATGTTTGGAAGTCTTGAGACATTTCTTTTTCCTGTCTGGGTGGCTAGCCGAATGGCACAATCGCTCACGAAACGCTCACGAAACGAAGCGCTAGTAGATATCTATCTCTATCGCGCTTGCGTATTGGCGCGACAGAGCCAGCGGCGTATCGCTTTCGTTTGGCGTCGGAGAAATGCCATTCGGCTACGGGGCCAGGATCGAAAGACCTCGCGATTCGCGTAAAAAATACCCATGTTACAAAAAAGTGGGGTGGACAACTATGAAAAAAAATGGGCCACCTAATAATGTATGTATGTATAACTTATCATAATGGGATCGCCATTAATAATTCGCTTTTACACCTGTAACTAAAATAGAGTGAAACTAGGTAAATAAAGTGAAGTTATTGATAATAAAAGTGTGTGCGAAACAGGCAACCTCATAAACAGCCAACGTTATCTAAGCGAAACTACTTATCTACTGCATTAAATTAGCCTTGACTGACATGCAAGCTGTAATACTCATAAACGGAGAGATGAAAGGCGGCCCCTAAGTACCCACACGAATAAATATTGGATCGTACTAATTATCATAAAAGTACGGGTTAGTCGTGCGCCCATTACCAAATAGCTGTCATTAGCGGCTAGCGATAAGCCCGGTCTGAGTAAACGCCACCCACAGCGATGCAGACTGTAAACTGGTATTATATTACTCCTAGAACCCAAGCACGCCGGCTATCTCATCAAAACTTGCGTCTGAGTTTATACTAAAATGCCAAAGAGCTCACAGTTATCTTAAGCAGATCTGCGCTTCAACGATCCCTATAGAGTGCATACATTACCGCGGATTACTCAGCCCGAGATAACGCGGGTAACGTGCAAAAGTTAGGGTATAAATCGCGTCAAACGTCTGGTTTCGTCTCGGCAGAGGATCGAAACTCGCAGATAATCCCACTTCGACAGTTCCAGACTTTTTCCTTGGAATTTATGCAATAACTTTTGTTCTGTTATGGTCAAGTTGGATATTTTACCGCGTTTTTTTTAAGCTGTGGTTTGTGATATTTATCGTCGTAAATTGTGGGTTTAGGAATCTATAAGCGAGGTTTTAGTTTTTATCTAGTTTAGTAATAATGTCGTCACGATAAAAATCAATTGCGGTGGCTCACCTCGGGAGCTGATAGTAATAACAGTGATCGCGGGCGCCCCGAGGCTGCGCGGGCGACGGGTTGATCGCGTCCATATTCTGTGCCTCCAGTGTAACAACGTATCGTAGCGCTAACGTTATGGTTAGCCTCACTTTGTATGAGAGGACGTTTTCGAATAATATCTGGGCAACCGAGCTTCGCTCGGTTCTGTTTCGTATCCTTGACATGTGTCGCCATCTAGTTCAAAAATGAATAGTACCTACATCGAGCGAAAGAATTCTCAGCCTTAACAACACAACTACTCCACACGAGATGGCGCGCATTTCGCCACAAAAACTCAAATAGTGTATTTTTCTATTCGTTTTAGCCTTGACCTGTGTCGCCATCTAGTGTTTGCAATAAATAGTACTTACATCAACCGAAAGAATTCTGTCTTAACAGTACAACTACTGCACACGAGATGGCGCGCGAAGAAAAACTCATGAAAACTCGAAAATTCGCGTTTTCCGGGACCTAAGGATAAGTTAGACCGATTTTTCACCCCCAAAAACCCCTACATAACAAATTTCTGCGAAATCGTTAGAGCGGTTTCCGAGATCGTCAGTGTAAATAAATATATATATAAATAAATAAATAAATAAATATACAAGAATTGCTCGTTTAAAAGTATAAGATTAGAATAATACAATACAATACAAATCCACTTTATTGCACAACCTCAGAAATGTACATAGGAACACACACATTACAATAAATTTTATTACAGAGGTAAACAACAGGTGGCCTTATCGTTAAAGAGCGATCTCTTCCAGGCAACCTTTGGGTAGTGGAAAAATGGTATTCATAACTTTAACTAATTAGGAGGTGCAAAAAAATAATAAATAATAATAATTAGGTTATCTTAAACATTTCACATTTCGTTTTAGAATAAAATGTAACTAGGGACTAGGTACCTATGTTCAAATGGTTCAAAGCAAGTTTCCAAATTATAGTACCAGCTATTGAAAATTTGATGTATTTTTTGTTCATCACTTAGGGTAAATAGGCAGTATAGACATTTTAAATACAACGGATTTCTCGGAATGTATGATTCAGTTTTAATTTTTTATAGAACAGACAGTAGTTTTATAAAAATAATCCTTGATCCAACTGTTTATTTACACAAAATTAATAAATACCTACATAAACAAATAACTACTACTATGAAGTAACCAATTTCATTGTTTCTAAAATAGTACTTGCCTACGTAAATTAATTATGAAGCAAGTATTTTATCTCTCAAAGAAAATATAAATAAATACATTTCCTGTTCAGAATAAGACTTTTCTGATTCTAGATAAAATCATTTCATTATAGACCGACAGTCATCAATTACTATTGGTATCATAGGGCTAGATGATTTTATTAATATCATTGATTTTGAAACATATCGTTTGTAGTAACTGCCAATTAACAATCACTTTTCGACATAAGTACTTAAAATATATTTTCGACCGCAAAGAAATACGAGAATTACTATTAAAAGTAAAAATACATTTGGGAAATTCCTCGAAATTTTGTGTTGCAAGTCGGATACGACTTTCATATTAACTAATACTATTATATAATGGCTATATATACAAAAAATAAATATAATTACTTTGGCTTTTCTGGCCGCATATTGTGCAGATTTTTTTTATATGTATTTGGAAAAGTTATTTAGGATGTCAAATACTTTTGGAAAGTTTACTATAGTTTTTAAGTTAGTTTTATTATAACATGGTATTTTTTAGCGTACATTGAAATTGTTAATTTATATTGTAGTGTATTTGTATAGGTAATGACTAATGTATTAAATAAAGCAGTTTGGTGAGGATGTCAGTTATAGTTTACATACATACATACAATCACGCCTGTATCCCATAAAGGGGTAGGCAGAGCTCATGAAACTACTAAAGCTTCAGTGCCACTCTTGGCAAATAAGGGGTTGAAAGAAAACGAAACTGTGACATTGCAGTGACAGGTTGCCAGCCTCTCGCCTACGCCACAATTTAACCCATATCCCACAGTCGCCTTCTATAGTTATAGTTTATTTGAACTTTATTGGCATTTTTAGTTTTTAAATGTTTATCATTCAACGGTTTTAGTTTAGCTGCATCATAAAATGTATTTCCGTTCCTTATAAAGTAAATAGGTACATGGCTAACGACAAATAAGTATATTCAGAAGCATACAAAGCAGTATGTTTTCATAAAAACTCATTCTTTACTCAGTCTCTCGAACTCGAACAATTTGAAACCGCGCGTAGATAACAACATAATCGTGCAAAAAGTTGGACTCCCATCGACATCGAATTGCATAAGCATAGGGGCGTGAGTGAATAATTCCCTCTGATTTATGTATGTTGCTTCCTCCGCGTACCTCATTACAGGTTGACGTTGAACGATGGTCGGTGACGGGAAATATTGGGAACTTTATGGTTTAATCGAATTTGTAATTGATAGAAAAACGGTTTCAACAATTTTTCACTGACTCATGTAGGCACTTTATCATGTAGATGCTGTAGCTGCGTTAGGGCCACTTCACTTACAAATCGTGGTCAAACGTCTACCTATTCAAACTTAAAAAAAACATGTCATCATAGATCAACCCCAAACATTAGAACGCGCATACACTACACCACACATAGATGGCGCCACAAAAAATGTCTTGTAGCCTTCGATTATACTTGTAAATAACGTTACGTATCACTTTTGACATAGATTTATGGCACGAAAGTGACACTGAACGCCAATCTACAAATAATCGATGGCAACAAGGCATTTTTTTGGGGCGCCATCTATGTGTGGTGTAGTGTATACTCGTTCTTAGGCGGTCGCATTTTAATGTATGGGATGGTATGATCTTCTTATATTTTAATCTATGATGTCATACATTTTGTTCAAAAACTAATCCACTTTTATTGTTCTTCAGTGTACTTTGGCAACTGGCACAAAACTTAACCTGACGCCATAATAAACCTGAAGTACGGAGATCAGTCAGCTTAAGTCGGTGTTCTTAATCATAACTTTGCCTTCAAGAACTTTCCCGAAATGCAAAGTGACTGCATCTGTTCTAGACAATAATCCGTGAGATACGATTTATTTAATATCAGAAGTTTCACGGGACCAACAGTTTACCTGAATCGTATAATGTAGTTTTATAACCTTTATATTTATAGAGTAAGTTGTATACACTTAATATAAACATCATAATAGTATATTTCAAAAATTTTCAAACATTAAATAAATGTCATATACAAAGAAAAAGTGACCAAGGCCTCCAGTGTTCCGAGCTGGAATCGAACCAGCATACTCCGCTTACCGGGCGAATGCCTGAACCAACATATATATAACAATATTATGTTTATAACATAATAGTAGTGTTACTACTTAAAAAATACAAGTTAAAATATTTTCTATGAAAATAATTTAATTTGTTCTTAGAGTAAAATGTTCAAATTGAAAGGGAGGCTCCTTTCCATTTTAGCATTTTCGCAACTGTTGAGTATTAAACCTTTTCGTTACAATATCCGTTTCAATGTATTTTTTGGGCGCAGAACAATAAAAGTTTGCCACGTTTGCACTGTCTGCCATTTTTCGGAAACGGATGTTAGTTGGCACTTCCGGTATCGGTTCGACGAGGCACCATGCCAACATTGCGAGGATGTATCGATTTGGGTGCGAAACTGTAATTAATACTAACGTAGCATCACAAACAGAGCTTTGTACGATGTGCCGATGTTTTTTTATACTACATCGGTGGCAAACAAGTATGCCGGCAGTGATATTGCATGCACTACAGTCTGGCAAAAAAATTAGAAATTAAAAAGTGGCAACAAGTTGCGTCCCTTTCAAATCAGTAAGGCAAGTGTGAGAAAACAGAACGACACTACGATGTTGCTACGTTTTAATTTGAACTGTTGTGCCAAGCTGCACAAGTCACCGTGACGGAACAAAATTAACGATTACATACCTACTAACTAATAAACGGTTATACTTACTAAGTTACCTATTCCCTAGCAGTAACTTACCTACACTACTTACATCCTTCTGAGCAGCTTCTAAGCAGTTTATTTTGGTTTTGAATTGGCAACTTTTAATTAGGTACGTACTTGATAAAAGTTACAAACCATGAATAATGTGTACAAAAATTTTACCAACAGCATTCTCAAGAATGTTTTGTACGTAATTCTTAGAACAAATTAATTTATTCTCATAGAAAATAATTTAATTTTCCCCTCACTAGCTCGGAAACACGTGTTTTGTCCTTTAATAACAGCGGGTAAAAACGCATTTTATCCACTAGTGGGTAAAGTAATTTGACCTTTAATAAAGTCAAATTAACTGCTTTAAAATTGATAAAAGTAGGTGAATCTAGTAATAAAGATGATTTACCACCTGTGGAACTATTGGAAGCAGTGATAAACGCATTTTTTGCGTTGTAGTTTCCTCGCTATAGTGAGCGGAAAAGTTTTGTGTTACACTCGGGTGCAAATGTATTTTACTTCTCGTGTGTTAAAAAACTCGCAAGTTCAGAATTATACTCGCTTCGCTCGTGGTTCAACTATAGAATCCTTTCACTTGCTCGTTTTTCAATTCCACACTCGGCGTTAAAATACAACTTTGCCCCCTTGTATAACAAATAACTATTGTATTTTTAGTAGACACACTACTATTTTAAATATACATACATACATACATACAATCACGCCTGTGTCCCATGAAGGGGTAGGCAGAGCACATGAAACTACTCAGGTTTCAGTGCCACTCTTGGCAAATAAGGGGTTGAAATAAAACGAAACTGTGACATTGCAGTGACAGGTTGCCAGCCTCTCGCCTACGCCACAATTTAACCCATATCCCACAGTCGCCTTCTACGACACCCACGGGAAGAAAGGGGGTGGTGAAATTCTTAACCTGTCACCACACGGGCGGGGTATTTTAAATATAAACTGAAATAAATGTCATATACAAAGAAAAAGTGACCAAGGCCTCCAAGTGTTCAAAGCTGGATTCGAACCAGCGTCCTCCGTTATCGCGACGGATGCCTATTGCCTAAACCACTCGGCCATTCGGACACGGTTTTTCTTTGTATATGACATTTATTTCTGTTTATTGTACGTAAGTCGGTAGGTAGCTAAGTACATAATTATGTGCTCCAAAACCCTTCCGCCCTAAATGTATAAATGTATGTTAGGATTTTTTTTTTTTTTTATACTACGTCGGTGGCAAACAAGTATACGGCCCGCCTGATGTAAAGCGGTCACCGTAACCTATGGACGCCTGCAACTCAAACAGTGTCACATGCGCGTTGCCACCCCATTAGAAACTTGTACATTCCCTTTTGCTGTGTTAAGTACACAGCAAAAAGGAGTGTACAAGTTCCAAGGAGGGTTCGGGTTGCCGACGACTCAAAGGACAATAAACGGAACAAGTTAGTTCCGTAAGTCCTCCCGTCATCAGCACACCGCACCCTCGTTGAGCTCTGGCAGCCTTACTCACCGACAGGAACACAACACTATGAGTAGGGTCTAGTGCTATTTGGCTGCGGTCTTCTGTAAGGCGGAGGTACTACCCCAGTTGGGCTCTGCTCTAGATTCGAGCGAGACGATATCCGCTGTGCTGTGCCCTACCACACAAAGCGGAATATCATTCGCTATGCCCTACCTCCTACTAAAGGATAACAATATTCCTTATTCCCATCTATCGTGAATAGTCATATCGGGTAATATTTTCACAAAACAAGTCACGTATTAAATGAGAATATTCGGGCGAGGCTGCGACTTATTTATCATTCCACTCGGAGCTACACCCCATGAATTTTATACAAGATTGAGCGATTTACTGAGCAAAATTGATGAGACGTCTATGGAACGGTGCACGGTGTCAGCGCTTGATTGGAAAATGTTGCCAAATTATGACGTGCACTAAGTTTTGTGGGTTCAAAGTGAAAAAGTAACCGCAAAGTATGAAGAATAAGTATCTTGGAAGTCTCTTTTATTTTAGCTATGTATTAACCGTTTGACTCTGAAGGTTTGGATTGTCTTGTCATAGCTATTTTGGTATAAGAGAGTTATGCCTCAATACCTATGTTTGTATGTATTTATAACAATATAATATGTGTAAGTAAACTTTCAAAACGCTTATTTACTTTTAAATGAATAATTAGTTAGGTATGATATTATTTAGTTAAGAGAAACCCAGATCATAACAATTAACAAAAACATAACCTTTATAAAGTGAATTGCAATTTGCAACTTACTTCACATAAATATGGCCGTTTGTTTAACCTTTCAAAAGATCTAACATGCATACATTACATACATTTAGGTGGATAATTAAAATTGCATGCGAGCATTTAAATGAAAAACTGCGGTTAAATAAACATGAATGCAGCCCTGTTGAATGTATAACGCGACCACTATGATTTCGTCGCTTGCAGTTGCAGAGAGGCTTCTAAACGGGCCATGTTTTACACTGGAATATAAGGCCGGCAAACTAATTGATGTCCCTCTCTTACTCACATAGAAGTCACCCTAATTGAAATGAAGAATATCGTTTTTGAATAACTGTTTAATGTCTCATACATCATACAGCTTTATAGAAATGATTTCAATTTGTCTTGCTTGCCAGTTTAAATATGATTGAAAAAAGTTACGATCCGGTTTTTTTTTAACCAAAGTTGTCACTGTTGACGACTAACTGATTAATGGTAAATCTATTTTGCTTCAAGGTTGATTGTAAAAAAAAAAAAACTGAAAGATAACCGTCTTCTAGCAGAATGGATCTACCCAAGAGTTTGACAAATAATGTAACAAATTATGTAATATGTAATAATGTAACAAATTATGTAACTATTTACTTTAAGTACTTGAGCCGAAATCGAAGTGGTCGACTTATAAGGAGTGACGGGCCCCGTTCCTCACCTGTCAAGTGGTTTCGCATAAATGTAAAACTGGATGATGTTCTCAGTGGGCCTGTCAAGGCTCCGGGGAGCAATTAATTATAAATTTAATTGAAAACATCGAAGAGGCAGTCGTTTACACTAAATAGGAACAGCGATGTTACTTGATTGAATTCTGGCTTTGGGTTCGAGGTCAGGTTATTAGCTTTATGACTTAAGCTTTGAGAGTTTTATTGATTACCGTCGTGTTCTCACAATGGCAATAGGGCCGAGAAAAATAACAAAATAATTAATTAAGACTAAAATGTGTCCATTTACGAAGTTACATACTTAAAGGGTCTCGAACGTCATTATTGCACTTTAGAGCATTAAATTCAACATTTCTGTCTACTTAATATGTCTATATCTAAAAACACTGCTGTGACGGCACAGTGGCTTACATATTACAAGTACCTACATAGTTATTTGAATAGCCGGTACTTACCAATTTCATTTTCTAAAGTCTAATAACATTTTAGCTGAAGCCAAAATAATTTATGAAAATTATACATACCTATTGCTTGATTAATATATGTTTAGTGTTTACTTAGTTATAAAGTTTAGTTAACTTGTAACCCAAGTGTTCTTTAACTCATAACAAATGTCAACGAGGAGTCATTTTAAGCCGTTGACAAGTTTATTGGTCGTGACGCTAATGCCTCCGGATTTAGTGCAGACGAAATTAAATTGGAATAAAGTACAGTCCACAAAAAAGGTTGTATGCCTCTTTGATTCATTTTGTAATAGAATACCTGGAAAGGAAACGGAAACTTACATTAAGCTGTGTATAATACATATAAACATACATACATAAATTCACGCTGTATTTCCAAAAAGAGTTGGCAGAGAATGTGCACTTCAGGCTTCAGCAGTTTCAGTGTTTCACAGCTCAAGTGTCAGTGCACTCTCAGTAATTAAGAGGTTGATCATTGTGAGGCAAATGGATGGCTAGCATGCTCAGGGTAGCCCATGAGGATGGTCAGATGCTGCGAAGAGGGCAGCTGGTGGCGGCATGCATCGCGCAAACACATGGCGCGTGACCGCACGCTATGGACATGTTACTTTATATGGTCCCGATCCTCAGCAATGAGGGACCGAGGAAAAATGATATACATAAATCATTATTAAAATTCCAAGCTAATGTTTTAAGTTAAAATTCACTTCCTTGTATTTCGTAAACTAACAAAGACACTCCTTTCGAACTTTTCCTGCGTCTTAAACTTCATTTTGCTTAGAATTTCATTCAAATTTATACATAACTTCTTAAACTTTGGGGTACACAGGTGCTTGTTCTTGTTTTCATTTACAAAACATGCTTGTAAGTTTATTACATTTTCATTCAAAATACCGCTTTTAGGTTTTTGGTACCTATTATCTGTGTAAATGAATGTCTACTAATAATTAAAGAAACAGTAGAGTTATGCTGTTCAACGAATAGTTAATAGACATTTTTAAGGAAAGTGAAAAACATTTTTATACCTATATTAATTTTTTTATTACTTATAAAAAAATGGAAAGTATAAAAACAAAAATTTTTATACCGGTTATATTAATAGCAATTTTTTTATTAATCGTACAGTAACTGTTACTAGGATAAATCGACAAAAAAAAATTAAAACAATGCACCTTAAGTATTGATTGCGTAAGGTATTCTATCAAAAAAAACTCGACTGAATGTTTTTTTTTTTTTTTTTTTAATTTTTTTTTGTATGTATGTTATTCGATAAGAATGATTTTCAAAATTTTTTTTCTGATCGAACCGGTATAACCCCGAGACCCATTGGCACCAAGTCAGGGTCTGATGATGGGATCCTGGAGAAATCGAGGGAACTCTTCAAATGTTATAGGCACAAATGTTTTTAGTCTATTTTTCAAAGGTTATTTACGTCTGATGGTAATAATTTTTTGGCTGAGCTGATGATGGAAGTCAACTCTCAATGGTTAGGAGTTAAAGGATAATTCTTTCACTACTGTACATGATTCGGAGATACATATAATATCACTAGGAACCACTAAAAATCAACAAATAAATAAACTTTTTCGTACAGTACGGAGAAACTGTTATTTGTTAGGATAACATCAAATTATAAACAAATCAATTAAACCAATTAAAGGCGACGAAATGTCACCGACTACAAAAATATTGATTTGTTTATAATTTATTGATTACGATAACAAATCTGTGAAAGGTTTATTATTTTTGGATTTTTGAAGGCGGTTTTATTTTTTGTTAAAAAGTTTTTGATCCCGATTACAAGATGCGAAGCAAATAATTTCATAAATTATCTTTTCGGACCATTATCAAAATATAAACACAAGTAGCTCTCACGTTTATAACCTACGCTATTAAACTATGCCCTTGAATTTATTTATACTTTTGTCACTTGCAGTGAGTCGTATAATGTTCTCCACGGCTCATTATTCAGCTGTTATCTTTATGGTGCTTCGGAAAGAACTTTAATTGGTCCCAGATGTGCCGACGAATGTTCTGACGACGCTGACAACTGTGTTGCACGTTGGGACCAAATTGTTTGTCAACGTTGACATTAATTTTCGGGGAAAAAATATTATTCTTGAAATAAAATTTGGGACTTTGAAAATGAAAGGATGACTCACGCTTAAATCCCCGTTAGTATAAATTGCGAACAATGTACTCAAAACATTCAATAAATTTGCTAAATAAGTCACAAATTTATTAAAAGAAATGGATTTGAGCAGGAAGAATTGTAATTATATGTCTATGTAAGAGCATTTGAAATACAAAGTTTGTTTATAGGCATTGTCCGCAAATTCAGTTGTACTTTAGAGCGGGATGGGACATGCCAAAGTGTTCATTTCTATAAGAATCACGCTATAGTCCTGACGGACACGCGTGAAACTTTCTGTAGAAATTGACATATATCGGCCCATGCTAACATGAGTCTTAGATTTTTATTGTACCTATATTTATTTTACAATCAAATTAAACAATACATAATAATCATGTACTGATGTATGGTGTAATACGATTTATTTTCCAAATTTTATAGTTTAGGTCAACCGGAAGTACCCTATTAATTTTGACTTCCTTGAGAGTGTAGATTTTTTTTCAACTCAATTAACCTATGTTGTATTTACTTAGAAATAAGGTTTTTTTACAGCTTCAAGGAACGGTACAGTACACTTGAGTATAGGGTTTTTCCGAAATAAAGAATATTGAAAAATAGATAAACGGATAGACAAGAAAGTACATAATTGTATAAGGGTTCCATTTTTCCCTTTTGATCCGAAAAAGATAAAAAATCTTTGTCATTCAAAACTTTATGTGTTTTCTCAATTCAGCTTTTTTTCATTTATTAAACATTTCATTTTCATTAATTTATTGTAAAATGTTTCCAGAAAGGATAGGTAGATCTTATCACACAAAATTTCATACAAAACGATGTCTTGCCACTTCAAGGCAATGATAAATCACTTGCTATTTTTTTGAGTTACTTAGCATAAATTTATCTTATTTCGATAGTTTGTAATATACGTTTACACACACTGAACCCTACACGAAATTTGTCAGTATACTAAACACTATAAATTTCTGACAGTTAATCTTAAAAATCAATTTGAAATGATTTATTTTTAACTAATATTAAAAAATAACTATTCGGTCAGAGTAAGTATTTTCAGACATAGTCTCAATAAAAAGGGAAACTACACTCTGTCTCATTTATAGAGGTTAAACTTGACGACAAACCCAGCTACCATAGGTACACCATTTAAACAAGTTTTAAAAGATTTTTATAAGAAAAGCCTGCTATGTGACGCAAAACACACGATCTGGAAACATTCACGATTTCTACAAATTGTACTAAATTATCGCTATGTATGAGATTGTACAAATCGGGCACAAACATCTAACACATCTTATTATACAATATTTCCAAAAATATAGCTATGTATAGTTGTATCATAATTCACATAGCAGGCACAATTCCAAAACTGCATATAAATATACACAACACAAAAAAAAAAAATGAGTCTTGCTTTATTCGAAATGAAAAAAATGAAATATAGTAATGGCTGTTATAAATAATACCAATAAAACATGAAACTTAGCCAAATACACCCAAACATTAAAAATAAGTACTTACTGTACAAATTGGATTATTTATGGCCTACCTAATAATATATATAATATATATATTTTAGGATATCGATGTTTGCTTCGGTCAATCATGGCCTTGGATCTCACAAATATAAAACCATAAAATAACTTAACTACGCCATGAAATGTATCTCCCGTCAAATTTAATAGGTACCTATAGATATACAATTTCATGACTAACGGCCCGATTCAAACAAAGCTTAACAGATCCCATGCCGCTGTTGTACTGATCTGTCGTGCGTTGTCAAAGTGACCTCTTTTTAGGGTTCCGTGCCAAATAGGTACAAAAGGAACCCTTATTGTGTGATTCTGTCTGTCCGCCTGTCACATTTCTAAATATCTGAAGAACTACTTATGCTATCGATTTGAAATTTGGAATAGTTATGGACATTGTTTATTCATCAATTTGCTCAGAGTAACTTCATTGTCGGTAGTAACTTTCACATTGTGAGGAGAATGACGTAAGATTGACATGATGAAGTGACGTTTTGGGTTGAAGAAATATTTCGAGACTGATAGATCAATATCGTATCCTTGTGTGATTGTATACTTAAGCGTGATTCTAATGGGGCAATCTTTGATGGTTTATAATACCAGTAATTTTCTTATTTTAGAGCATTGTTCCTGAAAAAGGAAGTAAGTATGTTGTTAATTTTTTATCACCAAATTTATAGCCAAAGTAACGGAAGTTCGAAGTGTAAAGGAAATTGAAATAAATCTACCGCAGATGCTTCCAGTCATTCACAGCCCATAAAAAGTACTGTGAAAGGGTTATAAAAGATTAACCTCTTGTAACAGAAATAGATCCGATGCCTAATAAAGACACGGCTACTTAATCACAGCGGCATTTCCTTTAACCCTCTTAATCATTCAGGAATTTTGTTACATGTATTAGATATTTTTAGAAGCATTGTTACGGGTTGAAATAGACTTATAGTTACTGCCGGACGTGAATGTGTTAAGATTTGTGTAATCTTCCGGCGAACAGTGTGACATAAAAAAAAATACCAAAATGTTCAACTAATTTATGTTCCAAAAACGTAACCGTTTCAAAATACTGGCGCCTTCAGTTTTATCTGTTATGCAGTAAACTGGAAATAATAACAAATTACTGCCGGACAATCATTGCTCCGAAGATGTGAAGTTGTGAGTCACTGCAATATGATACGGATCTGTTAGTATTAAATGACGTTTCTTTATAGTTTGGACATTGACATATCCGGTCCACGTCGTATGTACTCGTAGATATAATATTTGAAGTATAATATCCTCTGTCAAAAATTTGCCACTTATTTTTGTAAATTAAAGTTTAAATTGTCCTTGAATACGTTTGTGCTCTTCTGTCACAATTGCGTTGAACATAAAACAGTTGAACGAAACATAATTAATAATTATTTTAATCCGACTTCGGCATCAACTATTATTCCTCGATTTAATCGAGTTCTAAATTCGTTAGATATTTACGGCGTATCTGCGTTGTAAAGCTCGGTGACATATAGTCCGGTTGTATTGTAATTTCGCTGTGTAATGGTGCGTCCGAAGCATTATGACTTACAGCGGGTGGGATGACGCTAGTGATGTGCGAAATGTTGTTCCCTTCCCGTACGTTCCCACGCGGAGTGTTGTTCTTTTCCCATGAATATCGAAACATTTATTGTGCTCTTAAGAATATTAAAAAAAAAAGTAACTTATTATTATTAATATATTTAATTTTGTGTTTTATAGCTCAGCACAATCAATATAATCAATCTATGTATTCCTTGTCTGTACTTTAATAAACCGTTGATAAATTATGAACCTTAAAAATAAGATCGCTTAAAAAAAACACCTCAAATGATTTTGCTTGATTAGCTTATTTGTGTCAAAAATAAAATATTTTTTAAGAGACCTTTTTTACTTTTCATAAAAACTATTAGGTACTTATGCAAAAATAATAATACTCAATTTAACTTACTACGTGAACCAAGCATGTTTCCATTTGTCGGATTTTGATTTTGAATTTACTCTGGTATTTTACTTTCAGGAAAACCGGTGTCCAGAAGCAGCAAGTGTGAAATAGCTTGATATAATATACATACTTATATCAATTATCCTACCACTTAACCGTCCAAATCAAATCCAATGTCTATATTTGTAGGAACAAATGGGAACGTGTTCTTAAGCCAGTAATATTCTCAGGAATAGTAACATCACTAGTCAGGGCGATCCAGGAGATCGCTTTATTAACACTAACCTTTTTGTTTGTATTGTGAGAATTAAATTAATTTGAGATGAGCTCGAATTGCGAGGTTGGATTTCAAGGTGTCTAGTTTGAAATATGATTTTATGACTTCCACCATATGGTTGTTAGCAGAAAAAGATTAAAACACAGAAAATTTAATTATTTAATTAAAAACGGTCAGAAGATAATCAGAAATGGCAACGTAGACGACAAATTCAAAAGATACGAGTATGAACATTTAAATCACCTAATACCAAACCAATCTTCTTCTTTGTCAAGTATCTTGGAATTGTTTCTTGATGATGTGTGTGTGTGTGTGATATCAGACGATGGTACGATGGATGCGGATGCCACGCACAGAGTCGCAGCAGGGTGGAACAAATGGCGCCAGCCTAAGGGAGTTATGTGTGATACAAAGATGCCAGTAAGAACGAAAGGCACAGTTTACAAGACTGCAATAAGGCCGGCTATACTATATGGCACTGAAACATGGGCTGCCAAAAACGTACAACGTAAAAACACTCAGAAGCTCCACACCGCTGAAATGCGGATGCTGAGATGGTCGAGCGGTGTCACGCTAAAAGACAAAGTTCGCAACGAATACATCCGAGGTAGTCTAAAGGTGGCCCCAATTACTGATAAACTCGCAGAGACCAGACTCAGATGGTATTGGTCATGTCAGGCGCAGACCAGAAGATTTTGTCGTGAAGAAGTGCCTTTCCATCGCAACAAGCAAAAGGGGAAGCGGTAAACCGCCAGCCACATAGCTAACGACTGTCCAGAGGGACATGAAAACTCTATCATTACAATGCAATGACGTATATGACCGCAACAAATGGAGTGACATGATTAAGAAAGCCGACCCCGTGTAACGGGATAAAGGCGAGGACAAAAAACCAAACCAATATCGCGAGATATATGAATCTCGCAATGTATTGGTTTCCGTTGAAGTTCAGGGTGGCTAGCCGAATGGCACAATCGCTCACGAAACGCTCACGAAACGAAGCGCTAGTAGATATCTATCTCTATCGCGCTTGCATATTGGCGCGACAGAGCCAGCGGCGTATCGCTTTCGTTTGGCGTCGGAGAAATGCCATTCGGCTACGGGGCCTGTTATGTATTATATTAGGATCAACAGTAGGGTAATTCCATGTAACAGAGTAATGTAAGTGACCAATTATTTGCATGTTTTTTATTCATGGTGCTAATTTAAATATCAATATATCTAAGGATTAAAAGTAGGCTTATCTAGAGATAAATTAAGACTTCAATTTGCATCATAAATAAAAAAACATGCAATGAAGTGGTCACTTACAATTGCCCAGTCATCATCATTCCCTTGCCCTTTTCCCATTATTTGGGGTCGGCGCAGCAGATCATCTTCCTCCATTTCTCTCTATCAGCCGTCATTTCCATACTAATACCTTTCACTCTCATATCGTTGTTCACACATTCCATCCATCTTTTCTTAGGCCTTCCACTACCATTGTATCCATCCACTTTCATATTTACCACTCGTTTTATAACATTGCTTTCATCCCTCCGCATTACATGCCCATACCATGCTAATCTACTTCCTCTCAATTTCTCTGTCACTGGCGCTACTTTCAGGCTTCCTCTTATATACTCATTCCGAATCCTATCCAGTCTTGTCACACCACACATCCATCGCAACATTCTCATTTCATTCACATGCAGTCTTCTCTCATCATTCGTTTTGGTGGCCCAGCACTCACTTCCATACAGGACGACAGTGGAATTGCCCAGTATGTTACAAATATGTTTCATCAGTTATTTCAGTAAAAGGGTAAAAAATAGAATAATAAATCATGACATCCACATCTGGCATTTATCAGGAATGCAACGTTTTTCTTACATTTGACACATCTTCGCATCCGCTCCCCATTCCTTAGAATGCAAGTCCGATTTTCGGAGTGTTACGTTTTAAAATGTGACCGGAGAAAGAATTGTTTTTCCATGTCAGCCTTTGTACGTATCTAGAGCATTTTACTTTATACCGGGACAGTGTCACTCGAGTTGCGGGACGTTTGTAAATTTATCACGAATACGGAACTGACGTCCACGTAGGACACTGGAATATTTCAAGTAAATCCTAACTATTCTACTAGGAAAGCGGTTCCTGAAGAGGCGCACCGCACACTTGCTAAATAAACATATAAATAGAAGCTACATGTACAGAATTAAGAAGACTAAATACAGCAAAGAAGCTTGTGGTGGTACTATCAGCTGCAAAAGTGCATGGTGAATTTATCAATGAATTCATTCATATTTTCTCCATGCACTTTTGCAGCTAATAATAACTGTATATGCGAGATATTTATGCTTAGAACCGACTGCTTCAAAAACGGGGTCACTACCACTTGACTGGGCTAAGAGTAGGTAGTAGGTCGCTTTCATTAGATAATGTATGTTTTGAAAAGGTTGTATATTATATATTATTTTTGTTTGCACGGGCATGAGTTTTATTATGTGACACGTCGTTAGATTTATTGCACCGTATTTGTGGCAATAAATTAAACTTCATTTAATGAGAGCGAGATGACCGACTTGATCGACATAATTAAAACTGAGGAAGTTGCCAGCAAGCAGAGATTTTAGTTATGTCAAATATTCGAAATTAAAATATATTAGAAAAGGATATTGAAGATAATTTTTGCAGTTTCATAAGCGTATATTTAGGTACGTGTTTTAGGTACATTTTTGTGCAGCAGTCTGCGGTCAAGTTTATAAATAGATGTACTAACTTTTCGGGATTCCTCATCCAAGTATTCTTAATATTCTTATCATAATCCTCCAACAATTTCTTATTCTCATCAATCACACAAAACCTCATTCCTACTTCCCTTTGTAATGTAGTTCGGTACGTACAAAATGTCATTATTAATGACACTATATTTGTCACAATTCATCTTGCGGATAGGTAGTGACGTTTCTCTATTACCGGAATATGCCAACTCATTGCCCGGTGGTTGGCCGCGCCCTTATTCTGGGAGCTTGGCTGAAAGGTCTCAAGTGTTAGTTTTTGTGACTTTATTTGATGAGAAAGGAATTTATGAATTTATTGATGCCCAAATTTAAATATAAAAAATTTAACGTTTTCAAGACCGATATTTGACATGATAATATTATAGGCTTTCGATATAAGAATAAAATAAGCCATGTGCGTCACGTTTCTTAAAAAAAAAACATATTTATTGGAATGTCCTTTTATTGACAAATGCCGATAGAAAAGGCATATCATAAATATGACAGATATGGCGATATGTTTATATCAAGACGCAGTAATCTATGTTGGAAATAAATATTTAAAAAATAAATTAATAAAATAAAACCGAATGCCAGTGACATTAGTGCACCCATTGTAAGTGTTAATAATTTCCCTTTGAATTCATTTTACTACATATAATAGAAACGTTTAAAAAATAAATACTCCAATAAAAACTAATGGATTAAAATAGAAACCGCAGTTTGACTCACATCGTCCATTTAATTGTATAGCTTTGAATGCTTCTTTCCCAAAAAAACGTGTTCTTTCATCAATAAATCCCAAAGTTGATTTATTGACAAACGCACACTATTCCGAACAGATTCGATATAATTTGTTAGCCAAATAATCCGGGATTTCGATGCGGACCCCACGACGTTATAAATAAAACCGTTCGCAATAAAATAACGGAGACAATTACAGAGGACTGTTAGTCGGAACGAGCTAAATTTCACCCACATTATGGCAAATAATGGCAAACAGTAGGCGATGCGTCGTCGGCGCGCACCCTCGGCGCTCGCGCTCCCTGCGTCGATGTGTTACGCCCTAATCCCCTTTATATCTAAATGCACAACAGGACACCCGATAGAACCAAAAAAATCGTAACACGGGAGCCCAATAATGCGAAAATTTATGTCACGGGCACGTGCTGATTTCACATAATGGCAACAAGGAATTCGCATATTGGTAATCACATTAAGCGAATTTTATTAGCATTTATTATTTGTTTATACGTCAAAGCGCGCTTTATGGCGTATACTGTTGGAATTGCATTAGGACGAATATTGTGCGAAAATAGGTAAATGAAAGCTTGGCTATAACGTCAACCGTTATGCCCGTTTATGATTCGAGTTGTGTCGTTAGCATATTATTTATGAATCCTAAAGTGTTCGAAACGTTGCAACATTGTACACCTACGGAAAACAACTGGGGTCAGATACCTACAGCTGAAACCTTTTTGAGCTTAGCTTTTTGGGAAAATACCTTCAGATAGTTAACGAGAACGAAAGTTCCACAAAAGTAGATAATGTAATTTTTTGTAGTGGGGGATCAAGGGGATACATCTGCCCCAAGGGACGCAGGGTACAGTATTGCTAACTCTATAAGACGACTAGCTGCATTCACCCGAGCGGATTGCCCGAGGGCAAGACGATAGAAAAACATTTTATACTGGGAAACGCCACCTGCACAGATAAATTGAGTAATTCTGGTCAATGCCACCCTCTTGTTCCCTCGTACCGCGAGATACAGATATCTACGTTGCACAAACAATTAGTTCCATTTGCAATATTAAAAATGGAGCCCCATTCAAATAAGGACAGCTGAAACAATAGCTAAGAAAACGGGACTGCACTTTTTCAATTTCAATCGTCCGGTGGCTCGCTTCGCTTAACGGACTTAACAACGGAACGAAGAAACCGAATGAAAGTCTCGCTCATCATGATTTATAGTGCAATACCTATAAAATGAAATTGCGGATTGTGAACTACGCTACAGTTTTATAGTCGGACTTATCCAACAGATGTAGGGTCATTCGGCGCCTCGAGGGAGGCAGGGGCGACGTAATAATGTTACCGAAGTTTAAGCAAGGCGGATGGCTATTACCGGGCCAAATTGTGACCGTAGGTCACCCGCTATTTACTTGTACAAGTCCGAGGTAAATACTAGCAAAATAAATTAGTCTAACTCAATTGCGCCATTGAATCAACATTGAATATAGCCGGGATATTTTTGCGACTAAAACAAAAGGTTAGACAGTTATTAAATGTCATAACACAAGTGTATGCGCCATTAAGAGTCAAAGTTATAGCGTCGCATAGTTCGGCGTATGTAAATCTGCTTTATTATAGGAACATTGTAAATCCGCGGGAGAACGGGACTAAATTGATTTCGACTGGCCGCAACAATAATTAGAGCGGTATGATGTATGATCCGCAGTAGCCGCGCCGTTGTCTGTTTTTAATTCCATATTTATAATTTATGAATAGGGATTGTTTTGTTGGCAAATAAACTCGACGTGGTATGTTGAATTATTAAACACGGTTAGACCAACTGCTGCTATGAACGTATATGTTTTAGTATGTTGTTTTAATGTAAAAAGATTAATCATTATTTTAAAACCAAATACAGGGCTTAAATAATCCCGTCACATATACGTTTATACCAACGTAGCGTTTCGAACGTGACTTTACGTAAGTGATCTAGCTGTCTGGGTTTTTCAAACTACCCGCGTTTGATCTTGATTATTCACTTTTACTCTAGGGTTGTCACTTTGCCTACACACAACATTCACGTCATCACGTCGGTCCAGATATTTATGAATCTAAACACGAAAGTTACGCGATTAAGAGTTTAAAATATATATAAGCTAAAATGTTGTTATGTTCAATTGTTCATCGTTAGACACTTGTTATTTCAATATAATTTGTATTACTCACAGTATCCAGATAATATCTATAAATTTACAAATTAATCAGTCTTCAATCAGTGAGTCTAACTTGGTCTGACATCAATCAATAGAGTGTATTGGTGAGCCAATCGATCTGGTTTACGTTGTCACAAAAAATGAGTGATCATTTATCATTCTGAATACCGCTACAAATAAGATAAGTAATGCTATTTTCTTATGAATTTTATTTGTAGTTATATTATAACGTGTTTCCGGTATCACTCAAAACCTCAGACACCGCAACTGATTTTTATTTTTTTAAACTCATCTAGAGTATTCATCTTTTAATCTGATCGTTACTTTTTTTTTTAATGAATTTTTAATTTTCTGTACAGCTCTACTTGACTTTTAGCTCTACACTCAATAAAATAATTGCTAACTACCATCATAAACCATAAGACTATTTATTTGTGTACGTTACTGCAACGATATAAGGTTTACCAATAGACAGCTAAGATGTCACTGTAAAACACTTTAAAGCTTTATCACAGTAAACTTCAAATTGGACAGGTAATCGCAGTAAGCAAATTTAAACCCATATTCAAAATGACAAGGTTGTAATTTTAGGTACGAGTTCAATTTGTTATGACTTATGATAAACATTAAGATTAAACTGACAAACAACGTCAAACTAGTAGCGGAAAAAATAATCGTCCAAGTAACCAGCCAGTATTAATACCCCTAAATACTGAAAAAGGTAAACAACCTCTAGCAATGCGATATACACAAGTTTGTATTACGAGTACAATAGAATGGGCACGTAAAAAAAAACTAATAATACTAATGAAATAAAACTATGGAAACGGATTAAATCGCGTATAATGAATTTAAAATACATCCCGACGTTTCGAACTCTTTACAGCGTTCGTGGTCAACGGGTGACTGAGGAAAAATTAAAATGTGCAAAAGCTACCCACTTACAAGAAATATTAACGAACCATGACCACAAATAATATAGATTTCTAAGGCAGGTTACTATTAATAAAGCTAGTTATACAATATTCAAAAAATTTACCATTACTCTGTTAAAAAATAATTAACCAATTAATCTACACAAAATTGACAAAGAAACAAACTGCAAATGTCCAACACCATACAACACAATGCCTCACAGCCTTCGTCGTGCTTGTTCCATTATCAGATGTACTACTGGATCCCAAGCCGGTGGTAAAGTAAAGCCATCCTCTCTATTAAAGTTTGGATATTTCTTGATCTCAATGGCCTCTCGCAACATTCTGGGTATATATCGCTTCTCCTTAGCGAGAACCAGAGGCTTGTCAAACTTTATAGCATGATTGACTTTATCCATGACATGTTCAGAGACTGCAGACCTTTGCCGACGGTGCTTGACATCCGCTATGTGTTCCTTCACCCGTGTGGAAATGCTTCGTTTCGTCTGTCCCACATATGACAGGCCGCACTCACAGTCTAGCCTGTACACTCCCGCGCTTTGTAGAGGAGTTTGACATTTCACAGGCCTCAGGAATTGGGACATCTTCTTCAAAGGCTTGAAATAATAATACTAATTTAAATAAAAATATTACGGGCCTTCTGCTTGACCCCATCAAGATATAGCTCAATAGCTAGTTGACTGGGATGGTGGTGGGATTTGCCATTTAAGTACCTATCAGTATGAGATTCTACTCTCGATTCCGAACAAACTGTTTTCAGGTTTTTAGTGTTAAGTGAAACACGGTGTATATAAATTGAATTGTGTAATTTTCTGAAGTACAATGAGAGTCTCGCCTGGAGATAGGCATAATAATTAAGCATAAAGTTTATAGACAAAGAGGCACTCTTTACATAGTTAATATACTAGTATATGTGAGTAGGTATTAAATATAACGGAATGGTAGATAGTTAATCACAGTCTATATCCCGCTCAATAGAATTAAGTCTTAACAAACTTTAAATCATTCAAAATTATAAAAGCTAAAGCATAACTCATTCATAAAATATACGCAAATCTGAATACACTTTTTTTACTAATAGGTAATCCTCGTTATTCTCAGTTATAATAACCCAAAATTTATTCTCGCCAGAGACTAGAATTATGGTTGAAAATTATTAGATCAGCTCCTGAGGGCAAAGGACACACAAATATTATAGTTTATCTATGTATATCATTTGTGTCACAGAAAAGTAAAATATACGCCTTCTTAATATGCTTTTCTTTATCGAACGTTCTCGATTAAGACATCTCTATATTTCCCGATGAAAAGAATGCGATTCTATTTACACGTTTTCCTGCCAATTTTTCTTTGTTAATGAGAACTAAAGTTCACGTATCGTCGTTCTCGGCCGATACATCTGACATGGCAAGAACAATGGTCTTTTGTGCAATCGAAGCGGTCCGCTGGCTCCGCGGTATTGTACTCTTTTCAACCCCCGATCATGTTCTATTTTCCATTTATAAGGTAAAATACTGATTATTTTTAGTTCTTGATGCTTTGTTCCAAATACATTTCTTTTACTGTTATAACTAATTGAAAAACATGAGTAAATAGGAATAGAATTTTTCCATGAGTAGAAAGGAACGGAAAAACGGTAGATATAAATAGTACAATTATAGATTTTAAATAAGAGATGTGTTAGCATCGAACGCGGACGGTGACTGATTAGCATCAGGCGGCTCATATTTGTTTATCACCGATGTATATTATGTATTGATGTAGCATTAGAAAAAGCTACATAAACCTACCAGACTTACAAGATTACTACACCAAGTAATAGTGATGCATAAAATGACACCTTAGTTTCCTTATCCGTAAATCTCAAGACTCTCAAGATCGTGATTCAATTATCACAAGCATTTTTATAGGTAATAAACTGTGGTTTAGAGATGACAATCCTGATAATCCCTATGGTTGCGCTATTTAAATCCCTTGACGAAGCGCAGGCGCTAGCTATAGAAATAACCATTATAAACAAATACCTTCTTTTAGGCCGGACCGATATCCCATGTATTTAATTCGCCATCTTGGATTTCTTCCATTGAAATCCTTCCGACATCCGATATTGGATCGGATAATGTGAAAACGGACTTACGGTTATTATAATATTTACAATACAAATTCAATTAGTGAACATGCACAACCTCAACCTTTAAAAATTAGAAGTGCGTATGACAAATGCAAACCTGATGTGCCTGCTTATACTGGTTACCGAATGACTGCTTCAGTTAGCTTTTAGAATATACGGCCAATTCATTATAAATCAACTAGAATACCCTACATGATCTGCCGTCAATACCCTGAAATACCCTAATTTACTACCGAATTAATAGCTTGGACACTAGTAATTTATACAAAATTAATGGCTTGAAATTAACCAACCAAAATTTAATTTTATACTTATCCGTTATCAATGTACTTGATTAGTATATTTAATTAGCCTAAAAAGCTTTACGGTTTTGACATTATATTTAAAGGTGTACTTGTTGAGGTATGTTATAATTATAATACGGCTCCATAATATAGGTAGGTACGAAATAAAAATATAATAAGGTAAGTACATAAAATAGTGAATTTTACCCGTCACATGTGTGGTACAGATTCAGAATTTCACCACCCCCTTTTCTCCCGTGAGTGTCGCAGAAGTCGACTGTAGAATATAGATTCCATTGCGGTTTGGTCGATGGCCTGTCAATCTGTCACTGCTACATCACAATTTCATTTTTTTCCAACCCCATAATTGCCAAGAGTGGCACTGAAACTAAGCAGATTCATGTGTTCTGCTTAATATTTGGGAATTAATTTATTCTTTGAGTCGTTGCAACCCGAATCTTCCTTAGAACTTGTACACTCCTTTTTTTGCTGTGTACTTAACACAGCAAAAGGGAGTGTACCCACAAGTTTCTAATGGGTTGGCAACGCGTCAATATGTCATAGTGACGTTATAAATCAGATTGTAAGCAATCTCTTACTGCTTGTCATTTTGACATGGTTGTAGAGTGGCCTAGGGTTCCAATTGGTTGACGGTACGTATGAGTTTTAATGGTTATCCTATAACTCGATAAGGATAATACTTCAGCACATATAGAAAAAAGGCTTATTTCGTTGCAGTTGGCAATGCATCGTGTACAATACATAATGAGTACCTGTCAGGCTCGCGTGTGGGCGATCCCGGCCCGCTCTAAGTCGAACGCAAACATTTACCCTTCGCTCAACAGTAATTGTTTAAAATTGAGCCTAACTGTATGCTTACAGTGCTGATGGAATAAAGATTTTTTTTAAGGTTTTGGTATTTAAAAAAAAATATTGTTTTGTTCACTTTTCGAGACTTACCTATGTAGTTTGTATCAAACCTTCCTTTTTTAGGGTTCCGTAGTCAACTAGGAACCCTTATAGTTTCGCCATGTCTGTCTGTCCGTCCGTCCGTCCGTCCGTCCGTCCTTCCGCGGATAATCTCAGTAACCGTAAGGTACCAATATGTATCTCAATCACGCCAATAAAGTGCAAAAATAAAAAATGGAAAAAAATATTTTATTAGGGTACCTCCCCTACATGTAAAGTGGGGGTTGATATTTTTTTTCATTCTAACCCCAACGTGTGATATATTGTTGGATAAGTATTTAAAAATGAATAAGGGTTTACTAAGATCGTTTTTTGATAATATTAATATTTTCGGAAATAATCGCTCCTAAAGGAAAAAAAATTGCGTCCCCCCCCCCTCTAACTTTTGAACCATATGATTAAAAAATATGAAAAAAATCACAAAAGTAGAACTTTATAAGGACTTTCTAGGAAAGTTGTTTTGAACTTGATAGGTTCAGTAGTTTTTGAGAAAAATACGGAAAACTACGGAACCCTACACTGAGCGTGGCCCGACACGCTCTTGGCCGGTTTTGTTACCAGATTTCTATACATTTTCGGTAACAAAAAAGGAAAGTTTCATACAATCAACCTAGGACATTTTGGGAAACCTAGTGGATCTTGCTCAGCATCATGGACTCTATCAGCCTACCAATTTTTATTCAAATCGGAGACGTGATCCAAATGTACAAACTTATCGGGAATTGCACTAATATCAATTAACTGACCACATGATATTCAGTAGGTATTCTAAATAGTATCTATTCAATGATATTCTCAAAGGGACACTTGCATCACCGCTTAACTCAAGGTTACTGGGCTGTCAACTGTCAAATTCCATATATATGGTGGATTAACCTCTGGTTAACCCTCCATTTTCGGTAGTGACCCAACAAAAATTAAACTACGTTCCTACATGATTTATTATAGCATGATCTTAAACACTTCACAGTAAATAAAAGAGTTACAATTTTAATAAAGGAAAAAGCAACCAGTGCTTTTATGGATATAGCGAAAGGAGACAGGGGAACCATGCTACCATAGAGTATAAAATTCCTAAGTGTAGGCTTGGGCTTAAGCATCAAATGACATTCTTATCCAAGTTTTAAACAGAAATAAAAGGAGGATTCGGCCCCTAAACTTTGTTAAAAAATAAATAATAAAAGTTTAATTTTTTATTTTCACTCATCTACATCAAGTTTATCCACATTATCGTATCAAATACTTGCAGAAACTGTTAAATATCTGGATTCTAACATGCAATTCAGTTTAACAACGTGACCACAACGTGACCCTTCGTAACCCGGAGGCAGTGTAAGCGCAGCCTAACTGTGTGGGCTATGCCTGTTGCCCGTCCTGCTATCCACTCACTGCCTTCTTGCTTTATTCTCGTGATAAGCATGCTAAGCGAAGCCTGAGATTGAATTTTATTTTTGCTGAAGAGTAATGCTTTTTCCTTTTGGCTATAATAAGCCTCGGTTGACGGGTTTCGCAGATAATGCGCAATTGCTTTATTAGAGGCTTGGGGTTTGATATTTTGATTTTGTTTATTTGTGATTAAATTGCAGGTTTCTATATAACTACATGAATAAAAAACTTACAGTATTTGTAAGTAGAGTGGGAGTTTAGATTCTTTTCAAAGATTTTATCGAAAAATGTATCGTATGTTACGATTTCATTATGGTCATAATCATATTCAGTAGCTGCTTTGTCTATAAGGCTTATACAAGTAAAATAAACATGGCTTATGGAAGTAGCCATGGCATGGTGAACTATCCATAGTAACGAAAAGATTGTGAAATACCATGGAAAGGCAGCCAAGGCATGGCGAGATTTTATTGTTGCGCCTTTCACCCTTCCTGTGCTAGACCTTCTAAACGCCGTGCAATACCCAATACCCATTTATCATTGTTATAATTTATCGTATGACGCACTTGTCTAATAAGTATAAATATTAAGTAATCACTTCTAAAATTATATTAGTAAGCTGCCGAGTTTTTGGCACAACCAATTTTCTTATGAGAAATAGACTTAGATCATATTATTAAGGGCCACTTGCACCAACGAAAATGGAGGGTTAACCCACCATTTTACATATATGGAATTTGACAAATGACAGCCCATTAATCCTGAGTTAAGTGTCTGGTGCAAGTGGGCCTAAGATAACTACGCTTATCAACATGAGTAAACAATCTCAAAATTAAGTTATAAATTCTTAAATACATGATAACGTCATTGTGTGACTCAAAGATTATTACAGCTATGATAATTTGTACACGCAAAGCACTGTAGATATAATCTGTCGACAACTTAACAGTGTAATAAAATATTTGCCTACTTGACAAACATAAGGTACGGACGGAATAATCTATGCGTTTTCGAGACAAATGTTCAAACACTTGTAGGTTATATGCTTTTCAATATTCTCTCTTAGTGTGAGGTTTTTAAGGTGTATTAATATAATGGTGTCCAGTTTGTGTTTCGCCTACGCTGTGGCGTGCTATCGTTTATAAATCTTACGATCAACAGTGGTGCAATATTGTAGTACCCATTAAACCAATGGCCGCATCTTAGGAGTCTGCAGGATCTACGTACTCGTAACTCTATTGATTATAGTTTAAGTAGGGGCGACTGAGGTGAGTTAAAAAAGAGGATCATAAGAAATTTAATAAAAAATATAAATAAATATTGCGGGGACACCTTACACCTAGCCCCATAATAAGCAACGCTTGTACTATGGGTGATAGGATAGGGCAAGATATTTTTTCTACTCCCGAACTGTTATTCGTCATTTACAGGGTCGTGTATAGATCGTTAAAACCCTACATAAAAGATGCCCGCCCCCGCCCGGCGTCCCGCGCACCCGCGCATACGATATAGCTCTTAAAGTATTGTTAGGTAGCCTTTAAGGGATATAGCGTGGGTGGGCGGGGGTTGCGGCGGCGCGGGGGAGTGCGAGCGACAGGGTGAGTGCAGAAACATTGCAGAGGACAAGTCAAAATACTTATAGGAAACAGTGCGAATTTCACGAAAGTTATTCTAGAAAACTATTCAAAAGTTAGTGCATGGTCGTAGAAAAAGTATTGTATGCAACGGTGTTTAACTGAGTCAAAAAATACTCGTGGCGTCTTAATAACAATTTTCGGCTTCGCCTCAAATTGTTACCCACGCCACTCGTCTTTTTTGACCTCCTTTAAACGCCTGTTGCATAAAATACTATTATTATTCAGATTCATTATTTAGATATGTAAACATCCGTTAATAGTTCTATAATATGCGTTTTAGATTTGTGTCGATTATAAATACCGCAAAACGACGTCTATTCGTTTCAACAACTAACATTGTTGTACACTTACCTCGATCTATGTTTACATATGAAATAAAAGCAATTCGATACAGTTAATTTACAAAATCAAACCCAAAACAGTCTAATTTTCGGTTGACAATCAGAACGCAAACCATAGGCTGTGAACACTAATTATAATTACTTATATTTATATTTGGAATACAAATAAATTACACAGTGAGGGACCCCACTGTAAAGCTAGGAACATACTACGCGGACGTCCGCGGTCGCGCGACCGCGACCGCGACCGATCAGTGTGCACGATCTTCGGGACGTGGCTTCGGCTGACCAAAACATCCAGCGAGCCAGATTTCGATCGGACGTCCGTGTGCGCTCAAGGCCACGACCGACGACCGATAGTTTGCACGGTGAAGTGTATAATTATTCATTGTCTAGATCCGCGTCCGCGGTCGCGCGACGGCGGACGTCCGTGTAGTATGTTCCTAGCCTAAGGTTGTCACCTAAATTCACACTATTCCGTTCAACAATTCATTCGTTCTACTGTTCAAGTACTGAAAGTATTAGATTTTGCAGTTTAGTACAGGATTATTCATAGTTAAGTATTTGATAAGAATTAGCGGTGGTCTACTTTAAGAACGAAATAAATACACATTTGTATTTTTTTTTATTACGCATGTCACAGAAATTCTTACTAAATTCGATACGTGATTAAAAATGAGCGTCCAAGATTAAAATTCCTAAGCTTGGGATACACAGCTTATAAAGTGCCAGCAGTGGCACACAACAAGGCAAGTCGAGGGACGATGCTTATAATAGTAGGTATGTACTATCAGCTGCAAAAGTGCATGGAGAAATTATGAATGAATTCATTGATACATTCGCCATGCACTTTTGCAGCTGATAGTACACACAGTTATATAGTCAAATTACTCTTTATACATCGCGTTTGGAAAATTAAGGGTAATTCAATTTAAGTTTACGGTTTTGAGGTCAAATAAAATTGAAGTAGCACTTTTAGTATTATGTATGAAAAAAAAAAAAAACTATAATACGGAAATAAATAAAGCTCAGTGTAGTCTTCGCAACAAATACCTACCTTTTTAATTGTCATGTTGAAAATTTCTTATTCTTATTATCAAAGCATGATTGATGTTTATTCTAAGGCTAACTAACTGCTCTAAGGTTAACTGGAAGAAATCCCTTAATGGGATAAGTTCGCCTTTGTACAAATGATGTGTGTGTTATTTTTTTTCTGTTAATTGTTTTTATTTTTGTACAATAAGGTGTATACTACTACTACTACTACTATCGTAGATTATTCAATTATTAATTTATTTATTACATACATTTTCATTTTTATCTTCTACGAAACTACACAATGCTAAGGTACCTACTTATAAAATACACAATAAAGTAGCTTTACGCGTATTAGGATGCCCAACTTAAAAGTAGTAACACTGCAATGGAACTACTGTTTGTGCTCAATACCTACGCTATAGCATTGGCCCTAGACAAATAAAAGAACACAAGAAGGGGCGATACTTCTGAAATTCGATACGCATTTGTGATTTATTGAAATATCTCAAACATCTTCGTGTTAGATAAATCGCACTTAGGGGAGATAAAAACACCGTGTATCTTAAAACGTGATGCTTTTACTAATAATAAATCATCGTGTCATCCGGTAGAAACAGATTTTAGGTGTTAAGTTGCATGATGAGATAACGGAGGTAAATTAAAGATAGGGATTTAAAAAAACGGATGCGTTATTATTTTTTAGTTTGAAAACGTTTGAAAAATATTTAGGGCTCTCGAGATTAAGGGTGCTTTTCCACCAGAGGTGCGCCAGTTGAACCCGGTCCCTCCAGCGCTAAGCTAATAACAGCAATTCCCGTCAACTTTGTACAACAAGATTTTGTTGATGAATTGAGATTTTATTAAGTTTTATTTCGTCAAGGTTAAGGTTCTCTAGTATCTATATTTTCTTAATTATAACAATTATCCTGTATATATCTTACGAAAGTCGAATTATATTACTAAATGTTGGTAACAAAATAGGATCAATTAAAATTTGCTGACGTGGCATAACATTATTAAGCGGTTCGAAGACTTCGAAGCTGATTGGTGGATATGAAACACATCCACGTAGCGCGTCTCTGGTGAAAAAGGCACCTTGAGGCCCCTTTTTTACACGGGCTCGAACACGCATGCGAATTTAATTACATTGCGGACTTTTGAGATAACATAATATAATTATGTCAAAGAGGATCGAGTTTTATAGAGAGTTACTGTCAAAGTAAAATGTGTAATCACCAGAGGTCGGCGAGGGTGAGCTATTTTGATACTAATATGATGTCAGACATGTCAAATTAGTAGGAAAAAAGCTCACCCCCGCCGACCTCTGGTAATCACAGTGCATAGACTGCCATCTCTCGACACAGGCTTAAAACATTTAACCTCAATTTTGACAATTTGGCCCATATTCTTAGCTAGATATGTGTTAAAATGTCAAATATTAATATTAGCGCCATCTAGCCGAGCGTCCCCCAAAGATGTAACGCCATCTAGGACTCCGTACCTTTTTCTCTATGGTTCTGAGGTACGTCGTGTTTTTTTCTTAGACTTTATGTCTATACGGAGTTACATATGTCTTTGTAATGAAACTCACAAACAAGTTCTCACATCGTATGAATAGATGCTATTTAGCTAACGGAAACATTTTTGAAATTGTAACTTGCCTGCTTATAGACAGAGTAGTCATTAGATTTTTATAGTGTCTGTGTGTGTGTTGTCTTTAGGCAGCGGTTTGTCTGTCTCCTGGCTAGTAATTAAAAGAAGCTTGAAAGCTAAAGCTACAAGTAAAAATAAGCAGGTAGTTACGAATAACAAAAGTTAGGAAGTTTATAGACTGTTTGCAACTACGTACTATAAAACGATCCAAATCAAAATGTATGTAGTTTCCTTTTAATATATTGTAGATTTTGCACCGAATACTTGTACCATTTTTTTAGAGGGTAAATGCTTTACGCAGTCCACCCAGGTGCGGGGACGGGCCTGGGATCGTTATGTGGGTCTGCCCAGGCTGATGAGACCCATGGTTTTCCTTACTAAAACCCCTCTGTCGCCGTCTCCTTGCTATACGGCTAGGTCCCAGGCACGCCGAAGTACTCGTCCGCAACTTCTCCAGACCGAATACGTACCAGGCCTAACCTAACAATGCCTAAAATACAACTAACCCGATAACCCACAACTCCTGATTGTCGTCCAAAGTTGGGAAGCCACCGCTCGTTTTTAACAGTCAAACACTGGATGTTTGTACTAACAAAGTATGCAAAGTAGCTGCGGGTGCGATACGGGCCTCATTATGTACCGACACGGCTGTGTCCACCCTCGTCCCACATTTCAAGTATTTCGTGGCTAATAAAAATGCAAAAAATGCTGCCGAATTATCAATTATAATTAGCTAGCTACAGCGATAATGAATTTAGGCCGCCGGCCGCTTACTGTGTAGAGATGGGATCTCGGCAATTTACAACCTTACGGTTCCTTTAAATAAATAATAAATAAATACATATTAGGGACACCTTACACAGATCAACTTAGCCCCAAACTAAGCAAAGCTTGTACTATGGGTGCTAAGCGACGATATACATACTTAAATAGATAAATACATACTTATATACCTACATAAAAAACATCCAAGACTCAGGAACAAATATCTGTGCTCATCACATATAAATGCCCTTACCGGGATTCGAACCCAGGACCGCGGCTTAGCAGGCAGGGTCACTACCGACTGAGCCAGACCGGTCGTCCAAGGTCGTCCTTTGGTTTAACCACTCGTATATATTCATTAGGATCTACAAACTTTTTATCGGTAATTTTAAATTTAAATCTATTGACAAGTAGTTTTCCGTGATCATGATGCATGCAACTGCGTCGAAATATCGGGGGCTCGACAAAAGTCAAAAAGGTAATCACGGTCTACATCCCGGTCAATATAAGTCTACTGACAAGTCATTTTAAAAAAACTACTTTACTGAAAATAACAAATAATAATAAAAACTACTTTAAGTTGATAGTTCTAAATAGTTATACTTGACCTCGGACATTCTTGCTTAAGTTTATACTAACTACTTACTCTTACATAACTTGGCATTCGTTAAACCGATTTTATTTAAGGTAAACTGAATTAATTAATAGTTCCTGAATTCATATCATAATCCCACATTAGCTATGTGAATTTTTTTATGTTTCAACTTGTCAGTATTAGTAACTGAGTACCTGACACGCCCGGAACGGAGACTTGAACTACAACTTAGATGTGTAAGTAACTGAGATAATAAGATAATAAAGACTGCAACACAAAGTGGCGTTGTTTTTTCGGGTTTCCAGTCCTGTCCGTCATTGTTGTACATTCGTAATATCACAACAGTGCAATTTTTTTTTTATGTCACCTAAGAATGACCAGGCAGGATGTCCTATGCATTTAGTTGCCTACTGCATTCTTTTTCTTTGTCGTATCCTCATGGCTGAGGGACGTGGCGAATGTGGACACTCTTCACCAGTTGTCTCCACGCCACTCGATCCTGGGCCCGGTGCATGCTAGCCTGCAAAGTGGTCTTTATTGTCACAGACGTTATTCTGTCTGCCCAACGTATGCCTATGCTTCCACTTCTTCGTTTCCTTGCCATGCGTCCCGTGATTGTGAGCTTCTCTAGACTATCGGGTGCGGTCCTGCTCAGATGGCCAAAGAAACCCAGCAAACGTTGGGTGCAAATAGTGGAGAGTCTCGTTTTGATGCCGAGTTCCTCAAGAATAGAGACGTTTGTACGGCGTACCCACTGCATAGACAATTTAATCTTCTTTTGTAATTCAACAATCAAACAATAAATAGTCCTATATTTTATTTTCCAGTCCTATTAGGTGTCTGTCTTTGTGAAGAACGGTACACATCAACAGAATTTTATTTAGGTACTCTTAAAAAAACTAAAACATAAATGCGTCCACAGTCTTATAAGTAGGTAGGTATTAGACAGCTATATGGGCTTCGGGTAGCTTATTATCTATGGATAGCTGTGGGTGAATTTATTTAGCTATTGTTAAAACAATACAGGGTTATAAGACATACAGGTATGAAAAGTCCTTTATTCACTTGTCTCTAGTAGGCCCTTGTTTATAACCGGAGGACCACCGGAAACTTTGACCCGACCCAACTTTGATTTAGGGCCCTAATTATACAGGATATGCGTACTACTGTGTAAACTGGAGTAACCTAAATAACTGTTATTTTTGTACAATATAATATAAGTATTACTACTTCTACTGCTGTTTGTGCCTCATCAAAATTCTTCAAAGAAGGTTAGGTACCTTCTACTAATACAGTTGTGTCTTTGATCAAGGAGAGCTTTATTATAATTTTATGTATTGATCCATCACGTAACAAATGCTACTCCAGGGGCCCATTTCTCGAATGATATTCGACTAATATTATTAGTCTACGAACTGTCAAATCGTATAGGTTGCCATGACAACACACTAATATTATTAGATTAATAACTTTCGAGAAATGGGCCCCCGACATTCGGACAGCAATAGCAGCCAAAGTTAGCACGTCACTAGGCACCATATTGATACTTTAAATATTAAATCTGAGGATGCTCATGTCATGAAATTGGTTATTGTTATTGAGTGAAAGTGATCGTGTAAATAGGTAATGTTGATATGGTGACTGTTTAAAAATGACCGGCGTTAGATCGGGTAGGGACCAAACCGGGACATCACCTTCCTTAAAAAATAAGTTTAATGATAACGCGATTATATTTATGGTTATTTGTTTTAATGTTAAACTGTCCACAAATAGGCAAAAATACCTTTAATAGATTGTGTACCATAATTAGTCAATTTGTGCTTTAATCTCCTTCATACTTATTTATTTAAAAAATCTGAAAGTTACGCTGAAAGGTAAGAAATTGATTAAGTGACTGCGCGCGCTTTTTCTTTCAACACGCAAAGTTTTTAACAAACGAGTCGCGAAGCTTAGCAGACTTAGCACTGAGCATGATGGATAGCGCACATTACAGATTAAGGAGTCCAGTGAACCCTAAATAAGAATTTTGAAACACATTAGTTACGTGAACGCCCTTCGACCCGTGATATCAACGTTCTTAGAAGAAGAAGGGTGCAACGTCTGAGTGTATGTAACAGCTGTACGACATTATTGTAACTCAGTGATAAATGTCTAAAAAGCCCTGTGATTTATAGAGTTCAGCATAAGTACTTACTTTTTCAAAGCGGGGGTAGATAACACGCTCGCGAAGGGGCTCGTTCGACTGAAAGTTTGCAGAGGGAGAGTGCATGTGTTGCCAGGGTTCTGCCGATTTCATTTCCTCGTGTTATAAATAAACATGATGGATTGCAGGTTTGTAAAAGTTGAAAATAAATTAATCAACGTGTGTACTCTCTGAAAATTGTGATTATTTATTTTAATTTAATCATGTTATTCAATTATTTATCTTATGATTCATATGTAATTATAGAATACCTACTCTTAATTATAAAATAATACATCAACCTAGGCTATATCCAAGTTCCCAATTGTGTTTGGCGTAATTTTATACTCGGGTTTGATTCTTTGTTTATTTTAATGATTCGATTTCTAATTTACAGTGTATTAGTACAGCGAGCTGCATAATCGTGTACAATTTGATATGAAATGCAATTTATATTGTGAAAAAAAAAACACATTTATAGTCAAGTAATATAAGGAGCTGGATATTATTCAACAAGAAGTTCTGAAGATATAAGTTATTTTTTTTGTGCATGATAAGTTGATACAAACTATTTTGTCATGTAAACAATAAGTCATGTTTGATACAAACCATTTTTCAAGCAGTAAAGCTCGAGAAAGTTGTCACACGGAACCCTACTCCCTGTATCTATACCGGATGTTTTCCTAGTTTATTGTGAAAGGAACTACAAAGTTACCATTTCATACTTATCTTTGAACTTTGACATAGAAGTGCACTATGACGGGCGTACTTATTCGAGCAAACGTTTGATGTTCTACGGTTTTTGACTTGTATGTTATCATTGCACTTACAAAAGGGCAAGGTTGTGTGTTAGATAAAATAAAAGCGCATCTACACAAAACATTTTTTATTTTACTGTGTTACCTTAAAAGAAACATTAGAAACAACAATTATAATTATGATGATTTTCTATGAGGGTTTCATAGCAGTTTCATAGCAGACCAAATATAATGTACCACCTGTATAACCTATGAAAGCAATAAACATACTGATTACTGATTACTGTTACGTAAAAATAAAGTTAACAAAGTATAATACGGACATTGTGCTTCGTTTCCGTCCACATCCTTTTCGTTCACACACAGAATAGCAAATAAAAGCTTTCTATTCAAATTTCGAGAAGTACCTAGACGAAAATTAAAGATCGACAGAAACTAGCACAAATCATATTATCTATCACGTTGACGACCGGTCTGGCTCAGTCGGTAGTGACCCTGCCTGCTAAGCCGCGGTCCTGAGTTCGAATCCCGGTAAGGGCATTTATTTGAGTGATGAGCACAGATATTTGTTCCTGAGTCATGGATGTTTTCTATGTATATAAGTATGTATTCATCTATTTAAGTATGTATACCGTCGCTTAGCACCCATAGTACAAGCCATGCTTAGTTTGGGGCTAAGTTGATCTGTGTAAGATGTCCCCAATATTTATTTATTTATATTTATTATTTATCAAACTTACAAACAGATCCTAAAACGACAGAATCTAAGTGACTTTTCTAACAGAATAGGATATTTAGAACTAGAAACCTATAACACATTTGATTTTACGACTCATATACCAATACATACTTATGAGACCATAACCGCCATGAGATAAGATTACCAAGTGAACTTTCTAGACAGTGCCATGTTATAGAATCTGCAGGTGTGTGCGGTTGACAGAAGCTATTATTGATGTTAAATAATAGAGCTGGCGAGCTAGAAACCTGCAAGGACGTCTGAAATCGATTTAATTGAATCCTTGTATCAAAAGTTAGTGCTTCGGTGTAAATATATGTACGTTTTGAACAACTTTAGGTAATACTTCAGAAATACCGCGTTGTTTATGTCCGAGAGATCAATTGACGAAAATTGTTCCAATCTCTGAATTTATTTAAATATAGCCTAGCGGTAAGTACGCGCGACTTTCATTCCGGAGGTCGCGGGTTCGAACCCCGGCTCGCACTAATGAGTTTTTCGGAATTCATGTGCGAAATGTCATTTGCCAGTCGCTTTTCGGTGAAGGAAAACATCGTGAGGAAACCGGACTAATTTCAATAAGGTCTAGTTTACCCTTCGGGTTGGAAGGTCAGATGGCAGTCGCTTTCGTAAAAACTAGTGCCTACGCCAAATCTTGGGATTAGTTGTCAAAGCGGACCCCAGGCTCCCATGAGCCGTGGCAAATACCGGGATAACGCAAGGAGGATGATTCATGTAATAGTGACTTGCTGAGCATATGAACAGAGTAACATCATATACCTATAAAGTATACAATGTCGTGAGGCAGTCACTTATATCAAGTTAATGCAACAGGCGCATTTTATGGCGACGTTTGGATATCAAATGCAACTTACATTATCTACAGGAACAAACGGGCCTCAGCCCGATAGGTTCTTTACGAAGCAGATATTCTCAAAGTTCGCCAGCACATAAGTAAAACGCAAAATCCCCTGATGCTGCTTAAAAATGTTCGTGGACGGCGATGACTGCTTTCCATCAGGCAGCTCGTCTGTTCGTTTGCTGTCAATGCTGCCTATATTATATAAAAAAAAATCTGTTTCCTCTTAAGTCTGCGGTTGCTAAATCCATTCTCGATTAATTTCATGGATAGTTTGTAATGAATACTTACTCTAATTATGAGCATCTGCCGATAATTATCTTTTGCACGTGCATCCATACTAATATTATAAATGGGAAAGTGTGTGTGTCTGTTTGTTTGTCCGTCTTTCACGGCGAAACAAAGCGACGAATTGACGTGATATTTTAAGTGGCGATAGTTGAAGGGATGGAGAGTGACATAGGCAACTTTTTGTCTCTGTCTTACCCCCCACTTCCCTATAAATGGGGGTGGAAGTTTGTATGGAGCATTCCACAATTTTCGAATTTAACGTGAGCGAAGCCGCGGGTAAAAGTTAGTATTAAAATAAAATGATACCAAATTAGTTTAATAAAGATAAAAAAACTACTAGCTAAACAAAGCCAGTTTGTTTTAAATTCCCCTGGTAATTTCGAACAGCAGTTTACATAATGTTCCATTCTGCGGTCAACCTATTAGCGTGTACAAAACACAAACATTGCATTTAAGCTACAGTAATTCTTCTTTATTAAAAAGGTTTTATTCAGTGGGGTACTTATAAATGTTGATTGAATTTCCGTGATAATATAAAACAAAGTAAGACATTGCTTCTCATAACATTACAAAGTAAATCGATTATCCATACTTCCATACTTAACATTATACATGGGAAAGTGTGTGTGTCTATTTACTTGTCTGTCTTTCACGGCTAAACGGAGCAACGAATTGACATAATTTTTTAGGTGGAGATAGGCTACTTTTTATCTCTTTCTAACGCGAGCGAAGCCGCGGGTAAAAGCTAGTAATTTATAACTATAGGGTGTAAACTATTTACATCTGTTTTATATTCCTGATCGATAACATTGTTATTATTTATATTCCTGATCGATATGATTCTGTGTTTCCTATATTAAATGAAACCTGTACCGGTATACCTTTTTTTATATGTTTAAGGTACCTAAAATGTCCCACTTCTTAATACAGCTTATATTTCTACTGATAATGAATAAGAATTACAATGCGGAGCATACTTGAAGTGATGCTTAACTATAATTAAGAGGTTTCTAATTAAAAGTTTTCTCCCTAAAAATTCAGCATAATTACGGGTATTATCATGATTCATGAATACAATAGCATCCATTGAAACTTCAAACTTGAATACAAATTAGGACCAACCCTGCCAATAAAATTAAAAATCGCACCCCACTATCTCACTTTTAATTTATTCCGCATCTTCTCGAACCAGATAGAACTATTGTTGCTACATAAAATTACTGTTCACATTATCAAGAGCACATTTCCCTGGGGTAAGGGCAGCCATTAACGCCAACTGTTCACATCGGCTCCTTACTACTAGGTAATTTATATTGCACACACGTTGTGTGGATACCCTAAGTTATGATTCGGCTTTCGGTGGTGATGCAGATCACTTACTTTGTATGAGAGATGTTTCATAAATGGAGCACAATTTAGTCTATAAGTACATGTTGGAACAATAGAATGCTAAATAATGGTCAATTACTATGAAATTTGTAGGTAGGTACTTTGTAGGTAGGAAAAACATCAACAGCAAATTGTAGTAATTTGTCACTATTTTATTTACCCAATAAGGGAATTGACATTTTACAGTGACAATGTCAACAGACCATACTACCACACCACACCTCTAAAGTACCTACCTTGGCTCATGCATCAAATATTATTTGTAGAAACGATGTGTGAGTGACCAAAATCACTTATAATATCAGTGATTTTGGTCACACACACCTTGGCTCATGCATCAAATATTATTTGTAGAAACGATGTGTGAGTGACCAAAATCACTTATAATATAAGTGATTTTGGACACATCGTTTCTTCGAATAAATATATTATATTTATTCGAAGAAATTTTTACATTACAGCTTATACTTAATTATATATAGCCCAATGCGCTGTAATATTGAAAGAGTTAACATAATATTATAATTAAAATAAACAAAAAGTATAAGCACAATGTTTCTTCAAACAAAAAAAAAAACATTTTTGACATGTCTAATTATAAATTATGATGTGCGATCTTGTCAGAAGTAATCTAGCTTTGTGGTTTCCGAAATGCTGAGAGCGGCGATAATTTGTTATGTACGTAGTTAGTAGATTTTGTTTCTGCGGAACAAATTTTTGTGTGTAAAATTATTAAATATGGCTTTTTCACTTCCATTCATAGTAAAATTCTACTTGCATTTCCGTTTCGATCGTAATGATTTCAAAATAATTTTTGAATACTTACATATCCCAGTATAGAGAATAATATCTACAATGTAACCTCTATAGGAAAGTTAATAATACTTGGGAAGCCTATTAACATCATGCAAATATTCACTTAAGGCAAGGCGGTAGGAAAATAAATTGAACGGCATACCTTACTTTTCAAATTGAATTTAATGTAAGAATAATTTACCCGTAATTGATTTATGATTCGAGTTTTTAGTGGAACTTCTCTATTAGAATGAAGGTTTTTTTTATGTTTATTAAACGAATATAAGTTAGGAATAGTAGTTTAGTTAGTGTTTCGATTTAGAACATAAAAAATACTGATTTAACTTTACCGATTCTTATGTTTCAAAATGAAATTTCAAATTTTAAAAGTTTAAACTTACTATCGTTCTATAATTATATGTTCACTCGCATTTATTTTTGTACCTAGGTATTTATTAGAGATGGGCCGAATACGGACTTTGCCGAATACGAATATTCGGCCGAATATTCGGTTCCGCCATATTTTAAATCCTGACTTAGAGTTAAAAACTTTTCAATGATTGGTAAGTAATGGGTACTAAGGCTCTTAATGTTCCTATAATTTAGTGCATAAGAAAATTTAGGTTTTGTATCATAAGCTACATTAATTTAATAGTTAGTTAGTACATAACATAGTTAATTAAGTTTGGTGGTTTCTTAGAATGCTGAAATAGGATGTCATTATTCGATGACTTACGAAAAAACTTACGGTATTTATTAACTTTGTTTATTCGGTAAATATTCGGCAATATAACCAAACTATTCGGCCGAATACGTACATTGAAAAACTTGCCGAATATGCCGAATACCGAATATTTACCGAATATTCAGCCCATCTCTAGTATTTATACAAACTAAATTAATAATTTTAAGTTAAAAAGTTGTGTATCTCTATAGTTGAAAATTATAAATTATGATTATTATGAAGTGTACATACCTACATAGTGCACGTGTGGGTACCCAATATACCCATACCCAAATTTTGTAAAGCAAATATTAGTAAATAGGTACCTGCGGATAAATTTGATAAAGTGTCTACCCTATTCATTCTCTGTACGATACAAAACACTAAAACTGAAAACTGTCGTAAGTTCCAACTGAACCCAACACCTTATACTTAGAAAAACTCAAACTTAGGTAGCACCTATATCCCGCAAGGTAATAGTCTAGATTTAGGCCAAGATAGGGGCCTCATCACACGCCGCCTGCTATTAGAGGCCCCATTTTCACACGGACTCCCTTTGAATAATGTTGTGATGGCTTTTTTCAATTTTACTCTTATGACTACTGAATAGCTCGGTAAATATCTCGTACAGTCTCTGGGCTGTGATTCCGAAATGGAACTTCAAATCAGTCTCAATTCAGAGACGAAAAAAGTAGAACAGCTATTTTTTACGTTGACTGCAGTTGAATAGATATTTGGAATGATGGACTGCAATATGGGCGCTAAGTACATCCTCCTTGCGATATAACGACCGGTCTGGCCTAGCGCGTAGTGACCCTGCCTGCTACGCCGCGGTCCTGGGTTCGAATCCCGGTAAGGGCATTTATTTGTGTGATGAGCACAGATATTTGTTACTCAGTCATTGATGTTTTCTATGTACGAGTATATAATATTTGTAGATTATATATATCGTTGTCTGAGTTGTTATATATATCGTTGATCACCAAGCTAGCATGTGACTCCTATAGCAATTGATACATCGGCCCATCTACCGCAAATCCTTTATTCGTCAAGACGAAGTACTGCAAAAGTTTTGACTGGCGCTCAAGCCACGTTGAAGACCCCTGTCAATCTCGCTTTATCCCTTAACCGTCGCTCAATTTATTATGATTCGGGTTTTGTTACATTAAGTAGCTTGCGATATTATTAACTGTGAAAATCTTCCTTACAGGCCCGACTTACGTAGGGTGCGAACGTTTCGATTGGCGGTTTTATGTTTGCTTTTGCAAACTTGAAATGGAATGATGGGTTTTTATTTGAGTGTTAACCGATGTTGTGAGTAAATTTCAACGAAGCCTTTATTATTATAATATGTTAAAAAAATATTTCTCTATCGTACTTTCGTATGGTTTTCGTATCGTTTGCCACGGAGCGTCACCGATTGTACTCTTGGCTGCCAGCCATTAATCATTAAAGATAACACACCTACTATGTTACCGTATTTGAGCGAGATAATTTCAAGTTTGTGCTGTGAAGGCTTCATTTAAAACTACGATACGCTAAGGAGCACGTAAATGTTTGTGTTTTTGGCTAGAGGCCCTAGACTCCTACCAAAATAACCAGCTATTCTATGGACTATTTCGGTAACAAGTTCAAAACTGTCTTTACAATTCTTATCTCAAAATGTATCTATAAGAATATGTACCTATTATGTAAGTATATCCTATTACTTACTTAAGTCTTGTTCTATCTATTGAAGATAGAAGCACATATTAGATACCTATTACAATTTTACAAGCATTTACAACTTCAAGCGAACACGCACATGAATAAAAACCAATGGAATATCAAAACAGCTCGTCAACGTCCTCGCACAAATAGTTCGACTGCAACCTTCCGTGTCACCAAACGATAACTATTAAAATCCCTATAAAGTTTGAAATACCACTGCAGTATCAATTCCAAACTTCCAACAAAACGTAGCAAAGTAGACGTGTAGCAAAAACGGGAGTCCCTACCATGAGCTTTTGACGTTTTAGACAACGTTACTCGAAAGCTTAAGGACCGACGTACAGCGTCATATGCGATTGAGACGATGCAAATGTTCATAATGACAGTTCGGAGCGATTCAGAAGGATTCGGTTTGGCAATATGGCGGTATCGTATCGCACAGTTCACCATCATGCTCAAAATAGTCTGACAGATTCACTGAGCGGAATGAGCGAAATGAGTGATATATATCACCGCGAGCGAAATATACGAGTTTCACTCGGTGTCAAAGTTTATTTAACCTTCGTGCCTCGAAACACTCGCAACGCTCAAGATTCCAGTTTTTGAAACACTCGCTACGCTCGCGGTTCAATATTGGAGTCTTTCGCTTGCTCGGGTATTAATATTGGCACGTGCGGTAAAACGAATAACTATTGTCACTTCGTTATCAAGTAACGTACAGTCAGACGTCAAAAACTCGTAGTAGGGACATAGTAGGCTGCAACAGCTGGGTGTAACGACGTCACGCGAGAAAGCAATATATATTGGCACCGAAGACGCTGTTCCCGCCCGTTGCGGCCAGTAAATACTTGCTTCTCATAAGTATAGCATGGGGAATATTTCTGCTTAGTTTCTATCGATGGAAAATTTTGAAATAGGAATGTTAGAGTTCCCATGCAGTCTTTTGTTTCATCGATTATTCATGCGTGACCATGTGTTTATCGATTGTGTGTGTTTGGTTTGTATAAAATCAAAAATTATGCCACGTGTAAGAATAATTAGCTAGTGAATAAAAACTACGTACTATTGCAGCTGACCACCACCATGTTTTTGGCACCTACTTACCTAAGGGCCACTTGCACCATCCGCTTAACGCAAGGCTGTGAACAGTCAAATTCCATGTAAAATGGTGGGTTAACCTCGGATTAACCCTCCATTTTCGGTGGTGCAAGTACCCAAGACCCTAAGTAATTTTTTGGGTAAAATTAAATTTTGTTTCAAGAGTTTCAATGACACATGAATAAATATTTCGTATGGAAGTTGACACAGACAATGGTTGCCATTACATTTTGATGGCATCGAACTATGTTGGGCGGTAGAAGTTTTGAACAGCGGGTGGCATAATATTTAGCTGACATGTCCATTCTCTATAATTGTGTATTTTTTGTCCTGGAATTTCACCTTTCAGCCAAATCCCATACAACAAAATAAGAGACAGGTTATGAATCCGTCATCTATGTAAACTTTTGATAGTTGCTAACCGCTTTCTGCTAAGCAATTTACAGTGACACTTTTCCACTCAACCCCGTAGAGGTAATGTTTCTGTAGTTGAATACAGATCAATTACTCATCATCCTCATATCAGCCCTTTATCGCCCACTGCTGAGCATAGGCCTCTCTTCTAGTACGCCACTTCTCCCGGTCCTGGGCTAGTCTCATCCAGTTGTGATCCGCATTTTTTCGGATGTCGTCGACCCAATGAGCCAACGGATGCCAGGCACTTCTTTGTTAGTCCACCAGTTTGGCCACCATTCCGTTAACATTTTATTGTCAGTCTATTATTACCCTTTTAGTCTGCAGTTATTAAGCCTACTCGGTAAACGTATCGCACAGTTTAAAGCTACTATAGACACGTAGCTTTAAATGCGTTTCCATGTAACACCCCAAAATTAGTGCGTGAAATCCATTTAAAGGTATATGTGCGCGCAATATATTCTAACTCGCAATTAGCGAAACCGACGCCATTATGCTGAAGTACAAGTTAAATTAATGTCGGGTTACAGTCACTCGAAAGTTCCATTATCATTAGGAAACACGATTATGCTTAGGTGATACGTAAGACACGTACAAATGTACATTAAATGTTCTAGCTTTGAAGCGATACGGATGACTTCGAAGTTTGGGAATGCTCAGCCTGTGTTACGTGCGCGCGTGGGATAGATCAGTGAGTGAAGACGATTGGAGTGTTCAACGAAAAGTAAAGGCTTATAAACGTTTAATTCGTTTGAATCTATAATGAATACGATACAGATGTAGTGCGAAAAGGGTTTTACTTCGGAAACGTTCGTATTTGTCATGGTAGTTCAGTCAATGTCAGTATATCTTGTTCTTAAACACGTTCGTACGTTTCCGTAACAATACGAAGGAAAATCTTTTCACACTACGTCTGTACTATAATTATGATACTATTATTTATTGATAAAAATATTTTACATGTCGCTTTCCTAAATCTACGCATCGATCCTAACTTGACCTAAATATTGGCTTTCTTTTTATGTATAGTTTATGATACAGATCACAAAATCGTAATTAAGCATGTACTTGTTTCAAACAATTTTTTTTTCTAAACACATTTAAGCAATGGTTTTAATACTAGTATAGGTAAATCTAACCATTAATGGTATAAAATAGGGGAGGTCGGGTATGGTTGTCACAATCGGCAACGGTTCCTAAACCAAGAATTCAATGTTAACATTCAAAGAAATAAATGATTTCTTATTGTTTACAGATATTTTCCACCTTCTAACATTACTATAGTTTCTTGGTTCATAAGATGTTGCCATTTGTGACAACCTACCTCTGTGAAAAGTGACAACCAACCCCGGTCTCCATAATCAATGCACGCGTCTTCGCGAATGACACGATCTCGTAACTTTACTTAATAATTGGTTGATATGAAACAGATGCAGATATTAAACAGATGGAACTAGGTAGGTAAGTACTAACAGTTTTTAATTTCTACTCCATTTTTATTTTAACCTAGTTCATTTCCAGCGTGTTGTGTTTATGTTGGTATTTTCTACTGCCCCCGAGGCACATTGATAAAACTTTTCTCGCTCCAGTTTTTTTCTCAGTGGAAAACAATAAATATTCATCGATACGTTCTTCGGTTCACAGCATTCAGGAATTTGAATAATTGGCTGATTTTTATGCAGTTGAATTAATGCAATTGGTATAACGATTTTATTTCGTACTGACACTCGACGGGACGTCAATTTGCTTCTGTTGTTTACGGAATACTTACGAAATTGCAAGTGTTGATACGAGTAACAACCTTAGGGCCACTTGCACCAACGAAAATGGAGGGTTAACCCGAGGGTTAACCCACCATTTTATATGGAATTTGACAGATGACAGCCCACTAACCCTGAGTTAAGTGATTGGTGCAAGTGGGCCTTACTAGATCAAAATAATTTAATGTACCTACTGCTACTATTATTATAAATGTAAGTAATGACAAAATAACAATTAATATTTCCCGAATAAGGTTCCTGTGAGTATGTATGTGTGGTACTGGGATATTTTTGTTTACTAATGACACTATTTAAATAGATGTTTTGTCATTTTGAAAATAATCGTACCTAAAGTCTCTTGTTCTCGAAATATTCCAATTTTTTAAACGCTCATTATTCAGTTCTGTTGTCAAACCACATATTGTTGTATACTAGTTTGTAAACTTAGGGCGTGAAGAGCTTAATTGGCTCTATATGGGACCTTGGAATTTTTGACAGATCAACTAGAAGGTCTTAGCAACATTTTACTTTAAAATGTTTTTGATAGGTACGTTGGCTATGTATTTTCCAGTAAAAGGGCTTCCTTCTAAATGACGTTTTTATTATTTTTGAGTAAACATAGATACAGTTAGACAAGCGTCTAATATTTGTGATCATAACGTAATATATGCTACGTCTGATAAACAGAAGGGTGCATATCAAATCGGTCAGTCTGTGTCAGAACAGCTGCTGCGGATGCATTCGCAGATTGCTGGATGCAAAATTAATTCCTCTCTGTTTGGCAGACAACAGTGATTAAAATCCGTTAGTAATTGTCCTATCTGAATATATAAAAGAAGAAGCTGACTGACTGACTGACTGACTGACTGACTGACTGACTGACTGACTGACATATCAACGCACAGCCGAAACCGCTGGTCCTAGAGATTTCAAATTTGGCACGTAGGTTCCTTATGTAGTGTAGAGGAGCACTAAGAAAGGATTTTCCAAAATTCACCTCCTAAGGGGGTCAAATGGGGGTTCAAAGTCTGTATGGGGAAACAAGATTAGTTTGACTATTTTATTCGAAACTTCACAGGAAGATTCCTTAAGACATATGACTGAATACGTGTTTCAGGTTTTTTGAAAATTTAACCCCTAAAAGGGTGAAAAGGGGGTGATAAAGTCAAAAAATCAATATGGGTATTGTTTTTATGGTTTATCGGGTCGCTGATCACGATAAATACAACGTTTTTAAAATCTAACGAGGCGGAAGTGAAATACCTTCTCCCCTGTTGTGGTGCAATGGGGTTTAAATATCAAAAATATATATAAAAGAAGATATTGACTGACTGACTGACATATCAACGCACAGCCGAAACCGCTGGTCCTAGAGATTTCAAATTTGGCACGTAGGTTCCTTATATAGTGTAGAGGAGCACTAAGAAAGGATTTTTTTTAAATTCGCCTCCTAAAGGGCTCAAATGGGGGTTCAAAGTTTGTATGGGAAAACGATTTTATACTAAACTTCACAGGAGGATTCCTAAAGACATATGACTAAATACATGTTTCAGGTTTTTTGAAAATTTGACCCCTAAAGGGGTGCAAGGGGGGTAAAGCCAAAAACACAATATGGGTATCGTTTTTATGGTTTATCGGGTCGCTGAGCACGATAAATACAACGATTTTAAAATCTAATGAGGTGGAAAAGAAATTTTACCCCCTGTTGTAGTGCAATAGGGTTAAAATATCCAACATAGCCATAAGAGGAGCACTAAGAAAGGATTTTTCAAAGTTCACCTCCTAGCATGATAATTTGACAGGGACAGGGACAGGGACAACTTCACAGGAGGATTCCTAAAGACATATGACTAAATACATGTTTCAGGTTTTTTGAAAATTTGACCCCTAAAGGAGGTAAAGTCAAAAAAACAATATGGGTATCGTTTTTATGGTTTATCGGGTCGCTGATCACGATAAATACAACGATTTTAAAATCTAATGAGGTGGAAAAGATATTTTCTCCCCTGTTGTTGTGCAATGGGGTTAAAATATCCAAAATAGCCATAAGTGTAGGTTTAGTTTTTATCTATACTTCTGGTTCAAGATTTCAAATTGACACGGAAGTTCCTTATAGGAAGGATTTTTCAAAGTTCACCTCCTAGCATGATAATTTGACAGGGGCAAGGACAGGGACAGGGACAGGGACAGGGACGGGGATGGGGACGGGATAGGGTTAGGGTTAGGGTTAGGGTTAGGGATAGGGATAGGGATAGGGATAGGGATAGGGATAGGGATAGGGATAGGGATAGGGATAGGATAGGGATAGGATAGGGATAGGGATAGGGATAGGGATAGGGATAGGGATAGGGATAGGGATAGGGATAGGGATAGGGATAGGATAGGGATAGGGATAGGGATAGGGATAGGGATAGGGATAGGGATAGGGATAGGGATAGGGATAGGGATAGGGATAGGGATAGGGATAGGGATAGGGATAGGATAGGGATAGGGATAGGGATAGGGATAGGGATAGGATAGGATAGGGATAGGATAGGATAGGGATAGGGATAGGATAGGGATAGGATAGGATAGGATAGGGATAGGGATAGGATAGGGATAGGGATAGGATAGGGATAGGGATAGGGATAGGATAGGGATAGGATAGGATAGGATAGGGATAGGATAGGGATAGGGATAGGGATAGGGATAGGATAGGATAGGATAGGGATAGGATAGGATAGGATAGGATAGGATAGGATAGGATAGGATAGGGATAGGATAGGATAGGATAGGATAGGGATAGGGATAGGGATAGGGATAGGGATAGGATAGGATAGGATAGGATAGGGATAGGATAGGATAGGGATAGGATAGGATAAGGATAGGATAGGATAGGGATAGGATAGGATAGGATAGGATAGGATAGGGATAGGGATAGGGATAGGATAGGGATAGGGATAGGGGGATAGGGATAGGGATAGGGATAGGGGTAGGGGTAGGGGTAGGGGTAGGGGTAGGGGTAGGGGTAGGGGGGGTAGGGGTAGGGGTAGGGGTAGGGGTAGGGTAGGGGGTAGGATAGGGTAGGGATAGGGATAGGATAGGGATAGGGATAGGATAGGGATAGGGATAGGGATAGGGATAGGGATAGGGATAGGGATAGGGATAGGGATAGGGATAGGGATAGGGATAGGATAGGATAGGATAGGGATAGGATAGGGATAGGGATAGGATAGGATAGGATAGGGATAGGATAGGGATAGGGATAGGGATAGGGATAGGATAGGGATAGGGATAGGATAGGGATAGGATAGGATAGGATAGGATAGGATAGGATAGGATAGGATAGGGATAGGGATAGGATAGGATAGGATAGGGATAGGGATAGGGATAGGGATAGGGATAGGGATAGGATAGGGATAGGGATAGGGATAGGGATAGGGATAGGGATAGGGATAGGGATAGGGATAGGGATAGGGATAGGGATAGGGATAGGAATCGGGATAAAAATAGGGGACGGGGACGGGGATAGGGATAGGGGAGGGACAGGGACGGGACGGGGATGGGGACGGGGACAAGGATACAGATAGGGACGGGGATAAGAATAGGGATTGGGGTCGGAAATTATTCCGGTCGGCAATCGCTATCTAGGCAGTGTAAAATGCAGGGGCTCAGCGGGAAGGGATTAGTAAGTAGGCATCGGCGAGTATCCTGCATCCGTGATAACTATTATATTCAATGTGCTGTAAGAAGATCGTTGTTTGCTTGCCTTTTATATGTTTACATTTGCAATAAGTATAAGCAAAATGGAAAAAATTGTAAGCGATAATGCAAGGAAGTACTTTTTACCCTACCGACCATAGCGTCGAGATACTGGCTATGTGGGTTGTATGAAGTTTCCCCAGTATAAATATTTATATAGGTAAAATACATACATATTCGTACCTACTACCTACGCTGTGGTCGCTGTGTAACAATTCTACAATCATTGCAAGAATTTCTTTTAAAACAATAGTAATATGTGTAAGGTACAGTCAGCCAAAAAGCAGTGTAAGGTTCTTGGCTGACCGTACAGCAAATAGATCAGTTACAATAGCCCCCCAGTCGAGAATTGCCCCGCTTTACCTTAATCGAAATAATCGCGGACAGATGTACCTACAAAGAAACCTACGGATCCAAATGAAAATCTTATTTTTTTGTAAACGTTTCAATAAGAATACTTTTATTACGCGGGCGAAGCCGCGGGTAAAAGCTAGTAGGTACATAAATACTTTATATACTAAATGCGGATCCCTTTCTTTGACATAATAATCAAAACTATCTTTTTTTTTGTACCTTCATGTTGAGTCATAAAACTATTAGCACAATTTCTACGGCGATAAATTAGGATAAGTCATTTTGAAAAGATGTTGAATTCTGCTGTTTTAATCTGATTACCTCATTAATTTCACCTTAAAACGTAAAATTATATTGGCACTGCCGATGCTGGTTTAACGCCAGACCAATATAAAATTACATGTATAGAGATAAAGTTCAAATTCAGTTTTGACATTAAGATGACGTGGCGTCTCAGTGACAGAGTTTGTGTTTAACATGGCGTCGACAAGGTTAAATGTTTCTAACCAACGTCACGCATTAAATATCGCTTAGCTGCCCTTTGCAGCAAACGAAACGCATCAATTAGTAGTCACGTTGGCTAGGCAATCTAGGCATATAAAATATAAACAAGACCTATAAAACTACGCAAGAATATCACCTGCATTTCCGAACGACAATCTTGTGGAGCACGCAATTTAAAATAAAACCATTCCAAACCCCCCAATGATAAGGTGTGCCGGCTCGGCTTCAGTTATTCGATTTTAGCGCACATTGTACATTGTACAGAAGCTACGTAATTGAATTGCAGTCTAGCGGACGGAGGCACGTGCAGCGCCCCCTGAGAGTTCCAACAATATTTTTGTTTTATCTATTTTTAATAGGCACTACAGGGTTAATCATTGGTTCAGATTTGAGTGGATGCGGTTTATTTTTGCTGATAGCGATAGGGTTTTGTAACGGCAGTTCGTGGGTTGCGTAATTGTGTTTGCTTATTTAATTTGAGAGGAAATTAGGTACTTGTTATTCTACAGGGTTCGGGTCGTTTGATGTGGAAGAAAGTAACGTCGCTTTGCAAATATGTTTGGTATTTGAATTAAAACGATAATTATACGTATAGGAATCTAAAAACATATTTAATAAGTATTTGGGAAGTAAATATTAAGATGTGTCTGAGAGAGAAAGAAATGGAACGAAACAGCAACTACCTAAGACAGACTTGATATTCTGTAAAAGTAACGGGTTAGCAAGGTGAGCTATATTTTTTAATGAATCTGTCGTTTATGAAATGTCTGCAACAGATGAAGAAAAATTAATGTATTAATACTATTTTTAAAGTCTAAATGCCTTTGCATATTTAAAAGAAACCATGTTAACATAGAAAAAAAATAAAGACACTAACTATCAGAAAGTACAAGAACGCAGAGAAACCTGTGTTACACAACAAAATTTCCAGGATTACCTTTAAAAGCGGACGACATTCAAGCACGAAGGTAATTTAACCGAAAAATGTCTCCGCTTTTGCGGCTCAATATGGCACCTTTAGCCTCAAAGCCTCAAGTAAGAAGATAAGCTCAGGAACAGTTTTCATACAAGCTAGGCATATTGTAGGCGCCGCATAACCGTTCTTAACCCAGCTTGCTTGGATATAGGTGGCCGTGGAAAACATATTGACTGCTTTATTAAATTTGGCAGAGTGCCTAAAAGTATTTTGTATTTTTTGCGCATCCCTGTTATGAAAATACAGACGACGAACTTACAATAACGTGTAAAATATGTTTGCTGTTCTGCTTGCTTTTACAAATATTTGAGCAGATTACTTTGTGTGCAAACAACACACAATCGTAGTAATCCCTTGCAATATTATACGTAAGTATATGTAAAACAACGACTTTGACCTTTCATTGATTTCTTTTCCGCATGTATTCCTCTTATAGGCAGCTTAATTTATATAGCCACCGCATAGATGGAGCTGTATTAACAGATTTTTTCATCGCGCGACCAAGATTAAAAAAAGTAATCAGTAATTCGATAGGTTTACGTGATCTCTGTTTCAGTTACAAATTGGAAAGTTATGATTACCAATACACTGGCCGGTTGCCAGGCAACAGGGCTGTAATTTAGATTGTTTCGTGTATCATTTCAGCATTGAAGGCGATAAAATTTTACGATTATAGCGAACCATATGCCCGCTCCACGTACCCCTAGCGTAGTATGAATATCAAGGCTATATGAACTCATATTGCAATTAGGAGTGTCCTCATTAATTTTCATCAGAAAATAAATAAATAAATGCTAACTAGGTAATGTAATCACATAAATAATTAAATTTAAAATACTTAGGTAACTTAGTGAATTTTGATTTTTACGTTCAGGGTTGCCAATAACTTTATACCTAAGTAGTATACGTAATAGATTTCCTTGTAAATTTATAAAAATATCATGATAATGCACTCATTAGAAATTCAAACCCTTGCATTTATCATTTACACCACTAAAAAGCTAGGTGTTCAATACACCGCAAGTAGTTACAAAAGTACTTAGAATTAAGAGAATGACATATAAAACATATTTTATCAATAAAATGATCGTATTGTATCGTATCGTAAAGCACTCAAGGTCTAAAAATAATACCAATTAAATCTGTCAGGAGAGAGCAACTCAATATACCCACCATTTCGCGACCCACCAACGAACATAACATAAACACAATCACCGCGAAACGCTAGTTACGCATAATTTGATTAGGAAGCATAATTATGCCCTTCGGGTAGGTACCTAACATAAATACGTCTACATTATTCAAATTGGTCGCTGTGAAACATTTGCGGCAACTTCCAACCGCGAAGTTTCGTCGAACTATGCAAATTTCAGTTAACACGTTGGACAAACGGATGATTTGACGCCACGTTTGGCGTTTCACGTTTTTGGGGGACCGTTTGTTTTGAATAATGCGTCGAAGTTTGGTGTAGCGTCGGTTATCGTAGCATTCGTAGCAGTATCTACTGTGACAGGAAATGTGCACTTTATTTTACTGTACTGTTGATAATAACCTAACCACAAAATTAAAATTTTGAAAAAACCCTCGACCGCGACGTAGTGGACCGATTTTTATGAAACATGGCTAAGAACACTCCCGACTAACTCAGCTTTCAAATAAAAAAAAACAAATCGAAAGTGGTTCATCCGTTCGGAAGCTACGATGCCACAGATAGACAGACAGACAGATAGACAGACAGATAGACAGACAGACAGACGAACGAACGGACGGACGGACGGACGGACGGACGGACGGACGGACGGACGGACGGACGGACGGACGGACAGACGGACGGACGGACAGACGGACGGACGGATGGACGGACGGACGAACGGACGGACAGACAGACAGACAGACGGACAGACGGACAGACAGACAGACACGTCAAACTTATAACACCCCGTCGTTTTTTTTGCGTCGGGGGTTAAAAAGGTGTCTGTTCGTTTTTATTAACCCCCGACGCAAAAACGACGGGGTGTTATAAGTTTCACGTGTCTGTCTGTCTGTCTGTGTGTGTGTGTGTGTGTGTGTCGGTCTGTGTCATCATAGCTCCTGAACGGATGAACCGATTTTGATTTTGATTTTTTTGTTTGAAAGCTGAATTTAGTCGGGAGTGTTCTTAGCCATGTTTCATGAAAATCGCTCCACTATGTCGGGATTTTTTTTTTGAAATTTTTAATTTTGTGGTAGGTTACATAAAAAGCAGAACGATACCCTCCGTAGACATCCAAATTAAAGAGTTATTCGGATCCAACTACGGATTTTCAATTTTAATTATGATTCCTTATATATTATAATTTTCATTTCTCGTTTAACAAATCTCAGCTTTAAATGAATTATTCTTCTCATGAGAAGTTAGGTAAGTCCATTAAATTTCAACCCAAAGTTAATAATTAATTAACACAGGGTGCGGGCTCTCTCTTCTCCAAGAAACTAAGTTTGATTCAATATTTGTCTTCCTTTCCCATGTTGAAGTTGGCGTATAGTTATTACCTGTCTGAGGTCGGATTCTGGACTGGCAAAATACATAGGTAAGGATCATAGAGGAATTAGTAGGGGAAGAGTTGTAACTAAATACAATGCGGGTTATTTGTATAGGCATAGTTAAGTGACATCTAGCGACAATCACGCGTCAAATAGCGTGAATTATCAGTACCAATCGATACTAGGTGGCAACTGTGTCTCGTCTGGCAAAAATTTAATATTAGAACAGTTTACAACTTATATTACAAGCAGAAGGAATTGAAAACAGAATACTGATTAATATTATTGTAATATTAGCTAAAAATTGGTGAGCATTAGACTTTTCGTTCGTCGCGACATCTATTGACAAGTAGCAGTACTGATAATTTACGCTAGTTGACGCGTGATTGTCGCTATATGTCACTTAACTATGCCTATACAAATAACCCGCATTTACTGATGTATGGAGTTACAACTTACAACTCTTCCCTTACTTATTCCTCTATGGTAGGGATAACGATATCGCTATATCATTCTACATATGATTGCTATTAAAGCATTTTCTTGAAGATGGAAGAGTTAAAGTCGATTTTGCATTGTCCACCTGATGGTGATTGTATGCTAATAAATAGCTTTTTTTCTATATATCAAACATAGTGTCTACCTTGCCGCAGCGGCTGGTCCATACAAGCCGATTCCCACCAGCTTGCCTAAAAATTGATTACTAGTAAAGTACCTAATGTTAAGGCAGGTTTCCTTTTACTTTGGTGTTGCCTAGCAGAAATTTTCACCAGCCGCCACTGCTACCTTGATAGGTACTAGAATTAATAATTATACCTACTTATCAAATTATCGATAGTCTGGTGGAGTATTTACTTTACAATATAGTCTTATGCTTCCTACTTAGAACCTGTATTATTTAGCTGTTCTAATACTACTGATGCAATGAATATCTTATATTTAAGTCTTTTTAATTAATAATTTATATCTTATGAAGTTATGATTCCATGCAATCAATTGGTAAGCGTGGGTTGTTACAAAATCGGCTAGTTTTGTCCAGATTATATAAATGCTTTCTAAACCTGACATACCTAACTCTCAATCTGTATCAGTTACTAAAAATAATATAATGACGAGAATAAATTAATTTCAAACATATTCATTTGTGTAGTGCATTCATTATTATTTTTATCAAATTCTTGCGAAAATATTTTGCATCAGCCGAATTTTGCAAGCAGTTTTATAAGCAAATAAGCATACTATTTATTTACAACTGTAACAAAACTAGATGGGGAAGTTTTTTATTCGACCCGCCAATAATTCAAGATACGATGTCAAACTTCTTTATGGCACCAACTTTCCACCGTACAAATATTAGTTTATGTGGCCGTCGTGTCAACATATGAATTATTGTGTTATTTTTGGCCAGAATGATTACGAGTACATGTCAACAAAATGTTTGCTCGAATATTAATGGAACGAGTATTACAAGGGATATTCGATTTGCGCGTGAAAAATGAGATCACGGAAATCTTTATTGCGCGTACGTGGTGCGCCGCTATTGTTATTAAAATGTACTGTGATGATCACATGCAATAAAAAGGTGATTGGGAGCGTTTACACATCGATAATAGGAACGTAACCCTTAATAACATGTAAAAAAAGGTTTATGGACGCGAAAACATTACAATGAAATTACACTGGTTCCCAAAATAGGCGTTGGGTGACATGGGCGCCATAGAGGTTTCGTATTTCAGTCCATATTTTGAATAACTTAAAAAATTGCCAGAATTGTTTATGGTGACGTTTAGACTCAGATTGGACCAGCATTACCAACTACATACTGCGGCGTTGCCAAACTCTAAAATTCAGATCTAGATCGATTTTGCGCCATGCTTTCGGTATTGTGCTAGAATGTTGGTAGTCTCAAAACGTCTTTTGCCTTATAAAAGGTAATATAATTTAACGACCTTTTGCTACATTTATCTTTGTCTTAAAGTTATTAATTATTCAAAGAAACATCATTCTCTAAGAACAAATTGAATTATTTTCATAGAAAATATTTTTAACTTGTATTTTTTAAGTAGTAACACTACTATAAACATTATTCGTTCATTTCACCTAGGATTTGGTTTATAATAATATACTATACTTAATTATTAAGTAAGTGAAAATATCCACGAGTGGATATTAAATATTGCAACTTTATATTGGGTAGGTATAGATTTATGTGACGGGGTCAAACAATAAATTAGGTATGATGAGAAACATCATACCTAATGTAAAGTCGTAAAATAGTATCGTTTACCATAACATTGTAAATATTAATAGAAAATCTATTTTATAATATGTCGGCGGCAAACAAGCATGCGATCCGCATGGTAGATATTAGTCTGTACCTACAGGACACGTACAAACTCAGCACTTATGCACGTCCATAAATTTTCTACAACTCCACATTTATTTCATGCTTATTGCTTATGCCAAAACATTTCACATGTCTTAAAAACAATTCTTACATCCGATAGCGGTCACCATTCGGTCAACATTTTGGTCCACCTGCCATCACTCTGCCCTGGCATCCGTTGGCTCGTTGGGTGAACGACGAAGAGAGGCCTAGATGCTCAGCAGTGGGCGATTAATGGCTGAAATGATTAATGATGAATGATGAAAAACAATTCTAATTGGTCGCTTCACTACTTATTTTATTACTACCTAAGTGTTCACGAAGATAATTATTATTAGTCTTCTTGAACATTTACTAATAGGTACAGCTCGCCTTAGTTCATTGTGTTTCTTTGTTCAATAAATATTAAATAAAAAAGATACAAGTAGGTATTTAGATAAGCATTGAAAATTCAAAAACTCCTACTGTATTCTACATTGTCGCATACATTTTGTCGTCAAACTGATGAGCAATAAAATCGGTTTATTTGAGCGAACTCATCATCGCGTGCCATATTTGTCGATCCCGCCGAAGATTGCAATGTTTTGACTCTAAAACTCCGCGATCCGCAGTTAAGTGGATAATAAAACATGGAAGGTTGCTTTCATTAGCCAGCCTGCGATATAAAACCCGGTTAAGAGGGGTGCACATGTACCTTTTGTTGCTGGGACAAACAACTTCGCTGGTGTGTTTGTTGGGCTCGTTATGGCTATTGGGATCGAGGAAGGTTTACTGTTGCAGAAATATAGTTGTGAAGAACCTTTACTAAAATTGAAAGATTTCTTGGACAACCGGATAGGTGTGTTATTAGTAAATACTAAAGATTTATGTGTATTTAAGAATTAAAAATATGACTCTGGTACTTAATCGTATTAAGTTTTGTCAATAATAACAGAATGAAAAGAGGCTCCTCCTTAAAAACAGTGATAAGTTTATTAGGTACATAAATGACAATTATTTAAAAAAAATGCAAAGGCCTCCAATCCAGAGCTGAAATCGAACATAATAGTGTACTCTGTTGACCGGAAAGAAGCCTAGGTCGCTCAGTCGTCTCGTCACGGTATGGTGTGGATCGAAATTTAAAAGTTTACATAAGAAGGATGATGATGCACATAGGTATGTAAATTAATAACCGTATAACGTACCATTCTAATCAACAACTAGAATTAACGTAGCGTGTGAAACATCCCTAAAACGCTCCACCGACTCCTAATGTAACCTTCTCTTTTATGACCGTTATAAAATTTCAAATTTCGCCACTCAGCGTTGTTTGATCCGAGTACCTTTGTTTGTTGCCAACGAGATCGAGCCTCCATCTTTATTGACGAACGGAAGCTTAGGGGATCTTCTCGTTGGTCGTTAATTACGGTATTAAATAAAGTGTTACAACTGTTACACCCATGTATTGATTGGTATCGGGTGTATTGATTGGTATCGTAAAAGTTTCGAACTAAAAAATGTACAGAGTAACAACTATTTAAACGATTAAATTTTTTTTTATTTGCTTTGTATTAGGTACTCAAGAAATGTACAATATCATACACGAAGGAAAACTTAAGCGGCCGAAACTGTGCACTTCATACTGCTTACTTATGGAATTGCATTGCATTTTCATGTTTATTTTTATGGAACATGAAAATTTAATTTTACGCATTATGCGTAAAATTAAATTTTGAATGATTATTCAAAATATTCGATCGTTTGCAATATTAAATATTTTACAATTACATGACATGAATTGTCGCGCATTTTTGCAACAATCTAGCGCTTCAAAAAATTCCATGTATTTTGTACAAAAACATTTACATAATTCAAACAACATTTATTAGATCATCCACATTAATATATTATCATTTATCACGAATATTTTATGCCAAATACAGAGAGGCAACATCTAACAGAAAAAAATCGTAAACTAAATATACGAGTATCCAACTAGCTTACGTGGTGAACAACTAGCACGAACTTGGAATTTTATGACGACCATTCCACCAAGCATTCCCATCATCATCATCATCATTATCAGCCTATCCTCGTCCACTGCTGGACATAGGCCTCTTCTAATGCACGCCACTGCTCCCGATCTTCAGCTAATCTCATCCAGCCAACACCAGCCAACTTGCGGATGTCGTCACTCCATCTTGTCACAGGGCGTCCTGCACCACGTTTACCGAGTCGCGGTCTCCACTCAAGAACCTTTCGGCTCCACCGACCGTCTGTCCTGCGACTAACGTGACCAGCCCACTGCCACTTCAATTTGCTAATCCGGTGAGCTATGTCGGTAACTTTGGTTCTGTGACGGATCACATCATTTCTGATGTGATCCCTCAGAGATACCCCGAGCATAGCCCTCTCCATAGCTCGTTGAGCGACTTTGAATTGGTGGACCAATCCAGCCGTGAGTGCCCACGTCTCGGCACCGTAGGTCATTACAGGTAGGACACACTGGTCGAAGACCTTCGACTTGAGACATTGTGGGATGGGTGACGAGAAGACTCCGCGAAGCTTATGGAATGCTGCCCAGCCCAGCCGAATTCTTCTGTTGGCTTCTCTCTCGAAGCTGTTCTTACCTAGTTGGAGAGTTTGCCCTAGGTAGACATACTCTAGAACAACCTCGAGCGAGATTCCATCAACTGCGATCGGTCCCGCATCAGCGTACTCGTTAAACATAACCTTGGTTTTATCTAAGTTCATCCTAAGACCGATACGCTGCGAAGACCCAGCTAGACTTTGCACCATTTCCTGTAAATCTTGCCGGGTTTTAGCCAGGATGACGATATCATCAGCAAATCGCAAATGTGAGATGTACTCGCCATTCACATTTATGCCACGTCTCGCCCAGTCTAGCATTCTGAACATATCCTCCAACGCGGCAGAGAACAACTTTGGGGATAGAACATCCCCTTGTCTCACCCCACGGCGCAGAAGGATTGGCTCAGTCTGTCCATTCTGGATTACGACGGACGTAGTGGCAGCATTATATAGAGATCTCAGCACTTCGATATATCGATAGTCAACCTGGCACCTCAGCAAAGACTCGAGGACAGACCAGATCTCGACGGAGTCAAAAGCCTTCTCATAGTCCACAAACGCCATGCATAGGGGCTGATTATACTCATTTGACTTCTGTATAACTTGCCTTACTGTATGAATGTGGTCTATGGTGCTATAGCCCCTTCGAAAACCAGCCTGCTCCACTGGTTGAGCTTCGTCAAGTCTTCGTGTAAGACGATTCGAGACGACCCTTGAAAAAAGCTTATAGACATGACTCAGGAGCGAGATTGGTCGGTAGTTCTTCAATAAAGTCTTATCACCTTTCTTGAAGAACAATACCACCAAGCTCCCGTGCCATGCCTTTGGAGTTCTCCCAGAGAAAAGGACTGAGTTAAATATACGCTGAAGCTCCTTCAACACCGGCTTACCGGCAGCTTTCAGCAGCTCCGTCGTAATTCCAAGCATTCCCGTCTGACATTCGACGAAACTCGACGTTTGCACCCAAATCCGATCACAATTGAAATCTAAATTGCATCGCATTTAAAAAAAGCAATTCTTCTATCTAGCTGACTCGATAATTGCTTGCGATAATTGGATTTGCGGTCATAAAAATGTAAAATTTGCGCGGTTTCTGAGGCGCCCTTCCCCGCTTTCAGGGACTCCCTTATTTATATGCTAATGGAACGCTCTAGAAATGCCACGCACGACCAAGGTGCACCTGTACAATTATAAGAACAACATTCTCCCCTTGTGCATTTTCATGGAATTTTCTGCATGAAAATTGAGCAAAATTTTAACACGTTTCAGCGCGCGAAACTTTATGAGCAACATTTTGTAAATGCATGCTGCCGTATGTATAAATATTAAAACTGCTAGAAAATGTGTTGGTTCCCATAATAAATGCATAAACATAAATGAAAAAAGATTATATTTTAGAACAGACGAACATAATCTTTACCTATTTGCTTGCCACTTACGATGGTGAATAGATATTCGTATCACTTTTACTGCGTGCAATGTAGCAAGGTGCATTACTACATGCATCATTCCATAGACATGATATCTCAATTCAATTTGTAAATGTGAGTTGTAGAACCATATGTATTAAATACTTAATTAATTAGCTATAACAAAGAACCCGATAGTAATTTTCAAACATAAGGAATGAATGTGTTTTGAGAGATAAATAAATATGAATGTAACAAAACATTGTTCCTATTACTAAAAATTGTTAGATGATTTCTCATGATTTTTTTTTTTTTAACAACACACTAATTCCTCCCAGGTGCTTGAGGACTTGTTACACTGAGGTCAACACGTTAACACGTCGACCTCCATCGTTTCACGCCCCGGAATCCTTCGCAAACAGCTCCTCACCTTTACTGCCATTATCAGTAGTGCCATTTATGTTTCTGCTGTTCCCCACCCTAGGGTATTAGTATTCATGGAGTCAGTCGATTGAGAAAAGAATTTTCGCACCCCGGTCCGATCTTGACGAGGGAATGGACTGAGTGGTTGCCATTTTCTTTTTCCCTTTATTTTTTTTCCAACAACTTAATGGAGTCGTAAAGAATGGGCTGGCATTTCATTATAATGTATTAACTTTATCCAGGCTGCATAATTACGTGTTTTGCGGTGTCTGCACGCGGCTCGTGTCAACTGGCCTTTTCAACTTTTTTGTTGCAATAATTCACTTGTTTCTCGCATTCGTTTCATTCGTCGTTGATTTTTGCTGTTAGCAATTTTTTAAAGAATCATTGTTTCGTATAAAATACTCTTACTACCTACCCTTTACATTTATAACTAGTCAATACTTCTTTAATTTTTTTTTAATAGTTGAATTCAATAGTTTTTAAGGAATATAGTAATTCACTACCTAGCTAAATAGTTATGCTGCTTAAAAATTTATAGTAAATAGGCGATTGTAGACACACTTCTGTGACGATGATTCTAATGCATGCTGAAAATATACCGATAAAAAACCAAACAAATGCACATGTTCTGTTATATTCTTATCTGTTATGTCTTAAGGTGCTTTATGTTGGTTCCAAACAAGGTATGCAGAAGTTAAACACAATAAGTAACTGCCCGAATTAGCTTACAAACAAAATTATAATAAGTACTTAAAATGCACACAACTTTCAAGTATTCGCATTATTCAGTTCAACTCAAAATAGGCATGACGCATTTTGTTATCGAGTTAGTCATGAGCGATCTTCATTGTTTGTACTCGAATTTATAAAACAATGCCTATTGCTTTTACTTTTCTCTTTATATTTAATAAGCAAATCATACTAAGATTAGATACAATACCCACCTACTAATTCTTTATGCTTGGAATAATTTTCATAAACTTTACAAATTACCCGCAATTTTGCAGATAAAATTTAAAATTACTCCAGAAAAGGGGTTCGCAAAATTTCCATTTAAATTATTTTAAGTAAAAAATTGCCTTTGCCGAAGAGACATTCGCTTACTTAGCGTAGCAAGCGAGGAATTTATCTAAAGCAAATCTCATTGTTCCTTTCCCGAGACGTGAGCGGAACTTGCAAGTAAGACAAATTTCCATCGAGTTGATTAAAGTTATCACAGTAAGAACGTGAGGGATGCAATTTGACGCCAGCGAGTATAACTCCAGCGTGGCTGGCGTGACTCAGCGATGGGTAAGTTGTAGTGACGTTGCCTCTAATATATTCATAGGCAAGCCAGCCAGGAAATCATATCTATTTTTCTTTTTATTTAAACGTCGTTGCAGATATACTCAATGCGAAGGAGTACTTACCTATAGACAGGTCAGTACTCAATTAAACTCTTGTCAAGTGAAATTGATAGACGAAAAGCTTTTGGTTTAAATTAGGTACATACATGTCGATGACAATAAAGTATACGGCCCGCCCATCAGTCGGTTGCATAAGCAGTTCCCTTAATCTATAGACAGGGACGTCACATACGCGTAACCGTTGACGACTCTTTAAAAAACTGCCCCCGAGAAAACCTACATAAGATTGACCAACAATATCACGAAACCAATCAAATAAATAAAACCACAGAAAACCAACATTGCAACACAAAGTTGCAAGTAGCTCACGAGGAAAACGTAGATGTAAACTAAAGAATCTTAAACTTAATTATAACACTAATCAATGTCTAAATTACACATTCCTAACCAAATTAAAATGCATGCTACAAACATCACATGGCTTTACAAATACAGGATTTTACAAAATAAACTGGAAAAGTTATAATAGAATAAACTATGTTGCATTTGCAAAAACCTTGTGGTTTACGTAACTTTAAAACTGGTATTAAAACTTTGTACATTGTATTATTGTGCAATTGTTACGACAAAGATTTAAGTTCGAAACTAATATTAAAATACAACGCTAAATAAAATTGTTACATGTTATAGCTAAAAATAAATGAATTTGCATGAAAAAGGTTAGGAAATACGTTTTAAACAACCACACAATTCATATTATTTTATCTGACATATTTTCAGTTACAGATGTAGATCTAGCGAATACAGAAATAATCAGATCATCTCAGTGCAGCACAAAATACAACCCCTATGCAAAGTCACGTCTAACAATAATATCCATGTATATTTTCCCAATGCAACACCGTTGATATTTCTAATCCATGAAATCCTTGGCACGCGCTAGTATGCAGATTACACATTCAAATAACGCATGCTAGTTGCCACCGATGGCGTTTTCCCAACACGCCCCGACACGGCACTGTGTCGTTCTCGCCCATTCCATTACCCTAGGCATCGTTGGGAGCAGCCGGCCTAATCGAGTAAACAATCGTTGACTACATGGCGATCGAAACAGAGTCTGGCTCTGTCGCGCCACTCTATAGAAGAGCGATTTTCGTAGCTAGGTCTCCAGAGCTAGCTACGAAACGTAAGCGATTCTGACGTTGGCTAGGTACCCTGAGCCAATTCAGACACTGTGCACTCTGTGTGACTGTAAGAAAAACGACCTGAGTAAACTAGGATTTAGCCCAATTTCAGGGCTTATGCCACTAAATGTTTACTTGCACGAAGCTACATGCATTGTGCTGTTGTTTTGGGTGAAACTAATTAAGCTGACAAAAACACATGAAGCTTTATGACAATTATATTGTTTGAGGATTTGTATCCGGTGTATAAACGGAGTTGCGAATTCGGCTCTAATGGTACTTTCCTTGTTTTTAGAAAAAAAAAGAAAGTGTCGGAGATAGACGTAGGACGTAGGTATCATTAAGAAGATCATTCATAAAATGGACTACCAAATAATATCTTTCAATACTCTCTATTTATTTATTTATTCATATGGCATAAATACTCGTAGGTTCACAGGTATACAGTATCTTATATCATAAAAAGTATGTCACAAATATATGTCCAAGGTTCTCAGCCATTGGGCTGCGTCAGGAGTGAGTGAGGTCAGGGGGGTTACCATGACGTGCTAAAGCCGTTCAGTTTAGGTTGAGAGAGAGGGACGGAGCTATGTAACTGCTATAGCTGTGTCCCTTTCTCTCAACCTAAACTGAACGTCTTTAGTACGTCATGGTAAACCCCCTGGTCGTCGGGACTTCCTGGGTAGGCTCTGAGGGGGCATTCCTGAACTATGTGTTGAACAGTTTGCGATTCGGCGCCACAGTCGCATCTAGGCATCTCTCTATTGGTTCCCATATTATCTTAAATGCATCGTTTGTCCACTTTTTCGTTGGTCATAATTTGGATTTTTCGGGATTGCCAATTTTCCATAAAACAAACCCTACCTACCCTAACCAATCTATAGATGGCCATAATGAACACCCTGAAAAGTTAACCGTTTCAGAATTATGACTAATGATAATCTGGCAACTATTAAATTATGAGTATTATGACTTACAATCATTATGTCAAAGAAAGGAATCCGTTCAATACTACCTTAAATGTACTCTTTGTACCAAATCAATATTGTTGCGAATGTTCTCCAGATTTAAAACTTTATTGTTACAGTAAAAGTAGATACAAGTTAAAAATACAATCCAACTTTATTTTGCTTTTGACGCAATGCAACAGAAAGTTAAAGCAATACTTTATATCGTTGCACGGTCTAATTTGCAGCCAGGCACGCTACTGAAAAAGACGGAACTTTATAATTGATTGTTGTTCCGAGTTGTAAGAAATACGGGAACAAGATATACTTCCTCGTTTTGTTGGGTGGCCCAATAATACGTTGACAAACGTTTGTATATATTTTTTTATTTTTCTGTCCTTACACGAATGATTGTCCTACAAATTAAAATGTAAAACCTCTATAATGTTTGACCAAATAACTCGAATCGTCTTCAAAATGACCTCCTTTGGCTATGAAGTACAAACGCAAATGTTAGAAAAAAAAATTAACGATATGCCGCTGCACCTCTAATATGATTTTCGTCTAACTTATTGCATGTATAGCTTGTAAAATATCCTTTTTTGTAATCAATAAACGGGCTAGGGTTTTAAGATTGATTAATTTCTGTTGTCACTTATCACGAATAAATGATTTCTATTTCTATTCCAAACTATAATTTATAGTTTTAAGTTAGGTGAATTTACGTAAGTAAGGCTGAAACGTATGGAGCTTATGAATCTGGAAAAAATGTCTTTACACAACGTAGACCACATTGCAAAGCTTGCAAAATGGACATGCATGCTGTTGAAATATCTACGGTGAATGTAGAAATGTACAATATACGAGTATATAGTCCCAAAAAATATTTTCGCTAATTTCGATATTTTGGTTTATTTCAACATTTCGCTATTCTTTGTCAACGTAATTTGGGCCACCCTGTAAATGGGTTGGCAAACATTGTACAGTCAACCAATTTGAATCATAGGCCACTCTAGAACCCTGTCTTATTAACACCGTGTATTAAACTGATTATACAATAGAAGTCAGTCAGTTTTGACGTTGACTGTGAAAAGGTACGTAAGGTAGAACCTTTACATTACTTTTAGTTTTAAGGTTTGAATTCGTTGACGTACATAGATTAGATACATGTGTATTTACATTGAACATAATAATAGGTAACAGCTAGACGAAATAATTTGATAAACAAGTGAGTCGTCGGGTCAGAATACCTATAATGGTACAACGGCTTTGTCAGTAGAAACTTGCGGAAAAATATAAAAAAAAAACGTAGGCGCAATAGGTGGGCTTGCAGTAGAAAATATAATAAGTTTGCGTCGTTTTCTTCTGTTAAGTTGCGTATGTTTGAATGTCACTTTATTTTATTCTAATGATACTTTTAGACAGACTACAGTTATCTTAAATTTTGTAGTTAGCTCTTAATAACGACATAATTACCACGATATGATGTACAAGTAGTCAGTTGAATTACACATCCGGTCTGTGAAGACCGGTCTGTTTAAGCTTACTGGGGCCATATTTCCGAGCTCATATAACCCGGCAACCTTCAAATCAAGAGTGAACATGCATCTTCTGGGCGAGCTCACTCCATCGTAGGCCACGTCTTTGCCTTTGGCTAGTCTGTGGTCAAGAGTAAGCCCATTTATAATAATAAAAAAAAAAAAAAAAACTAAGTAACTTTAATTCTGATTTATATTACATTAGGATACTTTGTTCGGTTCTCGTTTGTTTCCTTTCTTTTAGTGAATATTTTAAATATATGATTTTGACTCTTGGAGACCCTATACATCTCTAAGGAGAATTAGATTAAGTATACATTTTATCTTTAGTTGTGACATTTAGAGTCAATTGCACCTCAAAAGTAATTTTAGACGTTTTTGTATTTGTACTTTTTATATTTAGTGTAGTTCTTAGTTGTAATTCGACATTTAGAGACCTTCTACATCTCTAATTAATTGTAGTAGAGTTATACTTTAGTTAGAACTTAGAATTAATAGTACTTATCAATTTTAATTTCAATTCAATTTTAAATATTTTCTAAATATGTACATGTGACATGTAAAAGTGCCCTGTGGCGTATTTGCTGAATAAATTATTTTGATTTTTGATTTTTTGACATTACATAGTGAAATCCAACAAGCCGCAAAAACTACGATATCTTACGTATGTATTGGAAAGAATTACATATATACTACCTACCTACCTACCTAAACCTATATAAACATACATATATCCACGTCCAATTTTATACGCCTAGAAAGCCAAGTAAACATCACGTAAGCCACTACATCAAAGTGTATTGAAGCTATGTCAAAGAAGTCGCGTCAAAATAAGGGATTGCAGGCACGTAGCAATAACGAACCGATTGAGTGACAGACCCCAATGCAGCGGATGCAGGCCTTTAATATTATTACGACCCCTTCATATAAATTGATGTTGTGAAGGTTTATCACGACACTTTTGGGAATTTTGACTGAATGGAAAGCGAAGGGTGGGCTGGGTGGTCTATGAAGGCTTTTAGTAACCGAAAATTTTAACGATTTTTTATGGGATAGGAGGCAAACGAGCAGACTGCACACTGCCGCCCATGGACACCCGGAACACCAGGAGTGTTGGAGGTGCGTTGCCGGACTTTAAGATGGGTGTACGCTCTGTTCTTGAAGGTTTTCTAATTGTCATTAAGCTGCTGCGAAGGTATAATGTAAATGAAACCATTTTTAACCGACTTCAAAAAAGGAGGAGGTTCTCAATTCGACTGATTTTTTTTGATCGAACTGGTATAACCCCGAGATGGTCCCATTGGCACCAAGTCAGGGTCTGATGATGGGATCCTGGAGAAATCGAGGGAACTCTTCAAATGTTATAGGCACATGTAATGTTTTTAATCTATTTTTCAAAGGTACACCAGTATTTACGTCTGATGGTAATAATTTTATGTGGCTGAGCTGATGATGGAAGGTCAACTCCTCAATGGTTAGGAGTTTAAGGATAATTCTTTCACTACTGTACATGTATTCGGACTGATACATATAATATCACTAGGAACCACTAAAAATCAACAAATAAATAAACTTTTTAACAAAAAATAAAACCGCCTTCAAAAATAAGCGCGTTACAAAACACGGAGAAACAAAAAAGCCAAAAATAATAAACCTTTCAATTCAGATTTCTTATCGTATTGCAATAAGCTAAACATCCAAATTATAAACAAATCAATTATTTTTGGAGTCGGTACCAGCCTGTGTATGGTTGGGTGGGGCAAACAGGCAATAGCAAGGCGACGAACAGGTCTGGTACCGACTACAAAAATAATTGATTTGTTTATAATTTGGATGTTTAGCTTATTGCAATACGATAAGAAATCTGAATTGAAAGGTTTATTATTTTTGGCTTTTTAGTTTCTCCGTGTTTTGTAACGCGCTTATTTTTGAAGGCGGTTTTATTTTTTGTTAAAAAGTTTATTTTTTACAATGTAGGTTTGTACGGCCTTTTGTCTGGCAAATCAGTCCCTACTTCTCGGTTCTTTACCTTAACATTTAAATTTATCTCCTCTCCTTAAACCATACCAAAGACATACCTATGTAACTCCGTATAGACGGATAAGGTCTAAGAAAAAAACGTACCTCAAAGCCATAGAGAAAAAGGTACGGAGGCCTAGATGGCGTTACACCTTTGGGGAACGCTCGGCTAGATGGCGCTAAATATTAATAGCAGCGTTTTACCTTACAATAAAACGCATATTAAGCGAAATACCTTATTTGAAGCCTATTTAATATATTGAGAGACAGCGATACTGCTTGTAGATGCGTAGCGGTTCACAGCAGGTACCTACAGCTGAACACCTGTAAACAACTTGCAACTCCAGTTTTACGATTCAGGTTTCCCCTTCCACCAGGCGACCCGTGCCGTAGGGACGGCAACGATGTTTCATCATTGGTTCTCAAAATATTAATTTAACCGAAGTTGCAATATACCACTTACCAAACGGTTGCATCATTTATGAATTCAAATGTGAAATGAAATAAAGACGTATCTTCGAAACTGAATAGTCTAAAAATGTTGTTTACTAGCAAAGAACAACAAATACCCTCAAATGGAAAAATAAATGTGCCTTGGTTTATTGCAACTGAGTGTTGTAGCCACAGGCGTAGTTAAAAATATAGGCTTCAAATAAGGTATTTCGCTTAATATGCGTTTTATTGTAAGGTAAAACGCTGCTATTAAGCTTCTGTACCGTTATTTGAAGCCTATTTAATATATTGAGACGTGTCTGTATTCGCCTGGTGGTCAAGAAACGCCAATGTGATTAATTGAATCGCCAATGGAAATAACAACTTCAAGTGCACTTCACACATCAGATACCTTGTGTACCTATATGGAGGAATGTGAATTGCAGCTGACAGCAGCTGCAGTGACTGAATTGATAAGTGCATGACCTATTTTTCTATTGTAACTTATTATTCGTCGGTAAGGAAAGTTTGAAACATTTTTAAATTTTATGTATATACCTTGTAATGTCACACTATTATGCTATATACATTGGGTTGGCTCGCCAATACACACCGCACGTCCGTCCTCTATCTCGCTCGGACACCGACTGCCATATGTACTCGAGACACCTATACACTACATCCCTTTCTTGTTTTAATTTTTTATTTTATTTATAAATATTTAAATAATAGGTCAATTTAGTATTAATTCAAATACTTGCCATGCTGTGCCGTGTATCTTTTTTTTTTTTTGTAATGTACTACGTTTATTCTAATTGTCTGCCCACTTTATTTATTTATTTATTTAATCTTTATTGCACAAAAGAAAATCTTGTAGTACAAAAGGCGGACTTAATGCTTTAAGGCATTCTCTACCAGTCAACCTCAAGGCTAAGCACTTTCGTCATTCCTAACTTGATAATCTCCGTCTTTACCACTTAGTACTGTATGTGAAGTAGTGTTATAATTAGGGATTAATTTTCTATCTTTAGTCATATGTTTAGGACATTCCGGTCTGAGGGTTGACTCAGAGCGGACGCTGCACCACCACCTGCAGTGTATACTCAAACATACTTGTGTGTTTTATTAACTACAATTCCTAGATGTCAGTCTCATTCTTTCTTCTTTAAATCTGTTACCTTTTTCAATTCAGACTGTTTTGAAAACTAGATTAGTACATAATTTTTTTTTTTAATATTTATATACATATATGAGTGTTTTTTTTTCTTCAATAGCATACAATATAATTGTACAATGCAAGCATCGCACATTTCTCGCGTCAGCATTAAAATTAATATAATTATGACTTGATTAGAATTGCTTTGCATTGCTTGATTGTATTTGCATGCATTCAGTTATGTTTTATTGCAAATAAATAATGATTGATTGATTGATTGATTGCTGTATTTGCGATTACGCTATACATCGATTTATGCATTAGTTTACGTTTATACGTGCTCCTAGCTAGTCTAGTACTCAGTATACATTGGTTATCAATAAATTTATAAGTGTTTCAAAAATCAGTGTTTCTATCAAGACTACAATCAATCATCAAGAATCATATCATCTAAGGTGTACGGCTCGTACAATAATATTTCACTAATTTCATACCTTTTCATGATTTACATTTTTTTAATAGGTCGCTTGTCAGGCGTCTAATGTATATTAGGTAATTATTGATGATAACTGATTGTATCGGCCCTATACTTCATTATATATGCACCTATTATTGCTAGTAACTAGTAAATAGTACATATAAGTATTTCGTTATAGAACCTAATGTATCTGGAGCCTCGTCTGCCGACAAACCATACTCTGGTTTGGCAGAAGATAAATTTAGTTGTAAGTTTAGTTTTTGAATAAACATTTATTTCATTTTATTTCATTTTTCATTTCATCTAATGCAATTCATAATACTTACGGATATTATAATGTTTAGTTAGATCTACCTACTCATAAATTTAATTATAAATTGCAGTGCATAGTTATTAAAACTTTTACTGTCTCCTGTTTTTTTTTTTCTGGATCGAAAGGGCTCGTGATTCATTGCATTGTAATATATAGAGATACTATATAGAATATGCATTAAAATCCGATTCAGGGTCACGTATCCACTTTATCGTTTTATTGATTTTGTTTCATCATGGTCAGCTTTCTTTCTCGTAGATACTTTGTACCACACAAAGTAATCAACGATTAATTTTCTAAAATAGATAGCTGTTCATATACTATTTAAGAAGTGCTTACCCAATTGACCCAATTATACTAACATCCGATTTATATCTACACAGTATGTATATATTTTAGATAACACTTTTCTTTTAAAGTATTTTATCAACATCTTTTTTTTATTATTATTATCTCTTTATCTATCTTAAGATCTTAACTCTTAGGCTAGGCTATTTTATAATATGATTATTAAAGAAATTACAAAACCACTTTTTTTTTTTTTTTTTTTTTTTTTTGGCGATTGACCATAGTCACACCTGATGGAAGGTGAAGACATAGTCGAAGATGGAGCTCACCGATTCAGTAATATAGCATATTCACTTTTATCTTAAAGAGACCGAGGTCGTATTTTTCTGGGAACATCTATGGTGGGAGTGCATTCCATTCCTTTGATAAAATATCATCTAAATTATTACCCAAATATTATCTCCTTGATTTACTTTCTTTGCGCTGTTAACCGAACAAATCAGCATGCCCATTTACAAGGCATCAAGTCATACTGAAATTGACCGGAGTAACAGGAGTAACAGTATACTTATACAGCTCACCGAACTACGAGGTAGTTTAGTAGGTAAGCACAGTGTTTCTCCCAAGGTACCACGATTTGATTTTGTTTTTGCAGCTGTGTCTTTAAATTCCTGCAGGAGATGTTATATCTTGACAGACTCAGCGTTTATTTATGTGTCACACGGAGAGAAAAACAACTAGATTTCATGTTCTTTCAACATTTAAATTTTTTTTTTTTTAAATTGCGCCTACGTGTTCTTTCATTCCAACTACAAGTTTGATGTTGTTAAGTGTAACTACCTTCTACATTTTTTTTTTTTTATATACCACGTCGGTGGCAAACAGTTATAGGGCCTCCTAATTGAAAGCGGTCACCGTAACCTATGGACGCCTGCAACTCAAGGGGTGTCACATGCGCGTCGCCGACCCATTAGAAACTTGTATACTCCTTTTTTTTTTTAGAACCCCATACTGTAGTTCATCGGGAATACCTTGACATAGCTCATTCCACAGCCGGAGCGTTCGTGGGAGGAATTATTATTGTTTTTTTTTTTTTTTTTGAACCAATGTTTTATTTAAACCAACAAGTCGATTTTGTAAAAGCACATGTCACATATTGTTTTAAACATATGTTTAGCTGATTCAATAAAATATATTTTAACAAGTTTGACCTTGTTGTTTGGTTCGTACAAATTCGACTTGTATCATCAATATTGTGATTTATTCCCTTTACTAAAATACTATTGTTTCAAACAAATAAACACGCAACAAGACGAGTTAGATTCACAAGGCAAATTTCTCTCAGTTGTACCCTTAACTTCACATCCGTCTATCAATCCATTTATATATAGAATCATGTTCCCTAACCTCTAAATAATGTGCATTGTAGGTAGTTAGGTACCTAGATAATTGACGTGAAGCATTGAAATCTGTAATTATTTAACATTTTACAATCACTACAGACAAAGCTGATTCAGCCGCTGATTGTTGTCCTTTTGTTCATTTTCTTGACCAGACGAAATAAGGTCACTAGTGAGATTTATTTTATAAATTTACAAACTTAGGTTACTAGTTCGCTTGGAAAATCTTTAATGTGTGAAATTACGCAAACAAGTTCAGCATTTTTATTTCTTATTTTTTTTTCTATATTAGTTCAATAGAGGCTCACAGATCCATTAGTTTATTTGTTTTAACTGGACACCTGACTTATATGAGATTCACCTACATGAATCTCTGCAGTATGTACCTATCAGTGGCGGCGCGCTCATACAATCCAATTCCCACCGAGTTGCCCTAGATGTTCCGCAACAAATACCAAAGTTACAAACCACCATTGAAATAAAAAAATATACTAATAATAGTTATAATTAAAACATTACGTATTGCCTCACAAATAATAACACCATTTGCTTAAATTGAAATATGTACCTAAAATTATCGGGCGCGCGAACGCGAAGTGAAGCTACTTATGCCTAAGCTTTCATATTCATTCATGGTCACTCCACACAGATACAAAAATCACGCACACGCTGATAAAAACAGCCCGCTCAACTAAACTCCAAAGCAACTCGGCTTCTTATCGAGTTATTCATTTGAATACAAACCGTAAACAATGCGTTATAAGGTTTATATTTGAAAACACGCACATACACATTCACAAAGTCCGCGCGTGTGAGTGTTTGCCTATCGCGAACTCCTATGTACGTAATTTGGGCGCAACTATCTCTTTTACTCTACTCATAGCAGGATTGAGATGACAGAGAAGGGTGACCGCCATTTGGGAACACATAGACAGCCAAGCGCACAACATTCGATGGCTCGCACTTGTTCATTTGAATTTAAAGCTTCGAGTAAAACAAATAAGATCGATATTACAGTGTAATAATTGCATGCTAAATATTGCCATACTAAAATAATAAATGTATTAATGGGTAAAATTTTATTGTGTTTTGTTATCGCACATATATTTGTTTTAAATAAAAGCCTTTAAATATTGATAGTTTCTATTAAAAAACCGAGAATCTTATTTAATTTAAGTTTACTAATGTGGTAATGAACGTTTCTTCATCAGATATACTTTGTTTGTATGAAAAGGTTTTTAAATTCGTGGGTGAAAATGGAATAATATCACTGCAACACTTGCGTCCCGCGTGTTACCGAGGCTTCGTGTGCTTTCAAATGTTTTGTGTTATTCTCTCAGTTTTTTTATTAACTTGCTCATTACGTGCAATATATCAGTGAAATTTAAATGATTTGGAATGTTTCGGTGTCGTGTTTTAGTGACAGTGCAAGCCAGAGTTTCAAGGTTAGATACTACCTGTTTTTAAGAGATAGTTAGGACTTTCTTTGGTTTGTTTAGTAATGGCAGCGTTAGCGTTAATTCATTTTGACTGTTGTGTCTGTTGTATAATAGATTACTTACTAAATGAATCAACTCATTTTTCGACGCAAACATTCGAAATAAAGAAATGTCACGCGAGGCCGTGATCGTCCGGAGTTAAATATAATAAGTTATAAGCGGAGAGATGGCTTTTTTAAGCGCTTTCATAGCGGACTGTATGATAAATGCACTTGGATAGGCGCCTAAGGTACCTAATATAGGTAGGTTGCGTTTTTTAGGGTTCCGTAGTCAACTAGGAACCCTTATAGTTTCGCCATGTCTGTCTGTCTGTCCGTCCGTCCGTCCGCGGATAATCTCAGTAACCGTAGGCACTAGAAAGCTGAAATTTGATACCAATATGTATATCAATCACGCCAACAAAGTGCAAAAATAAAAAATGGAAAAAAAATGTTTTGTTAGGGTACCCCCCCCCTACATGTAAAGTGGGGGCTGATATTTTTTTTCATTCCAACCCCAACGTGTGATATATTGTTGGATAGGTATTTAAAAATGAATAAGGGTTTACTAAGATCGTTTTTTGATAATATTAATATTTTCGGAAATAATCGCTCCTAAAGGAAAAAAAAGGTAGTTAGAGGGGGGTCTAACTTTTGAACCATATGTTTAAAAAAATATGAAAAAAAATCATAAAAGTAGAACTTTATAAACTTTCTAGGAAGATTGTTTTGAACTTGATAGGTTCAGTAGTTTTTGAGAAAAATACGGAAAACTACGGAACCCTACACTGAGCGTGACCCGACACGCTCTTGGCCGGTTTTTATTTTGTGCTCTGTGTTGCCTTCCAAATATATTTACGCGCCGCCACTGGTACCTATTACCCTAACTGATAACGAGTACCTTCAGTACCAATATATTTTTGTAATGATTTTCAACTGACGTAGATTGTCTTTGAAAATCTATCATAGATCAACTTAAATAGGCATGTCTTTCTCTTGAGGTCACCCATACCTGACAAAGCCTTGTTGACGATAAGCAGAGTTAGCAACTTGTTTTTTTTTTCGCGTTGTTGAAATGTATCAAGCGTTCGCTTAATTTTATTAAATTCAGCTGCACCACTACGTGTTTTTTTTTAATATACAATGCAATGTCAAACCAATGCACTGTCTTTTTTTTTTCACTCTTTTCACTCTGATTGACGTTAGCGGCATCTAGGTATATAAAGAGTGCTTTTTTCCAGCGCTCCCACCGAACTCCTACTGATGTAGGATCACCTTCGCTGTCAAATGCCTCCAACGACAATTAAGAAGCCATACTGGACTTTCTTGGGGCAACCTGTACCCAATCAATTTAATGATTCTAACTAACACAAGTCAAAATATATTCTATTGAAAATATTTCAATGTTCAGTTTTTTTTTCCTATTGCTATTTAACTACTGTTTATAACAATTTAATGATCAGTATTATCTGCTGTATCCAACTTCGCAATTTAATGTCTTATTTTCAGCCACAAATGGCATAAAATTTCTTAGTATTTAAGTGCCAATTAAATGGTCGAAACTAAACAATGCAATTGAATGTACAGAGTGCACCTCCATGTGCTGTTTCCAAATTCGCAATTTAATGCCTTATTTTCAGCCACAAATGGCATAAAATTTCATAGTATTTAGATGCCAATTAAATGGTCGATACTAAACAATACAATTGAATGTACAGAGTGCACCTCCATGTGCTGTTTCCAAATTCGCAATTTAATGCCTTATTTTCAGCCACAAATGGCATAAAATTTCATAGTACTTAGGTGCCAATTAAATGGTCGATACAATTGAATGTACAGAGTTGCACCTCCGTTTAATGTCTCTTTTTTTTTTTCTTCTGCCGACTTTACTGACAAAGTAATTTAATACTCAGATGGAAACTGCTTATCATAAGTGCTTCAAAAATGTGTTTTTTTTATTTTATTCTATACCGTGTTTTTTTTTCCGTTAAATTTGACACGTCGTTAGGTTCATTATCAAGAACCAACCTGTATATCACTTTTAGGTAAATATGCAATAAAAAATGTTCATCCTTTTCATACATAGTAAATTAATTTATTATTGTGAGAGACCCTTAAGAATAACATTCAAGTTAGAGTCAAGTGATTGACGGCATATGTCAAAACAAATAACATTAGGAATTGTTGTGTTCAACACTTTTTTTTTAACTCGATAACCGCAAGAATTACGACGCTAGTTTCTTAGATAAATTAATTGTATTTGATGTAATGAATCTTTTTTTTTAAAGTTAACGTAATCCAATAACAACAGGGTGTATATTTCTTTATTTATTATAAGTAGGTATATTTAGCACTTAAAGTGAACCCATCTGGTTTTCTGGTTTTTTTAAGTAATTAAATACTCAGATAAAACTGCTCGAAATCGGCGTTAGGAATGTTTACGTAAGTCAATCCGCGACAAGAGTATTAGTCACGATTTTATGGCATGTTCAATCAATTCAAGATTCACGTTCAAGTGATAATCTATCTCTATATAAGTGTTACTTTCCCGACATATGCATAGATCCTTTCATTTGCAGCTGTAGTTCAAAATAACCACTTAATGAAGTCGTGACTTACGTTACTTTTACGTAAATTCACCCATGTAAGTAAGTACACTTAGGTAAGTATTTATCTAGTTTGTTTTGGTTTTCACCTTACTCTCAAACATCGACTAATGCTACCATAGGACATTTAAGTGTGATGGTTGTACAACATTTTATCATTCAAGTAAATGCCTTATTTAGGTAAATAGCTTAACCATTCATAAATTTAGCAACATCACATAATTTTGTGTATTAAACCAACCAACAGGTAGATGGTAACTTCACTAATTAAAAATCATTTCTTTTGGTTGGACGGAAATTATTGTAATGATTCCGGGCTGTGATTTATGTAATAAATCAATTTTATAAACCCACTACACATAAACTCAAATAACATTTTGGTACCTAAAAACATTTTGCAATCTAGGTAGGTAACCAAACCGTTTACTAGGTAGGTAGGAGCCACACACCAACACCTGTATAGGCATGACAATCTAGGAAGGCTGGCCGTATGTTGACAATTACCTCAAACGTTTTATTAATTGCATCGTTCGGTTACCTGCTTAAGGTTTATATTCGCGCGGTTGAAAGAAATAACATTTCATTTATTTTTATTTGGTTTTGACTTAATTCTTGAAAAACTGCCGTTATAATCATTTCGCTTTGTAGTATTTAATGAACACTTTCATTTAGCTTCATTACGTTCCGAAACTACTAAGAATGCCAGTAATTTAAAACGGCAGGTAACCAAACCTGTTTACAAAAAGATAACGGTGCATCATGGCGCATCGTTACTCGATTTTATAGGTTATGTTACTTATGTTTCTATCCCATCCTCGTCGCCACTTGTAATGTCACACTATTATGCTATATACATTGGGTTGGCTCGCCAATACACACCGCACGTCCGTCCTCTATCTCGCTCGGACACCGACTGCCATATGTACTCGAGACACCTATACACTACATCCCTATTATGTATATACCCATAATGATATTAAAATAAATTATGAAAAACCTGTTACTTTTTTATTTCATCCCCCTAACAAGGTCAGGTCATGACTTATGTTTACGTTTATTTCATTATAATATTCAATTTAATACACTTAGTATGTTTTTAATGTTTTGTTTGACCCCGACTCTGCAATTGCCAGTAAGTAGGGTTATTGCAGTATCATTAGGTACTTTTAGGGTATAAGCGAAAAACTTAAGTTTTGGATTGTGTGTCAAATTCCTCGCAACTCGTTTATCTCTTTTCAGTATCATAGAATAATCGACATGACATAGGTACATTATATTGATATATTGATTTGCATGACATGATATTATTACATATGATATTATAGAAAACAGTTAAGGAACTGATCCATTCATTAATGCCTTATCCAAATAGTCACTATTTATTTCCGGCAATTACAGCATTACATAATAGACAGTGAATATTATAATTACTGCCTTATGGCTATGACATGGCAAAATTTGGTAGCGAAGAAAAATTTCGCTCAATCGGCTACAACTTTAAAAGTGTATAACACTAATGTGCGCAGCTATTGAAAACCTTAATACCCATGGTATGACTAATGTTCCGACAACCATGGTTCTTTCGTAATGTACTTAATTCGTTTTATGAAATCTAATTTTAGTAATTTTCCCGAGCATTCTAGTATGCCGGAAATATTCTTGGCCTCTTGGGTATAACCCATACTGAACCCATGTGTAACGTGGTTCCAATTTTATTAACGGAAATAATAATCTGGGCACGTTTGGTAAGTGCTAAAAAAAAATAATCTAATCATTCTAAAAAGTCTTATTATCATATATTGAGGATAAGCACACTTGTGAATTTTTCATCATTGAAAACTCCTAAGCATAAGACACTCTTTTGGTAAACGAATCTATCATCCAGGAAGGAAGTGTAAGTATATCAAGTAACAAGACTATTGAGGCTTTGTATAAGTATAACTTAGTCATTCGTTATACATTATGAGTATACGTATTAAGGTCATTGAATCCATGTATGAATACAGTCCTAAACAAAGTACCTCCTGTGCAATTGGTAGTAGTGGTACTACAATAGTTCAACTTTTAATTGCCTTGGTTAACAGGCTACAACTTAACCTTAGACTTTTTGTCTGGAGAGTTCTCTCCCAGTTCCCTAATATTTTTTGTTAGTTATTTACCCAATATGTATGTACTTTCTGTTAAGCCAAGGATTGGCATAGGCTAACAACGCCTAGGCGGCTAGACGCACATGTGCGAAGCGTTTTATTTGTAATTTGTACACATGTTAAGCCAATGCTGATGATAGAATTTTCTTCGTATATAAATGCCTTTTTGTTTTGGGTAACCAGCTTATGAAAGCGCAAGATGTTACAATCAAATATTTTTCTCCTTAAGGATATGTATGTATGCGGCTAAGACCCGTGATTTTCGTTGGAAGCATAAAGATATATAATCATTCCATTATATGGCATGACGTAGCCTTTCTGGTTTTGTAATGAAGAATATGATATTGAGGTTAAGGTACCTAGATCTGTAGTTCCGAGATCTGAGGTCCAAACAAAATTTTGAGACACTCATCAAACCCCATGGGTCATGGGCTTATTTGGCATAGCTTTAAAATTGTTTTGACGGTCCATCTTTATATGAGTATTAAAATCATTTTGAAACCACATCAAGTACTTATCTTGCAAAATATTGTTACCAAAAACAATGATTAGGTATGAGAAATAGTTTTCCGAATACCCCATGAATGTGATATATTTATTAACCATAGAGGTTACTTTATTTAAAAAAAACAGATTAAAATCTGTAATATGACAGGGTTTTAAGTTTGTAGTTGGGTTTATTAACCCGTACATTTCATCACTTCTTACGTAGGTGTCCTTTTCCCCTCTTTTATTTTTAAAAACGTGTTATGGCGGTAATCTTAACCTAAAACTCATAATTTAAATACGTATTGTTTCATTCGGACTAAATAATGAGTAGACGAGTCACCCCGTGCTACTTTATGAGGATGTGAACACATTTTAATGTAATGGTTCTTTGTAACATTGGTTCAGGTCGTTCCTGGAGCCTCAAAATATGTAATAACATATCACAACTGCATTCTTACATAGCGAAAAACTATGCAAAAATGTTTGCTATTTCATCCACATAGCCAATTCCTTAAAATGTGTTCAGCCCACGTGGGCTTAACTGAACAAATTAATGACCTAAAACAGTCCAAAGCAATCTGATCTTTAGATTATTGGCCTCATGTGGCGCCGGAGCGGCCAGCGGGCTAGATAACTATTTGATTAAAATAATAGAATAAATAACCCATTTAAGATGTTTAGGAAACGGTTAATATCCTGAACCAAAGAATACTGCGGCCTTGATATGCATCAACACTATCAACAGGTTTACTTAAATGATTAAATGACCTCAAATCCCACTTTAAAACCTAAATAAGTAGGCTGATAAAACCGTGGTTAATTTTGAATATTATCGTGTCAACTCACTCCGCGTCAGCGTGAGCTAGGTGTTTCAAACGTCGTTAACGACAAAGATAAAATATGTAAGTAGTAGATAACTATATAGTGGAATAACAAAAAATAAAACCGCCTTCAAAAATAAGCGCGTTACAAAACACGGAGAAACTAAAAAGCCAAAAATAATAAACCTTTCAATTCAGATTTCTTATCGCATTGCAATAAGCTAAACATCCAAATTATAAACAAATCAATTATTTTTGTAGTCGGTACCAGACCTGTTCGTCGCCTTGCTATTGCCTGTTTGCCCCACCCAACCATACACAGGCTGGTACCGACTCCAAAAATAATTGATTTGTTTATAATTTGGATGTTTAGCTTACTGCAATACGATAAGAAATCTGAATTGAAAGGTTTTTAATTAGAAAAAAAGTTGTACAATCTCAATACACAATTCTAATAGGTAATACTTTTAAAAGTCTACTGCGGTAAGTTACCAATCTGTCAAGAGCGAAGTTTTTGGTTGAAGAAAGGTCACGTTTGGCTCTGTACTGTAACTATACTAGTAATCTATTGAAATAATTGGCAGGGCCATAAGCGTAATTTTCTTTATGGTTTTTCGAAAAAGAGATTTCGTAAGTAGGTAGGTAGGTACCTATTCTACCTAGACAACATTGAATGACCAAATATGTCAACTTTCAACTACCAGTGTAATGGGGACATTTGAACCAGGTACGATTCGGGACGATTTTACTTAGCATAAATTATTATACATATACATATCACGAAGCCTGTTGCGGATATCATCATTGGTTTGGTTGTGACGAAGCATGGTGCTGATTGCATTTGTGGCCACCTGACGAAGCCTGCGTTGCGGATGACAAATGTGATTAGTGGTATTGTTTTTTTTAATTTAAGATTGTGTAATGTGTTTTTCGATAAAATTGATTATGATTATTGAAAAAAAAATTGAATATACTTTCAACTAGAAATAAATTGTTAACTTTTTGTAAGAGTAATTATTTATTAATGCCTTATATTTTGATTTATCTTACTGTTATTTATGATGAAAGTATTAAAGAATATCAATTGACTCATACTAGTCACTGGTTTCCGCCATGTTGCATTGTTATAAAAATGGCGGACATACAGTGACGGTGCCCAGTTCGAGTACAGACGAGTTGTAGTAAAGAAGTCTTGAATTATTTATTGTAAATTGGTTGTTAATATGTTTGTTATAAGCGAATAAAGTAAAGTGATGGTACAAGTAATAGTTTTCATCATCAACCCGGTAATGTCCCCAACAGGTCAGAAATGGGACGAAACAAGAATCGGTAAAGATTTTTGCCACGCCACACGAACGTAAGGTTTTCTTTCCTTTGTTTTTTTTTTTGTGGAAGTACCATTATCTTACTTTACGAAACGTGCACTGAAATTGTTATGGTAAGTGAGACATTTATTTTTCTTTCTTTGGCGTTGAAGAACTGGTTTGATAATCTACCGTCATGACTATATTGCAAAATCTGATGGAATAAAATAATTGTGGTAAATTATATCAATAGATCAATAATACGCATAAAACAAAAGTATAATTATTGATAAAACGTGCAGTAGTCAATCACTTCTCATTATTTCTTAACATTATTGTTTTAAAAAAAAAGAAGGTGTCATCATTACACTTACTTACCCTCAGTACTGTGTATGATTAAAAGTTATAACGATTTCTTATTTTTATGAATCCAAAATGGAACACAACTTGTTCAGAAAATTGCATATTATTTTACACATTAAGCGCTACGATATGCTGCACCGGTCAATTTGTGACAGTATGTCTTTAAGAAATCGTGGAGTTATGAGTAAACTGGCACTTTGTCAATAGGAATAAACTCTTGATTAAACGATTTTTCCTTTGTATTAGCAATGCCTCGAGTTGTTAAAAACGGCTAACAAAATTTTGCTTCAAATTCACATCTCGGTTTTTGAAAAGTGGTGACATTTATTATACCAGTAAGAAAATAATCACGGGTCAAATACTTGTTACTTAATTATGATACATATTCGAACTTATCAGATTATACAGATCTGGAATACAATTTAAAATAAATATTTAATTATATAAGCTGTGTAAAAATATGTAATCATAAAATATTCTAATATTGCAATTTCTTGAGTCACGGGACACAATATTGGTAAAAAAAATATGTATACATATGACATGTTGATTTTAGTTCAAATTGAAAATTATAATACAGGGTTACTTGATATTTGATGCGTTAAGTACGATATTGATCATAGTATTTTTAATGTATACAAAAGTCATTTCCTTCTGACACGTGGCATAATGCCGGACCGTGCCCAAATCCTGGACTAAGTTTTTAAATACTTTGTGTGAATCGAATCCATTCCATTAATCGTTAAATCGAAGTTGTGTCACTGTCATTCAATTCTGTCACTGAATTTAAAATTTAATGAAATTAACTTTATTGTATTAAAATGCCGGATTGTATATCCATCTGTTTTAATAATGTGACTTCTTATTGTAAAAAGGAAGTCTTAAGCTTAACCGTAACTAGAAAATTAAAGTTTTGCTATGTTTAATCTGATTGGCAAGAACATGATTGAATGTTACCATATAACGTTTATTTCCAATCAAACTAAGTTCTAAATCTTCATCTGTGAAGCATATGTTGTACGTCAAGTCGTTTTAAAAAACATGTTTATCGTTATAGCAGTGGTATCGTTACAGCAGTTGTCAATCTATAACAACAATCTAATAATATGATCGTTATCATTTTTTTTTTAAAAGTTTGGTCACCTCTGGTTGTTCGTGAAATAATTTTCGGATATACGAGTAGTAACTTGTTATAAAACAAAAATGTTTTTCCTTATATGATCAATCATCATTAGTATAAATCTCAAATATTTTAACTGTGTTATAGATTTTACAAAGTTTAATTCCATGAAAATTGAAGTGCTTGGTCTCCTCTTGCTTGTTGACGGCAGGCAAAAGGTTACATTTATTATTACTATTCTACAATGGCCAGTGATGGCGCAAGTATCTGATCAATGTATATCAAATCATTCTTCGTATATTACCATGGTGATCATGGGTATGTATTCGATGGGAAATCGACAACTAATGTATAATGCTGTGAATTTAATCAATGATAACATTGTTTGTTTCTGAAATAACACTAATTCAATATTAATTGCAATGATGATTTATATATTGCAATGGTGATAATTCAGGCAAATGAGATGACTTCACTTCACAATTGTAGTCAGATGTCGAGTCAGATGTCGAGTCAGATGTAGAGTCAGATGTAGAGTCAGATGTAGAGTCAGATGTAGAGTCAGATGTAGAGTCAGATGTAGAGTCAGATGTAGAGTCAGATGTAGAGTCAGATGTAGAGTCAGATGTAGAGTCAGATGTAGAGTCAGATGTAGAGTCAGATGTAGAGTCAGATGTAGAGTCAGATGTAGAGTCAGATGTAGAGTCAGATGTAGAGTCAGATGTAGAGTCAGATGTAGAGTCAGATGTAGAGTCAGATGTAGAGTCAGATGTAGAGTCAGATGTAGAGTCAGATGTAGAGTCAGATGTAGAGTCAGATGTAGAGTCAGATGTAGAGTCAGATGTAGAGTCAGATGTAGAGTCAGATGTAGAGTCAGATGTAGAGTCAGATGTAGAGTCAGATGTAGAGTCAGATGTAGAGTCAGATGTAGAGTCAGATGTAGAGTCAGATGTAGAGTCAGTCATTATCAAGAGTTATATTAATAGGTGTATTAATCATGTCGGTCAATATGTAGAGTTGGTCAAAATCATGTAAAAGAACGGTCAATATGTAGAGTTGGTAATACTCATGTAACAGAACGGTCAATATGTCGAGTTGGTCATAATCATGTAACAGAACGGTCAATATGTCGAGTTGGTCATAATCATGTAAAAGAACGGTCAATATGTAAGTTGGTCATAATCATGTAGAAGAACGGTTAATATGTAGAGTTGGTCATGATCATGTAATAAGTAATAACGCGTGAATAATAAAATTCGTCCGTAGTTACAGTACACTTTTTGTACGTTTGACTATTTTGATCACAGTACAAGGTATAATATGTAAATTTGGTCATAACTCATAATCATGTAATAAGTAGTAACGCGTGAATAATAAAATATTTTGATCGTAGTACAAGGTATACAATTAAGGCTACTATGGTACTTATTGGTAGATATCAACAAGGAGGATACCTATGGCACAATGTAACATGTATCTTATGGAATCAATGTTTGATGTACGTGGACGGACGTGTTAGTGTAAAGCACGTGGATGAACGTGCGAGTCTTTTAAGCGCGTGGATGGACGTGCGAGTATTTTAAGCGCGTGGATGGACGTGCGAGTATTTTAAGCGCGTGGATGAACGTGCGACTTTTGAAGCGCGTAGATGTACGTGCGAAGCTTTTAATTTTAATACACGTTGGTGAACGTGCTAACGTTTAATTTTAATCTTAATAAATAATACATTAAACAATAATATAAGTAGTAGAATTCATACTGATATAAGCAATCGATTCAAAATAATCAACCAAAAATAATATTCTAATATTTCATTACACGCCTTACGTTAACAATCGGGATATGTAGTTGGGAAAGCTTAAATAAAATGTTAGTCAATTACAGATAATTTGAGGCGCAATGCCATGTTCATGAGTGCTTTTATTATTTGAGTTAAAAAATTTACTATGTTCATAAATACCTACAAAAGCATCTTAAAAAAAAAAATTGTTTTATCAATGACATTATGAGAGTATATGCGTTATGTGATTTCAGTAACACGGAAAACCAACCTATTGTTAGACGGACACGTAATCTCGCTTGCCCGTATTATATAAAAATGATTACCTTAATGATATGATAGATCATTTTGTCGACTTCCAATGAAAAAAAGATCTTCGTAAATTCGATATTATTCAAGGCGATATCATGTAATATTTAATTAAAAAAATAAAGGGTAACTATATATAATATTAATTGAACACAAGTACATCGCTATAATGCATGCATAAATTCTGGTCTCATGGCTTATAATATATATGCAGTTCTTGGTTTTTCTTCAGAAAGCTTAAATCGCTCAAACTACATTGCGATGATGTTTCATAAAGCGGTTATTAATTAGTTTTATTCACATTATACCGCGAATATCGCTGCATTAGATAAGTTTTGATTTATTTATTTCATTAATATAAAAGTACACTTCAATCTTTAATAATTTATATTATGATCGACAATGTCAAACATTACAATTATGGCGACTTTTTGATTGGTTAAGTAGTACAGTAATTACATTTTTCTCTTTTGGCTACCCGTATCTAGTTCTTTATGTGTAATATAACCTTGGGTGCTCATTCTCAAAAATAAAGTAACAAAGAACATTATGTTTTAAATTATTATTATCGAATCAGAAGTAACAATAAATTTGAATAACACACGCAACTTATACTTATTACTTAGCATAATTTGTTGGTGATATATTTGGTACATACTAAAAGTCAAGTACATATACCTCGTATCGGTTATGAAGAGACCTATCCAAGTATCTGTTATGACTCTTTGCAAGACAAATATTCTGCGATATACTTACATTCGTTAAGAATAATATAAAAGGTTCAATGTATAAACCCATTTCATAGATATCAGGAATAAAACTAAAATGTAGAAACCCAACATAATATTCATTGTCTAAATTCGCAATAGCCTTTCATGGAAAATAAAGTTATATTCATATTTATTTATATTGCACATATACATTACACGTCAGAAACATAAACATTCATTATAACTAAGTAATTCTTATTACTCTAAGAATTAAATTATAAAATTTATAAATGTGTTCTATATAATTTAAATACATTATCGCGCTAAATATTACATTTCAAGGAATTCATTGATGTCATAGAAGGCATTATCAATAAGCCATTTTTTAATATACTTGATGTATATGTGGATAGACCTCTTGATAATTATATGAAAACCCCACAGCTTGTAAGCAGTACGAATAATGATTATTCATATACCTTATCTATGTCATTGCAGCCACATTGCTTGTGTATATAATATCTAACGGCTGTCGCTATAATAAATAGCAATTCGAATAGCAATAGAAACATGTGACAATCATATTAACTTGTTGACAAAAATGAATCTCAAAAGTTCTTTGACAAAACCTTATTTTTACTATAATCAGAAATACAGATCAATTTAATTCCACTTATATGGGCCTATAACCTAAATAAAATAACTTGGAATTAACTTACATTAATTATATCCCCAATATATAAAGAAGTTTTCTATTTCGACATACTATTGCATCAATCTTAACTAGAACCTAAAAAAAGTAATAATGATAACAGAATAAAAAAAAATAAAGACTTACACCGTGCACCATAGTCGTGTATTTGCGATGGTGCTTAAATAGTTGTTTAATATAATATGTATAATACGTTACAAATGGTAAATAAATAATTAGGCACGATATTTCATTAATGACGGGTTATTTGAGTATTTAAAGATTCTGCAGATGTGCATACTGCATAAATCAGAAAAATCTTAAATATAATTACTCAGTATAGCGATATATTAATAAGTGACGACAATAATTTATTTAATCATAACGACTATCAATACATTGTGACTTATTAAATTGATTACCGAACCATAATAATTTTACCATAATTTCGAAGACAGTCGAAATTTTATGTTTCTAAAGAAAGTGTTGCAAGTTTCAGATCAAGGACCCAGGAGCGTCCAGGTGAAAGGGCCAGGGTCTGGTATTCATTTACCACCCAGGAGTGCCCAGGTGAGAGGGTCGGGGTGTAGATTCACTTCCGACCCAGGAGTGCCCAGGAGAGAGGGTCAGGGTATATTCATATTCATATTCTTTATTCAGTATTGATTATACATTGTCAGGTTTTACATTCACATATTTATATACAATTTACAAAAATATTTATCTAGTTTAAGTATAATTTAATTTATTGTACATTTTCTCATTGGAATTAAAGATTATAATTATTATTTACAAAAAGTGACATATAATTCTATTTTATTCGTATTATATTATGATAATTTATGATATTAATTGCATAGTAGGTATATAAAGATACCTCTGTTTCGATCGTCGACTGAGTCCTTAAATGCTGGCATGGTATGCGAGCTTGCGTCTGGCGGCGCAATATCCGGCGTCCGTGATGAGCAGCTGCGGCAGCAGGCTGACAGAGCTTGGGTGGCCCATGATGCTATTGCCCCGTAGCGGCACGGGAATTCCGTTCAATCATGTGATGAGGTGGTGATATCATAAAATCGTGTAAATATGTTCTTTTTGCTTATGTTTCGCGAGTGAAGTGTGCAGTGAAGTGTTGCATTGTTTACTGAAATATGTTTATAACTTGTGAATGCCTTCTAATTAATTTAATCATCATAATTTAATTGGATGTAATGAATTCAATTGGATGTAATGAATTTAATTAAATGTAATGAATTTAATTGGATCTCAATAATTTAATTGTATCGAAGTAAATCTTATTCATATATTTATTTTTCATAGGCCTATGTCTGATTCATGCTCTTTCTTTACACTTGATAAGGTTTATAGAAATATTTAAAAATCCATTTTTAGTATACATAAGTTATAGTTTTATTATAATTGAGAATTACTCTTCCATAAATAAATAATATTTTGCTAATATCAGTCTTACAGCATATCGTAATTATGTGGTAAAGGTATCGGTATGAAGTGTTATATGTTTTGTATTTCTATTGTTTAAGAATTATTTCAAATGTCTTGTATTGGCTGGTATTGTCTTTCTTTTGAATTATTTCACATTAAGCTTTGGCGAAGGGTCTCGCCTCGAACAGGATGGCCGAGCTGTAAGAGTAATTATTTATTAATGCCTTATATTTTGATTTATCTTACTGTTATTTATGATGAAAGTATTAAAGAATATCAATTGACTCATACTAGTCACTGGTTTCCGCCATGTTGCATTGTTATAAAAATGGCGGACATACAGTGACGGTGCCCAGTTCGAGTACAGACGAGTTGTAGTAAAGAAGTCTTGAATTATTTATTGTAAATTGGTTGTTAATATGTTTGTTATAAGCGAATAAAGTAAAGTGATGGTACAAGTAATAGTTTTCATCATCAACCCGGTAATGTCCCCAACAGGTCAGAAATGGGACGAAACAAGAATCGGTAAAGATTTTTGCCACGCCACACGAACGTAAGGTTTTCTTTCCTTTTTTTTTTTTTTGTGGAAGTACCATTATCTTACTTTACGAAACGTGCACTGAAATTGTTATGGTAAGTGAGACATTTATTTTTCTTTCTTTGGCGTTGAAGAACTGGTTTGATAATCTACCGTCATGACTATATTGCAAAATCTGATGGAATAAAATAATTGTGGTAAATTATATCAATAGATCAATAATACGCATAAAACAAAAGTATAATTATTGATAAAACGTGCAGTAGTCAATCACTTCTCATTATTTCTTAACATTATTGTTTTAAAAAAAAAAGAAGGTGTCATCATTACATTTACTTACCCTCAGTACTGTGTATGATTAAAAGTTATAACGATTTCTTATTTTTATGAATCCAAAATGGAACACAACTTGTTCAGAAAATTGCATATTATTTTACACATTAAGCGCTACGATATGCTGCACCGGTCAATTTGTGACAGTATGTCTTTAAGAAATCGTGGAGTTATGAGTAAACTGGCACTTTGTCAATAGGAATAAACTCTTGATTAAACGATTTTCCTTTGTATTAGCAATGCCTCGAGTTGTTAAAAACGGCTAACAAAATTTTGCTTCAAATTCACATCTCGGTTTTTGAAAAGTGGTGACATTTATTATACCAGTAAGAAAATAATCATGGGTCAAATACTTGTTACTTAATTATGATACATATTCGAACTTATCAGATTATACAGATCTGGAATACAATTTAAAATAAATATTTAATTATATAAGCTGTGTAAAAATATGTAATCATAAAATATTCTAATATTGCAATTTCTTGAGTCACGGGACACATTATTGGTAAAAAAAATATGTATACATATGACATGTTGATTTTAGTTCAAATTGAAAATTATAATACAGGGTTACTTGATATTTGATGCGTTAAGTACGATATTGATCATAGTATTTTTAATGTATACAAAAGTCATTTCCTTCTGACACGTGGCATAATGCCGGACCGTGCCCAAATCCTGGACTAAGTTTTTAAATACTTTGTGTGAATCGAATCCATTCCATTAATCGTTAAATCGAAGTTGTGTCACTGTCATTCAATTCTGTCACTGAATTTAAAATTTAATGAAATTAACTTTATTGTATTAAAATGCCGGATTGTATATCCATCTGTTTTAATAATGTGACTTCTTATTGTAAAAAGGAAGTCTTAAGCTTAACCGTAACTAGAAAATTAAAGTTTTGCTATGTTTAATCTGATTGGCAAGAACATGATTGAATGTTACCATATAACGTTTATTTCCAATCAAACTAAGTTCTAAATCTTCATCTGTGAAGCATATGTTGTACGTGAAGTCGTTTTAAAAAACATGTTTATCGTTATAGCAGTGGTATCGTTACAGCAGTTGTCAATCTATAACAACAATCTAATAATATGATCGTTATCATTTTTTTTTTTTAAAGTTTGGTCACCTCTGGTTGTTCGTGAAATAATTTTCGGATATACGAGTAGTAACTTGTTATAAAACAAAAATGTTTTTCCTTATATGATCAATCATCATTAGTATAAATCTCAAATATTTTAACTGTGTTATAGATTTTACAAAGTTTAATTCCATGAAAATTGAAGTGCTTGGTCTCCTCTTGCTTGTTGACGGCAGGCAAAAGGTTACATTTATTATTACTATTCTACAATGGCCAGTGATGGCGCAAGTATCTGATCAATGTATATCAAATCATTCTTCGTATATTACCATGATGATCATGGGTATGTATTCGATGGGAAATCGACAACTAATGTATAATGCTGTGAATTTAATCAATGATATCATTGTTTGTTTCTGAAATAACACTAATTCAATATTAATTGCAATGATGATTTATATATTGCAATGGTGATAATTCAGGCAAATGAGATGACATCACTTCACAATTGTAGTCAGATGTCGAGTCAGATGTAGAGTCAGATGTAGAGTCAGATGTAGAGTCAGATGTAGAGTCAGATGTAGAGTCAGATGTAGAGTCAGATGTAGAGTCAGATGTAGAGTCAGATGTAGAGTCAGATGTAGAGTCAGATGTAGAGTCAGATGTAGAGTCAGATGTAGAGTCAGATGTAGAGTCAGATGTAGAGTCAGATGTAGAGTCAGATGTAGAGTCAGATGTAGAGTCAGATGTAGAGTCAGATGTAGAGTCAGTCATTATCAAGAGTTATATTAATAGGTGTATTAATCATGTCGGTCAATATGTAGAGTTGGTCAAAATCATGTAAAAGAACGGTCAATATGTAGAGTTGGTAATACTCATGTAACAGAACGGTCAATATGTCGAGTTGGTCATAATCATGTAACAGAACGGTCAATATGTCGAGTTGGTCATAATCATGTAAAAGAACGGTCAATATGTAAGTTGGTCATAATCATGTAAAAGAACGGTTAATATGTAGAGTTGGTCATGATCATGTAATAAGTAATAACGCGTGAATAATAAAATTCGTCCGTAGTTACAGTACACTTTTTGTACGTTTGACTATTTTGATCACAGTACAAGGTATAATATGTAGATTTGGTCATAACTCATAATCATGTAATAAGTAGTAACGCGTGAATAATAAAATATTTTGATCGTAGTACAAGGTATACAATTAAGGCTACTATGGTACTTATTGGTAGATATCAACAAGGAGGATACCTATGGCACAATGTAACATGTATCTTATGGAATCAATGTTTGATGTACGTGGACGGACGTGTTAGTGTAAAGCACGTGGATGAACGTGCGAGTCTTTTAAGCGCGTGGATGGACGTGCGAGTATTTTAAGCGCGTGGATGGACGTGCGAGTATTTTAAGCGCGTGGATGAACGTGCGACTTTTGAAGCGCGTAGATGTACGTGCGAAGCTTTTAATTTTAATACACGTTGGTGAACGTGCTAACGTTTAATTTTAATCTTAATAAATAATACATTAAACAATAATATAAGTAGTAGAATTCATACTGATATAAGCAATCGATTCAAAATAATCAACCAAAAATAATATTCTAATATTTCATTACACGCCTTACGTTAACAATCGGGATATGTAGTTGGGAAAGCTTAAATAAAATGTTAGTCAATTACAGATAATTTGAGGCGCAATGCCATGTTCATGAGTGCTTTTATTATTTGAGTTAAAAAATTTACTATGTTCATAAATACCTACAAAAGCATCTTAAAAAAAATTGTTTTATCAATGACATTATGAGAGTATATGCGTTATGTGATTTTAGTAACACGGAAAACCAACCTATTGTTAGACGGACACGTAATCTCGCTTGCCCGTATTATATAAAAATGATTACCTTAATGATATGATAGATCATTTTGTCGACTTCCAATGAAAAAAAGATCTTCGTAAATTCGATATTATTCAAGGCGATATCATGTAATATTTAATTAAAAAAATAAAGGGTAACTATATATAATATTAATTGAACACAAGTACATCGCTATAATGCATGCATAAATTCTGGTCTCATGGCTTATAATATATATGCAGTTCTTGGTTTTTCTTCAGAAAGCTTAAATCGCTCAAACTACATTGCGATGATGTTTCATAAAGCGGTTATTAATTAGTTTTATTCACATTATACCGCGAATGTCGCTGCATTAGATAAGTTTTGATTTATTTATTTCATTAATATAAAAGTACACTTCAATCTTTAATAATTTATATTATGATCGACAATGTCAAACATTACAATTATGGCGACTTTTTGATTGGTTAAGTAGTACAGTAATTACATTTTTCTCTTTTGGCTACCCGTATCTAGTTCTTTATGTGTAATATAACCTTGGGTGCTCATTCTCAAAAATAAAGTAACAAAGAACATTATGTTTTAAATTATTATGCTCGAATCAGAAGTAACAATAAATTTGAATAACACACGCAACTTATACTTATTACTTAGCATAATTTGTTGGTGATATATTTGGTACATACTAAAAGTCAAGTACATATACCTCGTATCGGTTATGAAGAGACCTATCCAAGTATCTGTTATGACTCTTTGCAAGACAAATATTCTGCGATATACTTACATTCGTTAAGAATAATATAAAAGGTTCAATGTATAAACCCATTTCATAGATATCAGGAATAAAACTAAAATGTAGAAACCCAACATAATATTCATTGTCTAAATTCGCAATAGCCTTTTATGGAAAATAAAGTTATATTCATATTCATATTTATTTATATTGCACATATACATTACACGTCAGAAACATAAACATTCATTATAACTAAGTAATTCTTATTACTCTAAGAATTAAATTATAAAATTTATAAATGTGTTCTATATAATTTAAATACATTATCGCGCTAAATATTACATTTCAAGGAATTCATTGATGTCATAGAAGGCATTATCAATAAGCCATTTTTTTAATATACTTGATGTATATGTGGATAGACCTCTTGATAATTATATGAAAACCCCACAGCTTGTAAGCAGTACGAATAATGATTATTCATATACCTTATCTATGTCATTGCAGCCACATTGCTTGTGTATATAATATCTAACGGCTGTCGCTATAATAAATAGCAATTCGAATAGCAATAGAAACATGTGACAATCATATTAACTTGTTGACAAAAATGAATCTCAAAAGTTCTTTGACAAAACCTTATTTTTACTATAATCAGAAATACAGATCAATTTAATTCCACTTATATGGGCCTATAACCTAAATAAAATAACTTGGAATTAACTTACATTAATTATATCCCCAATATATAAAGAAGTTTTCTATTTCGACATACTATTGCATCAATCTTAACTAGAACCTAAAAAAAGTAATAATGATAACAGAATAAAAAAAAATAAAGACTTACACCGTGCACCATAGTCGTGTATTTGCGATGGTGCTTAAATAGTTGTTTAATATAATATGTATAATACGTTACAAATGGTAAATAAATAATTAGGCACGATATTTCATTAATGACGGGTTATTTGAGTATTTAAAGATTCTGCAGATGTGCATACTGCATAAATCAGAAAAATCTTAAATATAATTACTCAGTATAGCGATATATTAATAAGTGACGACAATAATTTATTTAATCATAACGACTATCAATACATTGTGACTTATTAAATTGATTACCGAACCATAATAATTTTACCATAATTTCGAAGACAGTCGAAATTTTATGTTTCTAAAGAAAGTGTTGCAAGTTTCAGATCAAGGACCCAGGAGCGTCCAGGTGAAAGGGCCAGGGTCTGGTATTCATTTACCACCCAGGAGTGCCCAGGTGAGAGGGTCGGGGTGTAGATTCACTTCCGACCCAGGAGTGCCCAGGAGAGAGGGTCAGGGTATATTCATATTCATATTCTTTATTCAGTATTGATTATACATTGTCAGGTTTTACATTCACATATTTATATACAATTTACAAAAATATTTATCTAGTTTAAGTATAATTTAATTTATTGTACATTTTCTCATTGGAATTAAAGATTATAATTATTATTTACAAAAAGTGACATATAATTCTATTTTATTCGTATTATATTATGATAATTTATGATATTAATTGCATAGTAGGTATATAAAGATACCTCTGTTTCGATCGTCGACTGAGTCCTTAAATGCTGGCATGGTATGCGAGCTTGCGTCTGGCGGCGCAATATCCGGCGTCCGTGATGAGCAGCTGCGGCAGCAGGCTGACAGAGCTTGGGTGGCCCATGATGCTATTGCCCCGTAGCGGCACGGGAATTCCGTTCAATCATGTGATGAGGTGGTGATATCATAAAATCGTGTAAATATGTTCTTTTTGCTTATGTTTCGCGAGTGAAGTGTGCAGTGAAGTGTTGCATTGTTTACTGAAATATGTTTATAACTTGTGAATGCCTTCTAATTAATTTAATCATCATAATTTAATTGGATGTAATGAATTCAATTGGATGTAATGAATTTAATTAAATGTAATGAATTTAATTGGATCTCAATAATTTAATTGTATCGAAGTAAATCTTATTCATATATTTATTTTTCACAGGCCTATGTCTGATTAATGCTCTTTCTTTACACTTGATAAGGTTTATAGAAATATTTAAAAATCCATTTTTAGTATACATAAGTTATAGTTTTGTTATAATTGAGAATTACTCTTCCATAAATAAATAATATTTTGCTAATATCAGTCTTACAGCATATCGTAATTATGTGGTAAAGGTATCGGTATGAAGTGTTATATGTTTTGTATTTCTATTGTTTAAGAATTATTTCAAATGTCTTGTATTGGCTGGTATTGTCTTTCTTTTGAATTATTTCACATTAAGCTTTGGCGAAGGGTCTCGCCTCGAACAGGATGGCCGAGCTGTAAGAGTAATTATTTATTAATGCCTTATATTTTGATTTATCTTACTGTTATTTATGATGAAAGTATTAAAGAATATCAATTGACTCATACTAGTCACTGGTTTCCGCCATGTTGCATTGTTATAAAAATGGCGGACATACAGTGACGGTGCCCAGTTCGAGTACAGACGAGTTGTAGTAAAGAAGTCTTGAATTATTTATTGTAAATTGGTTGTTAATATGTTTGTTATAAGCGAATAAAGTAAAGTGATGGTACAAGTAATAGTTTTCATCATCAACCCGGTAATGTCCCCAACAGGTCAGAAATGGGACGAAACAAGAATCGGTAAAGATTTTTGCCACGCCACACGAACGTAAGGTTTTCTTTCCTTTGGTTTTTTTTTGTGGAAGTACCATTATCTTACTTTACGAAACGTGCACTGAAATTGTTATGGTAAGTGAGACATTTATTTTTCTTTCTTTGGCGTTGTAGAACTGGTTTGATAATCTACCGTCATGACTATATTGCAAAATCTGATGGAATAAAATAATTGTGGTAAATTATATCAATAGATCAATAATACGCATAAAACAAAAGTATAATTATTGATAAAACGTGCAGTAGTCAATCACTTCTCACTATTTAACATTATAGTAAAAAAAAAAAGATGTCATCATTACATTTACTTACCCTCAGTACTGTGTATTATTAAAAGTTATAACGATTTCTTATTTTTATGAATCCAAAATGGAACACAACTTGTTCAGAAAATTGCATATTATTTTACACATTAAGCGCTACGATATGCTGCAGCGGTCAATTTGTGACAGTATGTCTTTAAGAAATCGTGGAGTTATGAGTAAACTGGCACTTTGTCAATAGGAATAAACTCTTGATTAAACGATTTTTCCTTTGTATTAGCAATGCCTCGAGTTGTTAAAAACGGCTAACAAAATTTTGCTTCAAATTCACATCTCGGTTTTTGAAAAGTGGTGACATTTATTATACCAGTAAGAAAATAATCATGGGTCAAATACTTGTTACTTAATTATGATACATATTCGAACTTATCAGATTATACAGATCTGGAATACAATTTAAAATAAATATTTAATTATATAAGCTGTGTAAAAATATGTAATCATAAAATATTCTAATATTGCAATTTCTTGAGTCAAGGGACACAATATTGGTAAAAAGAATATGTAGGTATACATATTATGACATGTTGATTTTAGTTCAAATTGAAAATTATAATACAGGGTTACTTGATATTTGATGCGTTAAGTACGATATTGATCATAATATTTTTAATGTATACAAAAGTCATTTCCATCTGACACGGCATAATGCCGGACCGTGCCCAAATCCTGGACTAAGTTTTTAAATACTTTGTGTGAATCGAATCCATTACATTAATCGTTAAATCGAAGTTGTGTCACTGCCATTCAATTCTGTCACTGAATTTAAAATTTAATGAAATTAACTTTATTGTATTAAAATGCCGGATTGTATATCCATCTGTTTTAATAATGTGACTTCTTATTGTAAAAAGGAAGTCTTAAGCTTAACCGTAACTAGAAAATTTAAGTTTTGCTATGTTTAATCTGATTGGCAAGAACATGATTGAATGTTACCATATAACGTTTATTTCCAATCAAACTAAGTTCTAAATCTTCATCTGTAAAGCATATGTTGTACGTCAAGTCGTTTTAAAAAACATGTTTATCGTTATAGCAGTGGTATCGTTACAGCAGTTGTCAATCTATAACAACAATCTAATAATATGATCGTTATCATTTCTTTTAAAAAAAGTTTGGTCACCTCTGGTTGTTCGTGAAATCATTTTCGGATATACGAGTAGTAACTCGTTATAAAACAAAAATGTTTTTCCTTATATGATCAATCATCATTAGTATAAATCTCAAATATTTTAACTGTGTTATAGATTTTACAAAGTTTAATTCCATGAAAATTGAAGTGCTTGGTCTCCTCTTGCTTGTTGACGGCAGGCAAAAGGTTACATTTATTATTACTATTCTACAATGGCCAGTGATGGCGCAAGTATCTGATCAATGTATATCAAATCATTCTTCGTATATTACCATGATGATCACGGGTATGTATTCGATGGGAAATCGACAACTAATGTATAATGCTGTGAATTTAATCAATGATATCATTGTTTGTTTCTGAAATAACACTAATTCAATATTAATTGCAATGATGATTTATATATTGCAATGGTGATAATTCAGGCAAATGAGATGACATCACTTCACAATTGGAGTCATGTCTTCATATGTAGTCATATGTAGAGTCATATGTAGAGTCATATGTAGAGTCATATGTAGAGTCATATGTAGAGTCATATGTAGAGTCATATGTAGAGTCATATGTAGAGTCATATGTAGAGTCATATGTAGAGTCATATGTAGAGTCATATGTAGAGTCATATGTAGAGTCATATGTAGAGTCATATGTAGAGTCATATGTAGAGTCATATGTAGAGTCATATGTAGAGTCATATGTAGAGTCAGATGTAGAGTCAGATGTAGAGTCAGATGTAGAGTCAGATGTAGAGTCAGATGTAGAGTCAGCTGTAGAGTCAGCTGTAGAGTCAGCTGTAGAGTCAGCTGTAGAGTCAGATGTAGAGTCAGATGTAGAGTCAGATGTAGAGTCAGATGTAGAGTCAGATGTAGAGTCAGATGTAGAGTCAGATGTAGAGTCAGATGTAGAGTCAGATGTAGAGTCAGATGTAGAGTCAGATGTAGAGTCAGATGTAGAGTCAGTCATTATCAAGAGTTATATTAATAGGTGTATTAATCATGTCGGTCAATATGTAGAGTTGGTCAAAATCATGTAAAAGAACGGTCAATATGTAGAGTTGGTGATACTCATGTAACAGAACGGTCAATATGTCGAGTTGGTCATAATCATGTTAAAGAACGGTCAATATGTAAGTTGGTCATAATCATGTAAAAGAGCGGTTAATATGTAGAGTTGGTCATGATCAATTGATCATGTAATAAGTAATAACGCGTGAATAATAAAATTCGTCCGTAGTTACAGTACACTTTTTGTACGTTTGACTATTTTGATCACAGTACAAGGTATAATATGTAGATTTGGTCATAACTCATAATCATGTAATAAGTAATAACGCGTGAATAATAAAATATTTTGATTGTAGTACAAGGTATACAAGTAACGCTATTATGGTACTTATTGGTAGATATCAACAAGGAGGATACCTATGGCACAATGTAACATGAATCTTATGGAATCAATGTTTGATGCACGTGGACGGACGTGTTAGTGTAAAGCACGTGGATGAACGTGCGAGTCTTTTAAGCGCGTGGATGGACGTGCGAGTATTTTAAGCGCGTGGATGAACGTGCGACTTTTGAAGCGCGTAGATGTACGTGCGAAGCTTTTAATTTTAATACACGTTGATGAACGTGCTAACGTTTAATTTTAATCTTAATAAATAATACATTAAACAATAATATAAGTAGTAGAATTCTTACTGATATAAGCAATCGATTCAAAATAATCAACCAAAAATAATATTCTAATATTTCATTACACGCCTTACGTTAACAATCGGGATATGTAGTTGGGAAAACTTAAATAAAATGTTAGTCAATTACAGATAATTTGAGGCGCAATGCCATGTTCATGAGTGCTTTTATTATTTGAGTTAAAAATTTTACTATGTTCATAAATACCTACAAAAGCATCTAAAAAAAAAATTGTTTTATAAATGACATTATGAGAGTATATGCGTTATGTGATTTTAGTAACACGGAAAACCAACCTATTATTAGACGGACACGTAATCTCGCTTGCCCGTATTATATAAAAATTATTACCTTAATGATATGATAGATCATTTTGTCGACTTCCAATGAAAAAAAGATCTTCGTAAGTTCGATATTATTCAAGGCGATAATGTGTTATTTAATTAAAAAAATAAAGGGTAACTATATATAATATTAATTGAACACAAGTACATCGCTATAATGCATGCATAAATTCTGGTCTCATGGCTTATAATATATATGCAGTTCTTGGCTTTTCTTCAGAAAGCTTAAATCGCTCAAACTACATTGCGATGATGTTTCATAAAGCGGTTATTAATTAGTTTTATTCACATTATACCGCGAATATCGCTGCATTAGATAAGTTTTGATTTATTTATTTCATTAATATAAAAGTACACTTCAATCTTTAATAATTTATATTATGATCGACAATGTCAAACATTACAATTATGGCGACTTTTTGATTGGTTAAGTAGTACAGTAATTACATTTTTCTCTTTTGGCTACCCGTATCTAGTTCTTTATGTGTAATATAACCTTGGGTGCTCATTCTCAAAAATAAAGTAACAAAGAACATTATGTTTTAAATTATTATGCTTGAATCAGAAGTAACAATAAATTTGAATAACATACGCAACTTATACTTATTACTTAGCATATTTTGTTGGTGATATATTTGGTACATACTAAAAGTCAAGTACATATACTTCGTATCGGTTATGAAGAGACCTATCCAAGTATCTGTTATGACTCTTTGTAAGACAAATATTCTGCGATATACTTACATTCGTTAAGAATAATATAAAAGGGTCAATGTATAAACCCATTTCATAGGTATCAGGAATAAAACTAAAATGTAGAAACCCAACATAATATTCATTGTCTAAATTCGCAATAGCCTTTCATGGAAAATAAAGTTGTACTTAATGTATATGTGGATAGGCCTCTTGATAATTATATGAAAACCCCACAGCTTGTAAGCAGTACGAATAATGATTATTCATATACCTTATCTATGTCATTGCAGCCACATTGCTTATGTATATAATATCTAACGGCTGTCGCTATAATAAATAGCAATTCGAATAGCAATAGAAACATGTGACAATCATATTAACTTGTTGACAAAAATGAATCTCAAAAGTTCTTTGACAAAACCTTATTTTTACTACACCGTGTTTCACTTAACACTAAAAACCTGAAAACAGTTTGTTCAGAATCGAGAGTAGAATCGATTGAGCTATATCTTGATGGGGGTAATACTTTTATTTAAATTAGTATTATTAGTTATTTTTTACGTGCCCATTCTATTGTACTCGTAATACAACATTGTGTATATTGCATTGCTAAGGGTTGTTTACTTTTTTTCAGTATTTAGGGGTATTAATACTGGCTGGTTAAGCTGTTAAGCCGCGGTCCTGGATTCGAATCCCGGTAAGGGCATTTATTTGTGTGATGAGCACAGATATTTGTTCCTGAATCATGGATGTTTTCTATGTATAATATAAGTATTTATATATTATATATCTCGTTTTCTGAGTACCCACAACACAAGCCTTCTTTGAGCTTACCGTGGAGCTCAGTCATGTCCTATAATATTTATTTATTTATAAGAAATTCATGACAGTGATGCCTCTGTACCCTACCGTTACTATCGTAAGGTGCCTATCACGAGTTGCCCCCACAATAACGTATTCTTTAAAGGTAAATATTAGTCAGTGTGGGCACGATTGTAATGGCGGTCACGCAACGACTGTGAGTGACGGAGTGACATGCCCCTGGAAATATTGCAGTTGGTAATGTGTCGACGAACTTTTCCGGAGATTCTGAGTAGCTGGTGATTATGTTTGGTTTTATTTATTTGCAATAATATTAGATATTTAATTCTTCAGTTTGAAATTTAAAAAATACGCGTATTATTGAATGATAATGTTTCATAAAAACAATGTACGAAGAAACTCTAAATTTTACAGAGTAGGTCGATCTGTGTTTGTAAACTTGAAATGATTCTAAGTCACCAATTATTTACTTCATCGTAGAGTGAGTGAGCTCAAGTTCATAGTGTGGAAAAAAATCTATCAGTTGAAATGGCCCCCAGTCGTAAATGCCCCGCTGTACATAGAATTTGAAATTACAGGCTTCAAGAGGGTAAAATCTAGCCTTACTACTTCAGGACTGTAGCTACCAGCTATTTTAGGTTCATATTGAACCCAAACTGCTCCAAGTCTACGGTAGATTCTAAATAATATTCTGACCTACATAGCGACAGTCGTTAAGGGTCGAAACGCAATCCATGTGGCACCATCTGGGACGGTTCTCGGCTGCCTACATGCCTTGATAGATCGCGACGTCAGTTTTGGGAGAATCTAATCGCCCCATCACATGACTATACGATGCTCATAATGATCCTAAACTATGCCGTTTTATGAGTAAATTCTAAGATTCTGACCTACTTAGCAACCGTCGTTGAGTGTTGAAATACAATCGATGTAAGTAATACTAGACGATCCTCGCCGTCCTAGATGCCATGACAGATCTCACAGATCGCTCGCAATCGTGTAGACAATCTAGTCGCCACACAACATTATTAATATTATCATGGACTATCTTAACACATTAATATGGCCTAGCAATAAGAACGTGCGATTTTTAACCCCCGACGCAAAAACGACGGGGTGTTATTCGTTTGACGTGTCTGTCTGTCTGTCTGTGTGTGTGTGTGTCTGTCTGTGGCATCGTAGCTCCGGAATGGATGAACCGATTTAGATTTAGTTTTTTTTTGTTTGAAAGCTGAGTTAGTCGGGAGTGTTCTTAGCCATGTTTCATGAAAATCGGTGCACTATGTCGCAGTCGGGGGTTTTTTCAAAATTTTAATTTTGTGATTAGGTTAGGTTATCAATATCAAGGGCGGAGCGCGGCTCGAACCAATAAGTTTTTTCGGACCAAGGTAATATTTTGAATACCTACCTACGCTTTCTTAAGAATTCAAATAGAGTTATAAAATATTATGATTTAAAACATGGCAGCTAGTTAACTACGTCAATATTATGTTTAACTTAGAAATTCTCTGAGATACAGTTTCTCCAGAGAATAACATACCTAATTAATTATTCGTCTTGTTCTTTTACATGACAGGTTCTTGGAAAATGTTTACTCAGGTAATTAGAACAGTTATCTTTGTAACCAGTCGAGTAAATGTATAAGAATTGTAATACCTATTAAATAATAATATTCCATACTATCAACGCACGGATTAGTTGTCAAAGCGGACCCCAGGCTCCCATGAGCCCTGGCAAATGCCGGGATAACGCAAGGAGGATGAACTATCAACGCACAGAAAAGAACTTCCAAAACTAAAGAGCGACTGCAATTTAGGGACGAAATGTGTTTCCTTTCGACTATTTAGGGTTGTCAAAATTAAATTATCTTATCTGTGGTTGTGCACGCGAAGGGACGTCATGTTGTGCCAATCGTAACAATTGGTCGTAGTAGCATTGAGACGACCGGTTTGGCCTAGTGGGTAGAGCCTGTCTACTAAGCAGCTGTCCTGGGTTCGACTCCCGGTAAGGGCATTAATTTGCGTGATGAACAGATATTTGTTCCTGAGTCATGGATGTTTTATATTATGTAATATCTGGGCGACCGAGCTTCGCTCGGTTCTATTTTAATATATCACGTCTTTAGATAATAAAAAACTCTTATAAATACAAAAACAAAAAAAAAAGACAAAAAACAAAAACTTCATTTCTGGCCGGGATTCGAAACCCTGACACTTACGATCTATCTGCGTACATTAGACCGACCTCGTACGACTGAGCTAAGCGGAATCGATGTGCGCGCGGCGAAATTAACGACCATATTTTTACATTTACTAACGCGAAAGAAAAACTCATGAAAACTCAAAAATTCGCGTTTTCCTTGATCTAAGGCTACGCTAGATCGATTTTTCACCCCCGAAAACCCCCACATAACAAATTTCAGCGAAATCGTTAGAGCGGTTTCCGAGATCGTCGGTATATATAAATAAATATATAAATAAATAAATAAATAAATAAATAAATATACAAGAATTGCTCGTTTAAAAGTATAAGATATGACTAACTAACTAACTAGTATGGCACTGTGATCCAAAGAGGATCTTGGCCTCCAAAACGAGAGCACGCCACTTATCCCGATCCTGCGCAGCTTCCTGCCAATTATCGAATATTATGTATATGCGTATTTGTGTATTATATATATATATATCGTCGTCTCAGTACTCACAATACAAGTCTTCTTGAGCTTACCGCGGGGCTCAGTCAATCTGTGTACTTAAAAAAAGCCCTATAATATTTATTTATTGAGCCCAATGGAGCCGAGTACTGCTGAAAGACCCAGTGTCTCATCAGTTAATAAGCAGCTCACAGTTAATTTTTGTTATAATCGTCATAGTATATATAGTTCCCTTTAGATAGATATTTAAAACAACAACACGGACTTGACAATATGTAAACAAATCACCGAAACATAAATAAGAAAAAGCGTACAAAATAAAGTTAAAACGAAATTAATGTATCAAATAAAGCCAAATCATTACACGATACCAAGAATGCAAGCGACACTTCATTACGTACCCTTAAATTCCTTAATCATACCAACATGAGCAGCCAAAACGTGTATGTACCAAAAAAAGGGTACACGCAAGACCATAGCGTGTATGCACAATCACGATCGCTGCGTATATACATTAGAGATGGCGGGAATCAGTTCTGCCAGATACCGAATATTCGGTCATACTCTCGACTGAATCGCGAAATATTCGGCGACCGAATATTATATTAATTTTAATTACATAAGTTAACATTTTTTTTGCTCAGAACCAGTAGCAGTTGGAGTCAATAAAACCATTTACTAAAACAATTTAAAGAAAATATAATAAATATTGTTATTTAAAAACCGTTAAAAATTATCACCATCTTTAACATCTTCTAAAAGCATATTTTAAATACCTATTTGTTACACGTCGTCTGATTGAGCAGTATTTCTTGATAGATCAGCAGTTCTCAAAAAGTTTGACATAGCCACGTCAGCAAATTTTATAATTAATCCTATTTTGTTACCAACATTTAGTGATATAAGTCGACTTTCGTAAGATACATACAGGATAATTGTTATAATTAAGAAAATATAGATACTAGAGAACCTTAATGACCAAATAAAACTTACTAAAATCTCAATTTATGAAATAAATCTTGAACAAAAACCGGCCAAGAGCGTGTCGGGCCACGCTCAGTGTAGGGTTCCGTAGTTTTCCGTATTTTTCTTAAAAACTACTGAACCTATCAAGTTCAAAACAATTTTCCTAGAAAGTCTTTATAAAGTTCTACTTTTGTGATTTTTTTCATATTTTTTAAACATATAGTTCAAAAGTTAGAGGGGGAGGACGCACTTTTTTTTCCTTTAGGAGCGATTATTTCCAAAAATATTAATATTATCAAAAAACGATCTTAGTAAACCCTTATTCATTTTTATATACCTATCCAACAATATATCACACGTTGGGGTTGGAATGAAAAAAAATATCAGCCCCCACTTTACATGTAGGGGGGGTACCCTAATAAAACATTTTTTTCCATTTTTTATTTTTGCACTTTGTTGGCGTGATTGATATACATATTGGTACCAAATTTCAGTTTTCTAGTGCTAACGGATACTGAGATTATCCGCGGACGGACGGACGGACGGACGGACGGACGGACGGACAGACAGACATGGCGAAACTATAAGGGTTCCTAGTTGACTACGGAACCCTAAAAAGGAATTTAAAAAAACAAATTTAACTTTTTTCTTAATTTTTGTACAAACTTTTCGAGAACTGCTGAGATAGGTGTCACATTATATTTGGTATTAAGTAGAATATTACCTATGTGGAAATAAAGAACTGCTCGCATCTACTATTCGGCCAAAAACTGAATGTTTTTCAAAGTGGCCGAATAACGAGCAGCTGCCGATTACCTATGTGGAAATAAAGAACTGCTCGCATCTACTATTCGGCCAAAAACTGAATGTTTTCCAAAGTGGCCGAATACCGAGCAGCTGCCGATTATTCGCATCACTAATTATAAATATCCCATTTTCAGAGCGTACATAAAAGCGGATCACATTAATTAAACGTGTATCTGGTCTCTGATTAAGAGTACAGTAGCGGAACGAAGCCACGGGGTCAACTTTAATTGGCTCGGTGCTGTATTTTAGATGTGCGATACGCCGGTTGGGGTTAATGAATAGTCCAACATGTGGACATTTGTTGTTCCAAGTGTTCTTTGTTACGTCATATTAATCAGTGGGTTTAGGGATCTGCCGGCGTATTATGGTTTTGTCACTTATCGTTTATCAGTTATCCACTTGACATCTGACAAAACGATAACTGATAAAATTCGATATAAAAGTCATGAGGATAACGTATAAATGACTAATGATAAAACGACATATTTAAAGTTTTTTAAAAATACGTTTTAAACATAACCAATAAGGTGTATTTTGAAAAATAGATGATTAATCACATTTTATCACTTATCTTCAATTGACACTCAAAGTCAAAAATCATCCATTGTTAGAATGTTTGAAAAAGAAATCCTAAAACCGTTTCATTAAAGCATATTTTAACAAATACTTTACTAATGACAAATTATCACTTATCACCACTTTATCCACGTGTGACTTTGATAGTTACTAAAAAGTATTAAAGATTTTTAAGTAATTGGTAAAATAAACTCCAAGGAAGCTGAAATAAGACGTTATTTAGTGTAACAAATAAACATCCTCGTCAGTAATGACACCTTGTGTCGAATAGAAGAACCTAGATGACAGCCTATCAGCATCTTATCCACATGTTGTATTGACAGTTAATAAAAACTATTTAAGATTTTAAGTTGTTGAAAAATAAAGTCTATTGCGCTAGAATAAGACGTTTTTTAATAAAATGAATTAAGATTTTCGTCAGTAATGACATCTTGTGTCGGATAGAAGAACGGATTTAACAGTGAGTACGTAGAAGATAATGCTAGCTCTATATAGTCGTTTTTTAACGCTCGAAACTAAGTAAATGAAATAAAAAAACTGTTGTGACATAGCTCAATCATTAGGGCGCGAGTACACGGTGCCGCACCGCCGCTGCGCCTCCGCGTTAGGGCCTGGCCACATGGGCGCGTTGCGGCGACGCACCGCAAAAATTCTGCGTTGCGTTGCCGCGCCGCCAGTTTTTGCGGCAGGAAATCTGCGGCGCGGCACCGCGACGCAAGAACTCGCGGTGCGTCGACGCACCGCAAAAACTCGCGGCGCGGCACCGCAACGCAGAATTTTTGCGGCGCGTCGCCGCGCCGCCAAAACTGGCGGTGCGTCGCCGCGCCTCGATAACTATACACAGTGCAGAACTTCACGATCAGTCTTTATCCAGACATGGATCCCATTACGCGCATTCTGCTCTTGCTCGTATTACGGAGGCGCTTAAAAAAAAGGAGACGAAAAGAAGATGCTGGGTCAACCCATATATATGTATATAAAATGAATAATGACGGAACTCATTTTGAAAGGAAATATGCGGCATTAAAGACAAGTGAAGTGAAGTTCAAAGAATATTTCAGAATGACAATAGCAAGTTTCGAAGAACTGGTATTTAAAATCTCACCTCGAAGAAAAAAACAATACTTATATATTTAGAAAACCTGTCGGACCTCTGGAGATGCTGGGATTAACTAAATATGCCGAATACCGAATATTTACCGAATATTCGGCCCATCTCTAATGTGGACGAAGGACGAAAGGACAGCCTTATAGACAGCAGGCAGGCAATTATGGTCGCGCGATAAATGATAAAAATATCAGGTCGTCCCTATCGCACTATTTGTAAGTGCGATAGGGACGGCCCGATGTTTTATCATTTATCGCGCGACCATGATTGCCCTGCAGCTTCTTATTGCTATCGGTGTCGAGTACTTATCTAAGTTAGGTATCTTTATTTTAAATATGACGGTGTAATTGTGTGCAGTACAGTACCTACAAAAAAAATGGTACAGAAATTAAAAATAATTACAGTACGCTGAACCAAACTAATATATTACTTACAATACTATATATCATATCATTTTCCTCAGAGCATTTTTCCTGTCTTTGTGTATACTACCTACGGTTGGCAACCCTACACCGCTCAATGTGGCATTTGCACGATACGGCAACGTGCCGCGGCGGCCGGCCGTGTCGCAGTTGTTAGCTAAGCTACCCTTGTGTCCGTGCGTGATGACACGATGCGCTGGTTGTTCTTTTAGGTATTTAAGTACTTTTAGGTGTTTAAGTACTTTTAGGTATTTATGACGCGACAGGAGCGAAAATGGAAAGGAAAGGGAGCCCTTTCAATTTGGGAATTTTAGTTAAATATACTAGTGTTATTGACTAGATTTATCGAAAAAAATTGTCCATTCAGAACAACTCAGTTAAAAGATATTACGAAATAAATCTTTAAAATCGAGGTTCCGCTCTCGACTGTTTCCTCCTTCAAAACTTAATGAATCGTAAGTGCGTTTTCACATTATCCGATCCGATATCGGATGTAGGACCGATATCTCATACATTACAGGCGCCATCTTGTATTTTTTCCATTGAAATCCTTACGACATCCGATATCGGATCGGATAATGTGAAAACGGCCTAACGGAATTTAATTACTAACAAAAATAATTGATTAGTCTATAATTTGGATGTTTAGATTATTGCAATACATTAAGACGCTACGGGAGCGAAAATGCTAAAATGGAAAGGAGTCCCCCTTTCAATTTGGGAATTTTAGTTAAATATACTAGTTTTATTAACTAGATTTATCGAAAAAAAAAATCCATTAAGAACAACTCAGTTAAAAGATATTGCGAAAAAATCTTTGAAACCGAGGTTCCGCTCTCTTTTCCTCCTTCAAAACTTTTTAAACAGAACGAAATTTGAGAATCTGAATAAAAACCGGCCAAGAGCGTGTCGGGCCACGCTCAGTGTAGGGTTCCGTAGTTTTCCGTATTTTTCTCAAAAACTACTGAACCTATCAAGTTCAAAACAATTTTCCTAGAAAGTCTTTATAAAGTTCTACTTTTGTCATTTTTTTCATATTTTTTAAACATATGGTTCAAAAGTTAGAGGGGGGGGACGCACTTTTTTTCCTTTAGGAGCGATTATTTCCGAAAATATTAATATTATCAAAAAACGATTTCAGTAAACCCTTATTCATTTTTAAATACCTATCCAACAATATATCACATGTTGGGGTTGTAATGAAAAAAAATATCAGCCCCCACTTTACATGTAGGGGGGGTACCCTAATAAAACATTTTTTTCCATTTTTTATTTTTGCACTTTGTTGGCGTTATTGATATAAATATTTGTACCAAATTTCACCTTTCTAGTGCTAACGGTTACTGAGATTATCCGCGGACGGACGGACGGACGGACGGACAGACAGACATGGCGAAACTATAAGGGTTCCTAGTTGACTACGGAACCCTAAAAATGAAATAATCTGTGTCGGACCGTTTAGATTTTTTGGACAATTGTTACCGATCTTGAGTATCCCTTTTTCGAGCCATATTGAAAAATGCCGTTTTTAGAAATTTTTCATTGGATCTAGCATCTTTTAAAAGAAGAATAGCAAAAAATATCAAAACGGTCCGACTCAGATAAAAATAATAATAATCTGTGTCGAAAAAATCATTGCTCTATCTTCAAAAACCAAGGAGGAAATAGTCGAGAGCGTTTGTATGGAGAACTGACCTGTATCGTATCGTCTTAAGAAATCTGATTTCAAAGGTTTAGGTAGGAAATCTAATCATCAATATTATTGCAATGTAAAATTATTTTTTTCTTTTTTCTCCGTGATGTTTTCTAACGCGCTTATTTTTAGGAGGCGGTTTTTTTTTCATGGTTTGTTTAAGGTACACACCGACATGTTGTAAACATTTTTTAGTTTTTCGTAAGTTAGTCGTTAACGGTGGTCTACAGCCAAAATTGATCTACGACAGAAATGATCTGTACATATTAAAGTAAGTAGGGAAGAAAACCGCCATGCTGAAGTGTATTTGTGCATGCCACGTCTGGTCTGTCGCATGCATGGTGAGACGACTTGGACGCCTTTATGAGTGACTGCATGGCCGGAAAAATAACACCAGAGGGAGTTGAGGAAATCAAGGGGAAAGGCCTTTGCCCAGCAGTAGGGCACTATAACGGGCTAATTAAAAAAATCTGTACCAGTTTAATTTTAATCTATTTTTAAGAAATTTTCCTACTAAAATGTAGATTCTAGCGAAAAAACGTACCTAGGTTTTTCCAGTTGAACATTATTTTTAGCTGCAAGCCACTATTTACGATTTAATCGATTTAAATAAAACTTGCCTACTAAATTATCCATTTGCATATTGATCGTAGCGAAAACACGTACGAAAACGACGTACGTTTTTCTGTTTACTTTTTTAAAGGCACAGGTCACACGTTTTTCATCAAATCTATGTCGTACCGTTTAGGTTTTTTGGCTAATTGTTACCAATCTTGAGTATCACTTTTTTTGCGCCATAATGAAAAAGGCCGTTTTTGGAAATTTTTGATTGACTCGAGCGTCTTTAAAAATAAAAATATCAAAACGTTCCAACACAGATAAGATTAATAATTAATAACAATCTGACTGGGAACAAATCAAATTATTTTATTGAATATTTTTTTGATTTGTTATTTAATAACCTAACAACAAAATTAAAATTTTGAAAAAACTCCCGACCGCGACATAGTGGACCGATTTTCATGAAACATGGCTAAGAACACTCCAGACTAACTCAGCTTTCAGACAAAAAAACTAAATTTAAATCGGTTCATCCGTTCGGGAACTACGATGCCACAGACACACACACACACACAGAAAGACAAACAGACAAATAGACAGACAGACACGTCAAACTTATAACACCCCTCCGTTTTTGCGTCGGGGGTTAAAAATAGTCTTTCGCTATATCGTAATGCTGCAAAGATAGGAGGTGCAAGCACTAATTGTTGCCTTGGGCCTTGTCGTTTTTTCTTTCGTGTATGATGTCTATTTCAATTTATAGAATAATCTGTGTTGAAAAAATCAGTCTACCTTCAAAAACCAGGGAGGAAATAGTCGAGAGCGTTGGTATGGAAATTGAACCGTCCTGTATAGTCTTAAAAATATAATCGATTGTCGATTTAGCCCCGCTCCCCAGCTGCCAGCTTGCAGACCTGAGGTTGACTATGATAAGAGAAGCATCTTAGCAGGTTGCCTCAAGAGCCTACTCCAAAATCCTGCCAGATTTCCGTCCATAGTCCATAATAGTGCGTAATTTTATTTTCACGAATTTATCGGATTCGGATCGGACGTAGTTCGAAAGCGCTCTATTTTTAACGTAGGTACCTATCGTCTTTCAGATAGAACGAATATTTTCTTTACCTATGTATTTACAAATTGTCAAATCTTTTGGGAATTACATAAAAGTCATAAAATTATTTATTTAATTAAATTTTGAAAAAAAAAACCCCCCGACCCCGACATAGTGGACCGATTTTCATGAAACATGGCTAAGAACACTCCCGACTAACTCAGCTTTCAGACAAAAAAAATCAATCTAAATCGGTTCATCCGTTTGGGAGCTACGATGCCACAGACAGACACACACACAGACAGACAGACAGACAAACAGACAGACAGACAGACAGACAGACACGTCAAACTTCTAACACCCCTTCGTATTTTGTGTCGGCGTCGGGGGTTAAAAATGTTATTATTTAAATCTACCCATCGATGTACCCATTGCGGAAATATAAATTAGAGAGGCACTCCATAAATGTCAATAAACCCTTAATTGCATGATTTTACTTTTTTTAACAATTTACAGATATATGACACCATGGTGGTATATATGCTGAGCACTGGAAAAATAATGAAAAAATCTATCACCATTTTTTAAATATGAAACAACGTAACTAAAAAAAGATGATTTTTAATAGCATATTGAAAAATTCGAATATTGCTTAGTATTTTATCGTGAAAAACTGTACTAAATCTACTATTGATTCAATGTTTGTGATGCTTGGAAAAAAATCCATCACCAAGTAAAGAAGGGTTAAATATAAACGACACGAAGTTTAATTCGAACACAACAGTTCACATTTGCGAGCAGCGGTGACGCACCGCCAGTTTTGGCGGCGCGGCGACGCGCCGCAAAAATTCTGCGTTGCGGTGCCGCGCCGCGAGTTTTTGCGGTGCGTCGACGCACCGCGAGTTCTTGCGTCGCGGTGCCGCGCCGCAGATTTCCTGCCGCAAAAACTGGCGGCGCGGCAACGCAACGCAGAATTTTTGCGGTGCGTCGCCGCAACGCGCCCATGTGGCCAGGCCCTTATTTAAGGCCTGATTTAGACGGCGTGCGAACTCGCATGCGATTTTAGTTACATTGCGGGCATTGAGGGTACATACAATTTTTCACAGCCATCAAATACCGCAATGTAATAAAATTCATACGCGAGTTCTCGTATCATCTAAATGGGCCCTTAATACACTAGACGCGTAAAGCCCGCACTTCCGCCGCCGCCGCACCTCCGCACTATGTACAGTTGTACACACGAGAGGCGTAAAACCCGCGCGAAGGTGGCACCGTGTACTCGCGCCCTTATTTCAACAGCACGTCCGTATTAGTCCATTGCACAGATAAAAATTTCATACGTGAGATCAAAGATAATAGAATTTCAGTCTATGCGTGAGATATTTTTTTCACTCTCATAATAATTTATGAATGACAGTGACATGACTAGCTAGGCACTTGCAGAAGCGCCGCCTGGCGGGATAAAATGTCAGTGTGCCTCCTCATACTAGATGCTTAGTTACACTGCACTTGCACTGCACACATTTCCCTTTGTTACTTTCCATGACTAGGTATACACCTACAATCAAAACCTAGAGGGTTCACTTGCTTATTTATTATAACTTTATACTTACTTTAATGACGCTGCTTCACCGAATGTTAGAATAACGAGTAACGCCACAGGGTCTACCTTTACTTTGCCTTACAAAGACAAAACAAATGTCTTGCGGAGGAAGTGAATAAATAATTAAAAAGCCAGTAGGTTTAGGGACACTTTATTAATAACGAAAATAAAAATGATCCGATCGTGTTCGAGCTTAAGGTAAAAGTACTAGTCCCGACACGCTAATGCTCATTAAATGGCACCCTTCGGTAGGCTATATTCCCTCTAGTCTTACTGCGTAGTTTTACCAGTTGAACCACTGGGTTACCCATACCCATACGAGTACATGAAACGAAAAAGAAAAAAAACCGGCCAAGAGCGTGTCGGGCCACGCTCAGTGTAGGGTTCTGTAGTTTTCCGTATTTTTCTCAAAAACTACTGAACCTATCAAGTTCAAAACAATTTTCCTAGGAAGTCTTTATAAAGTTCTACTTTTGTGATTTTTTTCATATTTTTTAAACTTATGGTTCAAAAGTTAGAGGGGGGGGGACGCACTTTTTTTTCCTTTAGGAGCGATTATTTCCAAAACTATTCATATTATCAAAAAACGATCTTAGTAAACCTTTATTCATTTTTAAATACCTATCCAACAATATATCACACGTTGGGGTTGGAATGAAAAAAAATATCAGCCCCCACTTTACATGTAGGGGGGGTACCCTAATAAAACATTTTTTTCCATTTTTTATTTTTGCACTTTGTTGGCGTGATTGATATACATATTGATACCAAATTTCAGCTTTCTAGTGCTAACGGTTACTGAGATTATCCGCGGACGGACGGACGGACGGACGGACAGACAGACATGGCGAAACTATAAGGGTTCCTAGTTGACTACGGAACCCTAAAAAGAATACGAGTAAGTGTAAACACCACCGGCACTTCTTCATTGACAGTGCACCTCACCAACGTGCACTATATCGATCCGGTTCTCCACCATCTTGAAACCGAAAAGCTCATAAGAAATCATCCTCCTGGCTCTGAAATGTATCCAAAGCGGCGAGTTGGTACTTAGCTGAGCCGTCGCGCAGGTGGCTGCAATACTACATACACGATCGGACTTGAGCTTTGTAGAGCGTGGAGAGTAGATCGATATAGATTTCACCAGACAGTGGACAGTGGTCGGATCCCAGTGGAGCTGAGACCGAAACCGAGTTCCTGTTTGGGTCTGTTGTCAACAGAAGGTCACTTTCCTTGTTTCCGCTGTGCGATCGGTAGACACAGGCATACAATGCGTTCTCAGAGCCCAAGTAAACCATAATCCACAAAGCGGACCCGGTCACCTCAAAGAAACAGAGACGTTGTAGAAGATGCCGTCGCGGATGAACACAGACCCCAGCATCTGCTCTGAACAGCTTATCCTCCAGTAGCCTGAGTAGCATGGTTAGTTGATGTACGCCGCGTCCGCTGGGTTTAAAATTTGCGTATTCGTCAAAAAAAGTATGTACGGCTTTTCGATTTCAAGATGGTGGAGAACCGGTCGATATAGTGTACGTTGGTGAGGTGCACTTTCAATGACAGGAAGTGCCGCTGGTGTTTACACCTACTCGTATTCTTTTTTCTTTTTCGTTTCATGTTGTTGAAGGGTATGAGGTGGCTGAAAAATGGTTGTCAAGGTTGCGTTTATTGCTTTGATCACTTGAACTAATCAGGACAATGAGGAACTCACTTAGAGATTGCCTCCTCCTCCTCCCGTCCAGTCGCCATCTGGCATGATAGAGCTATTTGCGGAAACGCAGAAAGGCTGTTTTTCGCCTGGACTTCGGCGGGAATGGGACCTACCACCGTTGGTTAAGTTGTAGTTTAAGGACTTACCTGGGTCCTATTAAGTTGTTTAAGGACGTAACATTAACTCACCCTCAGTAGGTATATGACTATCTATACACTGTGTTTTTATGAAATTGTGGAAACTAACTAAGCGTATCTCAGAAACTCCTGGAGCTTCAGTGATCTTTTTTATATTATTTTGTTGGTAATTTATTATTATTAAAATTGTTCATAATGACTTTAGCCCTTAAAAAAATTTTGGTGGTAAAATATTCAGTTAACCAAAAAAAGTCCTAAAATTTCATGGTTTTGCAAGTATTTAATAATGACCCCATCGGCTTTCGAGGTGGAAAACTCGGATTTGACATCACTATTTCATCGCTAACAATATGTATAAAAAATTAGAACTACCTCATTTGATGCAAACCAACCCCCTGAAACATACGATTTCAATGGATCACATTGCAAAGTGATCGTCAAAATAGCGGGTGTACATCAAGTAATCCTGGTGCGGTATACTTAAGGAGTTAATGCTAACAATGTGCCAAATGTGCGCCAAAATTCAAGCAATGTGCTCTTTAAACTCCAGAGATATTTAAGAAATTAATGTTCCCTGCCGTTCTGACGTCAGATCGGCGTGAGCGTCAGGACCCCTGGACCACTACAGATATTTGATGTTTAGTACATACTAAAATTTAGTACCTATTTGATACTATTTGGTACCTGAGTACATATATTTGGTACCTCCACTGATATCGAAAAATCGAGCGAATAAAGTGGCCAGACATTCTGACGTCAGGATGTCTGGACCATTTTTGGTTTACATAGTTCTAGACAACACTACTAATTGATATCTTAGTCAATATTTACTACCTATTAGGAACCTGTCAATATATTTTTTTCAAATTTTTTTGGCGTACCAGAAAAAAGTTATGATGGAATTTAAAGTTGTGAGCCCAGCCGTGGCGTTGAAGTATGTAGCGCCTGTCAAAAGAATAGAGGCAAATCCGCCTGCCCTCCTGCGGGTCAACTTAAATAGGAATTTATTTTTAGGCACTCGCACATCATCTCTACTGACTAGTGGCATTAATATAGTCGAAATATAAAAGTAATTAGTGTAATTACACTAGTTTTCCATTTTCCTCCTGAGAGAACCTCCTACAGTCTCAATAACGTCTAATGTCATGTCATGTCCCTGAGAGACATCTCCTGGCGGAGAAATTTGTAAATCAGTTTATAATACTATTATTATACTCTTTGAATCAGTTTACCCCTGACTGTCGGTCATTTTTGCGACTGTTCAGCAGCTGTAGAACTGTATGGCAGATTTGGCGGCATTGTGGTTGTAGGTACTGATAGTAGATGATTGATTTGATGTTTGTATTTATTCTTAATTCATAATTGACACTAATCGATGCAAAAAACAAATGTTACCGAAAGCAGTGGTTTATTTATATGATAAACCCCTATAACGGAGCTCGTGGACCATAGACTGGTCCAAGTCATTAAAATACATCCTATATACCAATATTACCAATGACGCTGTTAATTATAACAGTTTATGCTATTTCCCCCCTAGAATTTTCCCAACTGTTGCCACGTGTTTAGGTCTCTCAGGAGGAAAATGGAAAACTAGTGTAATTACACTAATTACTTTTATATTTCGACTATATTAATGCCACTAGTCAGTAGTAGAGATGATGTGCGAGTGCCTAAAACTAAATTCCTATTTAAGTTACCGCGCGCAGGAGGGCGGGCGGATTTGCCTCTATACTTTTGACAGGCGCTACATACACGTTAAACTTCCGTGAGACATATTCAAATAATTAATTGAAATACGAGTTTGCGGAGTCTAGCCGTCGCGTGAACTCCTATACGCCTGAAGAGGGGCTTCCGAATTGGCCCGAAACATGTCGCAGCAATAGCGATATAATAACGTGAGTACAACCGTATTTCAATTAATTAGGCGCTACATACTTCAACGGCACGGCCGGGCTCACAACTTTAAATTCCGTCATAACTTTTTTCTGGTACGCCAAAAAAATTTGAAAAAAATATATTGACAGGTACCAAATAGGTAGTAAATATTGACTAAGATATCAATTAGTAGTGTTGTCTAGAACTATGTAAACCAAAAATGGTCCAGACATCCTGACGTCAGAATGTCTGGCCACTTTAGTCGCTCGATTTTTCGATAACAGTGGAGGTACCAAATATATGTACTCAGGTACCAAATAGTATCAAATAGGTACTAAATTTTAGAATGTACTAAACATCAAATATCTGTGTGATACTATACAGCACGACCACGGATGATTTTATTAATTCTGATGCGGTACAAATTCACGAAAAAAAATGTACTTTTTTGTACTGACGTTTAAAAAAAATGTACCCTTATGATTTTGGAGTTTCGACATAGGGCCCGGGGTCGTGCTAGGTAGGTACTCCCTGGCACGACCACACTATATTTAATGAGATTTAAAATTTCTGTTGCAGTACAAATTCACGAAAAAAAATGTACTTTTATGTACTTGCCTTTTAAAAAAAAATACCCTCATGGTTTCGGAGTTTTGACACGGGGTGTGGTCGTGCTAGATAGGTGGTACTTCCTGGCACGACCACACTATATTTATGTTTAATTTGATGGTTAAACAAGTGTTTTGAAATTGTACTATGTAAATTACTTCAAAAACTTAGTGCGGTCGTGCCAGGGAGTACCTATCTAGTACGACCACAACCCATGTCGAAACTCCGAAACCATGAGGGTACTTTTTATAAAAAGTACAGAAAAGTACATTTTTTTTCGTGAATTTGTACCACTACAGAAATTAAAAAAATCATTAAATATAGTGTGGTCGTGCCAGGAAGTACCACCTATCTAGCACGACCACACCCCATGTCAAAACTCCGAAACCATGAGGGTATTTTTTTTAAAAGGTAAGTACAAAAAAGTACATTTTTTTTCGTGAATTTGTACTGCAACAGAAATTTTAAATCTCATTAAATATAGTGTGGTCGTGCCAGGGAGTACCTACCTAGCACGACCACGGGCCCTATGTCGAAACTCCAAAATCATAAGGGTACATTTTTTTTAAACGTCAGTACAAAAAAGTACATTTTTTTTCGTGAATTTGTACCGCATCAGAATTAATAAAATCATCCGTGGTCGTGCTGTATAGTATCACACAAATATCTGTAGTGGTCCAGGGGTCCTGACGCTCACAGATCGGCGGGTGCACTTCCAGTTCTAGCTAATGGCTGCCTACTCGAGGGTGAAAGTACTGCCTAAGGTTAGTGCTCGCAATGTGCTTCCACATGTATTAAGCACAAACATCCATATTTCATAATCCACTTCAAATTTACAACTTCTGTAAACTACTCTTAGTAAAATATTTCTAAAACTAATTTCATTAATTGTGACTCCTTTCTGCTAACTCAATACGAAAAAATATCATGTAGAATGTGGTCCCTCAATCGATCGCGATAAGTTCGCATTAAGAGAGAACAATAGTATTATTTAAAGTGTAGGTGTGACTGAGAGATAGTAAAAGTACTCGAATCATTGTAAATTCAAGCTTTAGTTTGTAAAAGATGCCATTCAAAAGTTTCGATTGATCACAGGTGGTCCCTCAATTGAAACGTTTGTCATAAAAATAAATCAATTTACTTAACAATTGGTTGTTAAATATACTATTGCTAAAGTCTACTCGTTAGTAAAAAATATTTACTAACTGTTGCTCATCGATCAGTAAAAACAAATGTACCGTTTTACTTAAAATAATAATCAAATGCCTGCGAAGAAATACTACGGGTCAGATGACCACAAATTAGAATTTTGATGGATAGTTAAATAATCACACTTTAATAACACAATTTTAGTTTTCTTTCAACCTCTTTTTCCCAAGAGTGGCACTGAAACTTGAGTAGTCATGTGCTCTGACCACCCCTTTATGGGATACAGGCGTGATTGTATGTATGTATGTATGTATGTAATTAAATAATCGTACATTACGTCATTACGGGAAAGAAGAACTTACAGGCTGAGTAGGTGTATCCGGCTACTACTACCTGGTCCGTAGTATTTCTTGGCAGGCGTTTGATTATTATTTTAAGTAAAACGGTACGGTTAAATGAAATAAATTCTTTTAAACAATTTAGAAATCTTTATTTCAGCTCAACCAAATCTTGGCACTAAAAAAAAAAGGCACGAATTTAAAATTTTCTTTACATTTTCAATCATTTTTAGGGTTCCGTAGTCAACTAGGAACCCTTATAGTTTCGCCATGTCTGTCTGTCCGTCCGTCCGTCCGTCCGTCCGTCCGTCCGTCCGTCCGTCCGTCCGTCCGTCCGTCCGTCCGTCCGCGGATAATCTCTGTAACCGTTAGCACTAGAAAGCTGAAATTTGGTACCAATATGTATATCAATCACGCCAACAAAGTGCAAAAATAAAAAATGGAAAAAAATGTTTTATTAGGGTACCCCCCCTATATGTAAAGTGGGGGCTGATATTTTTTTTCATTCCAACCCCAACGTGTGATATATTGTTGGATAGGTATTTAAAAATGAATAAGGGTTTACTAAGATCGTTTTTCAATAATATGAATATTTTCGGAAATAATCGCTTCTAAAGGAAAAAAAAGTGCGTCCCCCCCCCTCTAACTTTTGAACCATATGTTTAAAAAATATGAAAAAAATCACAAAAGTAGAACTTTATAAAGACTTTCTAGGAAAATTGTTTTGAACTTGATAGGTTTAGTAGTTTTTGAGAAAAATACGGAAAACTACGGAACCCTACACTGAGCGTGGCCCGACACGCTCTTGGCCGGTTTTTTTTAAGTGATGGTTCGTCGATGATTCCGCCAACGTCAAGGTTTTGGAAGGCATGCTTGCATTTACGTGAGTGGCAAACAAGCATACGGTCCGCCTGATGAAAAAGGGTCACCGTAACCTAATATGATGGACGCCTGCAACTCAAGGAGTGTCACGTGCGTTGCCAACCCATTAGGAACTTGTACACTCCCTTTTGCTATGTTTAGTACACAGCAAAAAGGAGTGTACAACTTCCAAGGAGGGTTCGGCTTGCTGACGACGAAGGACAATTAGTTCCGTAGTTAGGTCGTTCCGTCACTAACACACCGCACCCTCGTTGAGCTCTGGCAGCCTTACTCACCCGCAGGAACATAACACCGTGAGTATGGTCTAGTGCTATTTGGCTGCGGTCTTCTGTAAGGCGGAGGTATTTCCCCAGTTTGGGCTTTGCTCTAGATTCAAGCGAGATGCTATCCGCTGTGCTGTGCTCTAAAACACAAAGCGGAAAATCATTTGCTTAGGGCATAGCAAATGATTTTCCGCTCCTACGAAAACTTAGCCACTGAAACGGATCACTATCAAATTTACCTTATCGCTAAAAGACTATATAGCTGACACGTCTGGATTGTGTTATGTCTTTGTGGCTACGTAGACATGAATGCTAAATGTGTCTTTAGCAAAACGTCTGGATCTTAAAGTAGCAAAAAAGCCTTTTATTTCTTGCAAAAGTAAATACATCTAGTGTTACATCTTTAATACCTACTTAATAAACATACATATTTTATTTACCAAAAAACCAAAAGCTTAAACAATTCAAAATCAGCAAATACATGCACTAACCTAATTATACACACACGGATCTTAAAACGTAACAATTTAAAATGATCTAACTGCAAAACATCTTCATCTTCGAATGTCTGTATTACAAAACAGACATGAACGCTAAACGGTCAAGGAGCAAAAAATCTGGATTGTTTAATGTTTTTATTGCTAAATAGAATAAACGCCAAACGACCCGTTAGCAAAACGTCTGGTTTTAAAATGCTTAAGTGTCTTGACCTTCTCGCACTGTTAATAAGAACTGTTCTGTTACATATTTATAAACCATGGCGATGACACATTATATTTCCGGACGTTTTGCTACTGAATAGTTCTGTGTTGACGTCAATAACTAACTACACTTTTGGCTTTTTAGATATGCTAATCATACGGACTATGTATATTTCCAGACGTTTGGCTACTCATTCATTCTAAGTCTTAGCCATCCAGTTAAATTTACTTTTTGCTGATTGAGTATTCTACTTTCATGTCATCCCAGCTGAATTGGCTTTATACTGACTGTATATTTAAATTTTCTGACATCTAGCCGAAATAGACGTTTAGCGATAAGGTAAACTTGATAGTGACCCACTGAAACTTACATTTTTCAAATTTTTCGCCTTTTTTAGTGAAAAGATTTAGCTGACCGTCTATATAATTATGTAAATATGTAGTACAGAGAGCCATAAATTGCACCATGCTCGGCATTAAGCTTTAAGATCGAGTGAAGAATGTCGAGATCCGACGCCGCACCAAGGTGCGAGACGTGGGTGACGTCATTTCGAAATTGAAATGGCGGGAAATGTTGTCAGGCAGAGTGATGGCAGGTGGAACAAAATGTTGACAGAATGGTGGTCGCCTTCCGGTGTAAAAAACTGCTTGGCATCCGTTGGCTCGTTGGGTAGACGACATTCGAAAAACAGCGGGGCACCTCTAGATGAGACTAGCTCAGGACCGGGATAAGTGGCGTACGTGTACACGAAGGGAGGCCTATGATGCTCAGCAGTGGGCGATTAACGGCTGAAATGATGATGATGATTATTTATGTAAATATTACATTAGTAAATTAATCAAATTTAAATAATAAATCGTAGGCAATCGAAAATAAAACTGTAGGTAATATACAGTATTATAAGCATGTTTTTGATTAGGTACTTTGTCAACAATCGGCAACATCAATTCAGCTGACCATTTTTACAATACTTTATCCCAGTGTAATAATTTGCAATTAATGTGATATCGGACTGTGTACTTATGACTGTATCCTCTTTAGTTCCCTTTCGTAAAAGTACCATTTTAAAATAGGATGTAATACATTTTGTGTGGAAATAGTTATTTGTTTTACAAGGGGGCAAAGTTGTTTAACCACACGTTCCATTGATACCCGAGCAAGCAAAAGATTCCAAATATTGAACCGCAAGCGTAGCGAGCGGTTTAAAAACTAGAATCTTGAGCGTTGCGAGGGTTTCAATAAGGCTCTAAGGATAAACAAACTTTTGCCACCAAGTGAAACACAACATTTTTTACCACACCAACACGAACAAAACATCAAACTAAATAAAATCTATCAATTCATATTTAAAGTGTTATAAAGTGTTCTATCAATTCATTCAATATTTATCATTCAAAATCATCATTTATAGGTATAAAATCTACTAGCCAACTTAAGACATCAACTTAAAATTTGTAGGTATCAAATTACTTTGACTCAGGATAAAATACAATTTTGCTATGTGTTTTCGAATAGAAAAGAAAGCTGTTAGGTACCAGGTTGGTGTGGTGAAATAGTATATTATAGAATGGTAACTTAATGAAGACTGTAAAAGAATTGAGTACAGCGTTTAGGCCACGAGGCCTGCCGAGTAAGGTACGAGACTTTTAGCCTTCATAACGTTACAATTGTGTCGCTTAACTTCAAACTTCGGTAAACGCATTCTGCTTTAAGGTTGAATATTTAAAAAAATCGCCGCTTTTGGAGTTCTGGTGAAAGCTACTTGCGAATGTTGGATTATGTAGGTAATCAGTAATCAGTAATTTATTGCAACTTCTAGGTACATTAAGTTATTACAGTATTTATTTTGTAGAAATGTGTAGGTATTTATTAAAACTACTTTTAATGCTTTAATTATTTGATGGCAACACAAATGAATATACGTATTACGTTAAGGTTTGAGGAGTTTCCTCAATTCCTCATGAATCTGATTATAAAGAAATCAAAGCTTTACAAAATTTTACTTGAAAACTCAATATGCTTACAAACATAACTAAATAAATGTCTCTGTTCTGAACTTAAATGCATGCTGTTCTTATAAAAATACCAAAGTCACTATGAGTGTGCCATTCAGATTTGAGTAGTTCGGTTCTGACCATCATCAGCAGTTCCACTGCACCAAATATCACTGTTCAGGACGTAAGTGCATGCTGTTCTTATAAAATACCAAAGTCACTAAGTGTGCCGTTCAGATTTGAGGAGTTCGGTTCTGACCATCATCAGCAGTTCCACTGCACCAAATGTCACTGTTCTGGACGTAAGTGCATGCTGTTCTTATAAAATTAGCAAAGTCACTATAAGTGTGCCGTTCAGATTTGAGGAGTTCGGTTCTGACCATCATCAGCAGTTCCACTGCACCAAATGTCACTGTTCTGGACGTAAGTGCATGCTGTTCTTATAAAAATACCAAAGTCACTATAAGTGTGCCGTTCAGATTTGAGGAGTTCGGTTCTGACCATCATCAGCAGTTCCACTGCACCAAATGTCACTATTCTGGACGTAAGTGCTTGCTGTTCTTATAAAAATACCAAAGTCACTATAAGCGTGCCGTTTAAATTTGTGTCAGTATTTTTTAAACGTGAAAAATAAGCTATTTATCCATAGGTAGGTATAACAGGTATATAATTGGGTTACTATGCCACCTACAGCTACACAGGTACGTATATACGACTTACACTGAGGACACTGAACACAAATACCTTTTCTCACGTACGGTCGGAAATATCTGCTTAAAAATCGTTAATAGCCTCACGTCCATTATTATGGGACGGTAATAGTAACAATCGACTCTTTAACTTTAAAGTATGTTTTTTACATCTAAATCTACGATTTAAGCACAGGTCACTTAATATTTATCTTTCATAAACATTCAATTAGCATAAAAAATTAAAAAACAATATTTTAGGGCAATCTGAATACTTAAAAATAAGGGTTTATTAAAAAATTGCCTTTAGGGGGGCGTTAATAGCTGCGTTTACCTAATTACAAAACTATTATTCATGTCAAGTTTCGTGCCTTCTGCACTCCGTACCATACCTTCTACCTTACCTACCTTACCTTTACCTGTACATTTTTCTTATTCAGGTTACCAACTTACCAAGGAGCACTAAAATTAGCTGCTATTAAGTAGGTAGATTATTTGTGACTTTGAATCTTTTTGTATTATTATTAGTATTTTTGGCACTTTTCACGCACGGCGGCCTGAAACAAGAGCAATCATTAAATTTGTGTAAAAAATGCCATTTTGTTGATTTTTCCCAGCGTTCATTTATTTTGAGGTTCTGGTTTCAAAAGATTCGAATGTTGGATGTCGGTGGAAAACCTATGGACGCTTGCAACTCAAAGGGTGTAGAAACTAGTACTCCTTTTTTGAAGAACCCCATACTGTAGTCATCGGGAATACCTCGGCAAGGAGCTCATTCCACAGTCGGAGAATCCGCGGGAGGAAATTCCTCTGAACCGCACGATGCGCGACCATTTAAGTTGCAAAGTGTATGGATGAGCGCCGCTCACAATCGACAGGGCGCTTATCATCGCTGCGGCAGCGGTGCGATGATGAAGAGAAGACGATGGCATAACCAGTTCCTCAGAACACAACCCTTTGTATAGAGGCGATAGAACACACATAAAGACGCGAAGTCTCTCCTTAGACTTAAGGATTCAATCAATAACGCTTGTGAGTTTCGTATCGTCAACAATTCGTACAGCGTGTCTCTGGTCCAAGATGGTATCCAGGTGGCTTTATGGTACCACATTTAATTGCACAGAATATGATTTTACGCCAATTCATTTGAGGTAATGCGCTGTAAAGATAATTACTTAAAATTAAAGTTATGTGGACCCAGCACTGAAAGGTCTAAGTCTAGTTATGTGCAAGTTGCGGAAACTTACCAAAAAAATCGAAAATTTCTTGAAAAAATCACGAAACTTTCACGAAAAATAATGGGAATATAAATTTATGAAATGGAAAGTTTCGGTCCATACAAATACAAAGTATGGAAAGTTTCCGAAGTTTTCCTATGTGAAAATTTCAGAACATTGGAAACTTTCCTTCGACACATCAGTATCTAAGTCAGTCGGGTAACTTGCTTAATAATCATCTGGAAAAGTTTAAAGGAGCTTAATCTTGCGACAATCATCATAATCAGTTCCGCTTCATCAAATGCCACTGTTTTTAATGTAGGTAAATCATTGATTTTTTGATGGAAATACAAATCAATATACGTACCGTATACCTACCGTTAATATTTGAGGATTTTTCTGTATTCCTTATTCCTCGTGAATCCCATTATTAGAACTCGAGCTTGACAAAATTATGTCTTGAAAACCTAATATACTAACATACAAACATACCAGGCGAAGAGAACAAATCCCCTTATTCAATTCAATTCAATATCGACGCTGGAAAGGCTAATTGACTAACAGACCATTTTTGGGCATATTGAGTTATATACATCATTGGAATCAGCGATTTTTTCTGCGTCTAACGAGCCAGGTTTCAAAACGATCTGAAGACTTTTTTGGCTTGTTAGCAATTTGGAAAAAGGCAATTTACTAAAAACATTTTCTCTAACAAGCCACTTTTTTTGACAAATTATTGAGATACTGGCTATATGTTAACGCCAAAAACACTTGTTTGGATGTTAGTCAATTTCGTTTAATGTAATTTTATATGTTTTAGTTTATAAGTCATTTTACCAGAATGAAAAAATGTTATGATTGCACGTTAACCATTTATCTAGAACCGCGGTAGTAAAGAACTGCACGTTAGCCGTTTATCCAGAACCGCGGCAGTCAAAAACTGCACGTTAGCCGTTTATCCCAACCGGCGAAATAGTGGCTTAGGTGGTTTAAGCAAATATCCTAGAAATTAATAACACAACATTCTCCTTTAATCCATTTTACTTGTCTTTGGTAAACAAAAGTTACATTTAATAGTCAAATATCCTGACCGAATAATTATATTTTAATTTACGTTAGTGAATTGAAATGAACTCTTCAGTCATAGCGTAATGCGTATTAGGTATTTTAAAACCAAAAACTGACCATGAGCGTAAACATTTTACAAGGGGGAAAGGGACGGGCGACTCTTTAGTCAACGCTTAGTGCTACTCGAGTTAAGACGTGACAGCTATCGTGCGTAATTGTGGCGATCATTTATTTCGGAGTGTTTAGAGGTAACATTGGACAAAAATCTACAATGGAATCTTCATATAAGAAAACTAGCAAACAAATTAAGTTCAGCCGCATACGCCGTTAGGAGAATCAGGCAACTGACTAATGTTGAGACACCTCGCCTAGTGTATCATAGTTATTTTCACAGTTTAATGTCATATGGTATTCTGGTTTAGGATAAAGTAGCTGACATACAGACTATTTTTGTATTACAAAAGAGAGCCATTCGTTTTATTTACAACTTAGGAACACGTGAATCAGTAAGAGAACTTTTCAAAGAAATTAATATCTTAACTGTAGCTTTCCAAAACATCTATGATAGTATCATTTATGTTGTTAAGAATTTAGACTGTTTCACTAAGAATTCTGATATGCATAATTATAACACTAGAAACAAAGCTTGTCATAAAGAAGTTTCGTGTCCGCAAAGTACAGAAATCATTTGTTGGGCAATGAATGCATACATTTTTATAATAAGTTACCTGACACTGTTTTGAGATTACCCCTCCCAGCTCTTAAGAACTACTTAAAAAAATCATTGATATTAAAGGCTTATTACAGAGTCGAGGACTATTTGATAGATAAACAACATGCATGGCCAGAACCAGAAACTGCAAAAAACAAATAGCAATTAAAATAATTGTATTATGTGTAGGTAGAGGACACAGTTCAGATAAGAAAGCACATAAAATATTTTATATTTTGTAAGATCATAATATATTAGATTAAGATCATAATATATATGTAATGAACTATTCATAAGAGCTTGTAACTAGGCCTACATGAATAAATATATTTTGAATTTGAATTTGAATTTGTACATATTTAATGATATTGAGATTTATATTATCTTTTTCTTCTGTGACAATTTGATATGTTTTCTCTTAAGAAGAACGACGTATTATTAAACTACAATATAATTTATTGAAATTAATTTCCACAGAGTACCTACCTAGTCTGTTAATTTTTTTTGATGAATACTTTTGCATGTTAAATTTTATCTTGTTATTTAATGCATGTTAATTATAAGATGTAATGTATTGAAAATAAGTGGCCCGCCGAGTTTCTTGCCGGTCCCATAGTGGATACTAGTGGATACTGAGGGGGGACTGAAATCTTCTCGAGGCTGAGGCGTAGGGTTAGAGCCGGCGTAGATTTATTTGACGTTCATAATTATGCGCATTGTAATATGTCTACCTACTTGAAAAATAAATAATTCATTTTCATTTTCAAGTCTTTGTTTTGTGTATTCCTTAATTATTATTATACGTAATTTTAATTGTATAAAGTAATAATGATACTCGAACCTATATTTAAGTAATAAGTCGTTGTATTTATGTTCCTTTCTCTTTTTAACACAAACGCTAAGCTTACTAATAATATTTACGAGTACCTTTCTATTGTTTATTTTGAAAGTACCTATAAGTTTGTTTTTATACTGTCCCGTGTATAACTCACTGGTCAAAGGAAAGGGGTCAGATAGTATGGAGATCTTGAGATTCAATGTTGTAGTACTTGTAGTGAATACGGTTACCTTGTTGACCTAGTTGACCTTGACTAGTGACTTTGCCTACCAAGTTGGAGGTCCCGGAATCGAATCCCGGTGAGGGCGTTTATTTGTATGTATATAAGTAGGTACCGTATTTACCTACATTTATCCACATTAGTAAGTACCTATATACATCGTCGCCCATTACACCATAATACAAGCCTTGCTTAGTTTGGGGCTTTGTTGATTTGTATCAGATTGCCCCCAGAATATTTAAAATATATACATACTCACATACACATATTTTTACGCCTTTTTCACTACATGGTGGCGGCAGAGCGTCGAAGGTGCAACAGTAGAAACCTATGTCTATTTTCGTACAATCAACAGCAAAAGTAAGTGTTGACCATCTTCCTTTTCATAATATAATAAGGTCTACAATCGAATAATGATCACTTACTTTTGCTGTTGCTTGCACAAATAAGTTTAACTTAATTAAAGATTCTTTCATGAGAAATACAATAGTTTTCAGTATGACATCTCATCTAAAAACAGGTGTTAGTTTTTGGTGAAGTGCCTTTTAAGCTGTTATACCAGTGTTTCATAATGTTAGCTAGTGGCTGTTATGCATTTTCTTCGATTCTAGTTTTGTTTGAAACGTCTTATTATATGTTCTTTTGGGTTGGGTTTTAATTAACCCCCGACGCAAAAACGACGGGGTGTTATAAGTTTGACGTGTCTGTCTGTCTGTCTGTCTGTCTGTCTGTCTGTCTGTTTGTCTGTGTGTGTGTCTGTCTGTGGCATCGTAGCTCTCGAACGGATGAACCGATTTTGATTTAGTTTTTTTTGTTTGAAAGCTGAATTAGTCGGGAGTGTTCTTAGCCATGTTTGATGGTAATCGGTCCACTATGTCGGAGGTTATTCAAAATTTTAATTAGTTTTTTTTTTAATAAAAAAAAATTACAATGGTATGTGGCTGATTCTTAGCGGCCCGAAATGTATTACAAAAACACCTAAATACTATTTTTTTCAGCCTTCTAGCTCAAAAAATAAAGATTTTACACCCGGGTTAGATTTTTTGAAAAAAAAAATTATCCAAATCGGTCCAAAAAATGTCTATATATACGAAAATATAAAATTCGTGTGGCACTATTGTGCCACCGAAAGCCCAAATCTGAAGTCCATTTTGGTCTATCTCTTATCGTTTCCGAGATATAACGTCTTGAAAGTACGAAATGTACTAAACTTCTACTATTTGTTTGTGAAATCGTTGCTATCACATTCCATCAGGCGCTCATGACTAAATTGTATGGAAGAGTCGAAATCCGACTCGCACTTGACCAATTATCGTAGAAAGTTGTGTTTCGACGTAAAACGATGAGGTGTTATAAGTTTGACGTGTCTATCTGTCTCTGTGTGTGTGTGTGTGTGTGTGTGTGTGTGTGTGTGTGTGTGTGTGTGTGTGTGTGTGTATGTGTGTGTCTGTCTGTGGCATCGCATCGTGTCGTAGCTCCTGAACGGATCTACCGATTTTGATTTATTTTTTTGTTTATAAAAGGTGAATTAGTCGAGTGTTTTTTATTTATATTAGCTGTAGGTGAGGGCCTTTCTTCCCGTGGGAGAAGGCGACTGTGGGATGTGGGTTAAATTGTGGCGTAGGCGAGAGGCTGGCAACCTGTCACTGCAATGTCACAGTTTCGTTTTCTTTCAACCCCTTATTTGCCAACAGTGGCACTGAAACCTGAGTAGTTTCATGTGCTCTGCCTACCCCTTCATGGGACACAGGCGTGATTGTATGTATATGTAGCTGTAGGTGATGGCCGCTGGTCCAAGATGGTCGCCGCCACAAAAAAAAATTATTTATTTATTATGGATTACAGAGGCAAGCCTGATCGCGCGATAAATGATAAAACCAGCAGGGTTAGCACATGATTGCCTCGAGAGTATGTCACCGCGAGATAGACTACCGGTTCTTATGTCATTAATACAATTACGACAAAGACGTGTCATCTCATCTATCTCGCGGCGACATACTCTCGCGGCAATCATGTGCTAGGCCTAAAGGGGCGGCTCATTCTGCGATTCTATCGCCGCGCTACATGTATATGGCGGCGGCCGCGAGTTTCGCGGCCCGTTCACTGGTGACGACCTTCACGCGGCGCAATAGAATTCTATGTCGGCTGCTCGCGTGCGGTCTGTTTGTTAATGTAGGTAAGAATTTAGAATGGCGGCATTTTATGAACATCAAAGGAGTGAGCCTTCAGTATTTGTACTATTATATTCTGTGATATTCGTACTATTAGTAAGTGCGAAAAGGATGGCCTGGCGCGACTATGCTATCGGTGCTGATTTTTAACCGCCGCCTCAAATCTCAAAGGAAGGGGTTCTCAATTCGTCTGTATTTTATTTTTTATGTTTGTTCCTCGATATCTCCGTCGCTACTGGACCGATTTTGAATTTTTTTTTGATAGTATATGAATACAGATTGGTCCCATTTTTCTCAGAACCCAGTTCTGATGATGGGATCCTGGAGAAATCGAGAGAACTCCTCAAATCTGAAAGGCATACATATGGTGATTTTTGTGTTTTTAAAGGAATGGCATGCATTTACTTACGGAACAGTGACATTTGGTGCAGTGGAAGTGCTGATGATGGTCAGAACGGAACTCCTCAAATCTGAACGGCACGCTTATAGTGACTTTGGTATTTTTATAAGATCAGCATGCCCTTACGTCCAGAACAGTGACATTTGGTGCACTGAAACTTCTGATGATGGTCAGAACGGAACTCCTCAAATTTGAACGGCACGCTTATAGTGACTTTGGTATTTTTATAAGAACAGCATGCACTTACGTCCAGAACAGTGACATTTGGTGCAGTGGAACTCCTGATGTTGGTCAGAACGGAACTCCTCAGATCTGAACGGCACGCTTATAGTGACTTTAGTATTTTTATAAAAACAGCATGCACTTACCTCTAGAACATCTTGAACGTAAAAAATGTAGGTAAGTAGGTACTTAACATACAATTCGGTACTTGAATTCCAAAACACAAGAAATATGACAAAAGAAAGAGCCCCCTACAAAAAGAATGAAATAAAAACCTTAAATTATAAATTTAAAAAACCCCCGACACAAAAAAAAGGTGAATCAAATTAAAAATTAAATAAAAAAAGGGTGAAAAAAACTAAAAGTGCGAGCTTTCAAAAAGTAATAAAATAACTAAATAAGTAGCTCTAGGAATACCTACCTTCCTTCTTACGAAATACCTACCTTCTTCTTCTTAGGAATATCTACCTACCTTCTACCTTCTTACGAAATACGTAAGATGAAAACCTAACTACGAAATTCTTGAACGTAAAAATTTTGGTACTTAAACATAAAATTACTTGAATTCTTAAACACAAGAAATATGACAAAATAAATTATTAATTATTATTCTCTTTATTGATTTCCATTATTAATTAATGGTAAAATGTTGTCGCGTCGGGGGACCGCTCTTTGCCTGTCTAACTTGAAACTTAAAAACTAAATATTTACACAGCTAAACTAACTTAATAAATGTTTAACAAAAAATTCACTAGGTACATACATTAAACTAACTACCTGAACATGAACAATGTAACTATACAACCAAAATGTCAAAGGAAGTATTAGAATTACAAGTAACGTATATGTTTACAACCAAACAAACTAGATAAGTGCTGAGCAAAAATTTCAACACCCAATCTTAAAATAAGACTCTAAAGACTGCATCGGAAACACAACCGTCAACGACGTCTGCCCTTACGCTAATATTGAGAGCGGTCCCCCGACGCGACAACACTTTACCATTAATTAATAATGGAAATCAATAAAGAGAATAATAATTAATAATTTATTTTGTCATATTTCTTGTGTTTAAGAATTCAAGTAATTTTATGTTTAAGTACCAAAATTTTTACGTTCAAGAATTTCGTAGTTAGGTTTTCATCTTACGTATTTCGTAAGAAGGTAGAAGGTAGGTAGATATTCCTAAGAAGAAGAAGGTAGGTATTTCGTAAGAAGGAAGGTAGGTATTCCTAGAGCTACTTATTTAGTTATTTTATTACTTTTTGAAAGCTCGCACTTTTAGTTTTTTTCACCCTTTTTTTATTTAATTTTTAATTTGATTCACCTTTTTTTTGTGTCGGGGGTTTTTTAAATTTTAGTCGCATAAGTTAAGTATCCGTTCCCTAAGAAACTATGAATATGGTGGTTAGACCTTTATCCTGACTTTGAAAAAATGACAATTGTCTAACGTGGACTTTATTTCGTAAATACGTACATATATCGGAATACAATCATATTGATCAAATAAACAACACAAATACCTCCAACTTCGTAGTACGTCATTTTATTGTATAATAAATAAACAAAAAGTTATGATTTTTTTTCAAAAAAAAAAAGTTTATATTGGCTCTCCTGTAAAGTTTGCAAAATGCACGTTAGTCAATTAGCCTTTCCAGCGTCGTATATTTATTATATTTTGAATTTTTAAAATCCTTAGAGTGTTAGTAAATATCACAAATCCTTAGAACTATGTTAGTACTAAAAGTAACTTAATACTTATCAACTATATATAAATAAATTTAATAACGACGTGGAGTGGGGATTGGCCGCGCGTGCAGCTGCCGGACCCACCGCGCAAACAAAGGAGAGTCCCAGCGCTACGCCAGCACACTTAAACGTGAGCGATATGTTTCACTGAATGGTTCACTCCTGAGCATCATCAGCAATTCCACTCCACCAAATGTCACGGTTGGTAATGTGTCCTTGATTTTGTCATAAAAATATAAAAATATACTATAGGTGTGCCGTTCATATTTGAGGAGTTCCCTTGCTTCCTTATGGGTCTCATCACCAGAATTTGAGCTTAACCAAAATGGGACTTGAAAACCTAACATGCTTTACAACCATAACGAAGAAATCAAATCTCATAACAAGAGCATCGAAAAATATGTAGTTCCCTTCTGACCACCATCCGTAGTTCCACTCAGAATGAAAGAAAAATATATTTATTTGGTATAAAAACATATAACACCATCCAAATGTCACTGTTTTTTGAATGCGTCATAATGTTTGACGACCGGTCTGGCGTAGTCGGTAGTGACCTTGTGCCTGTTAAGTCGCGGTCCCGGGTTCGAATTTATTTTTGTGATGAGCACAGATATTTGTTCCTGAGTCATGGGTGTTTTCTATGTATTTATATATTATTAGCACATAGCTGAGACTGTCCACTTATCACGTATACCTAGATTGTAAGTTAAATTTCCTAAGTATTGTATATTAGGTTACATAGATAGAACTTTAAGATATATTATAAGGTACAGATTTTAACGACCATGTTGTGACAATAAATCATTTATCTATCTATCATATAAATCGTTGTCTGTCAGTGTAAGTCAATCTGTGTAAGAATGTCCTATAATATTCATTTATTTACTAACTAACCTGACCACAAAATTAAAATTTTGAAAAAACCCCGACCGTGACATAGTGGTCACATTTTCATGAAACGTGGCTAAGAACACTCCCGACTAACTCAGCTTTCAAATAAAATAAAAACGAATTGTAAATCAGTTCATCCGTTCGGAAGCTACGATGCCACACATACAGACAGACAGACAAACAGACAGACAGACACACACACAGACAACGTCAAACTTATAACACCCCATCGTTTTTGCGTCGGGGGTTAAAAATACAAAAGATACTGTATCATATGTACGAGCCATCTACCATATATTCTGATTATATTAACTCCAGCACCCAAAGGTTGTCTGGAAGAGATCGCTCTTAAGCGATAAGACCGCCTGTTGTTACCTCTGTTTGATTTATTTTTGTTTCTTGTGCATTACTTGTAAACTATGTGAGGTGTGCAATAAAGAGTATTGTGTTGTATTGTATTTGATGAGTTCCCTCAATTTCTTCAGGATCCCATTATCAGAACTTGGATTTGATAAAAATTGGATCAATCTGTATAACTATAATTATACTCTATCAAAAAATAATATATCTAAAGACAACCGGATAGACAGACGGACAAACAGACGGACAGACAGATGGACAGTTAAACGAACAGACAGACAGACAGACGGACAGACATACGGACAGACAGACGGACAGACAGACAGACGGACTGACAGACGTACAGACAGACGGATAGACAGATGGACAGATAGACGGACAGACTATCGTACAGACAAATGGACAGAGAGGCGGATAGACAGACGAGACGGACAGACAGACAGACAAGCGGACGGACGGACAGAGTCACGTCATAATGCTTCTTATTGTACCTTTTTGGTAAAAAACCCTAAAAACAGACAAATTGACAATCTTCTCCGCTCCGTTTGAGATTTAGAAGTCGGTTAAGTGTAAGCTAAGATAGTAAGTAGGTACTTATTATGAGGCTATTAATATCTTGTGAGTGTGACACCTGAACGAAAATATGATGAATATATGGTGTTTAAAAATTTAAATTATTTTCTAAAATACTCACACACACACCTATCCCTCTTATCTATTAGCGAAGCTGTTTCTACTGCATACCTACATCTAAAATCATAAGTCATAATGTTCTACATTTTATCTATAATCCACATCATCAGATCTAAGTAGGTACTTAGTGATTTACAAGAGGAAGAAGATATAGATAGGTACTTATCTTTGAGATGTTAACAAAACACATAAAAACACAAAAATAATCATACACGTGCCTTCAAACATTCCATTACTCGAACATAAACCATGTAAATGTAATAGCCACCAACCTTATTAATCCGATATATTTTTCACTTTTGGTCATATAATTTCTGTCTTTTTTCATACGCCCCCTTTGCTTTAGTCCAACCGTCTTTAATATATATTTTTAATAACGATTAATAATTATTGCATTAGATATTTTAAAATAAATTTCCGTTTTGAAAAATTATACATACATGTGAAATGTCAATGTAACATTATTTTTATTTTCCATAGACAGCTGGCAGCTTTTACATTGTACATTGTGCGATGTGTCATGATACTCATTGACAGAGTTACACCGGCGTAATTAAACGCTTATTTCAATAAGTATGACAACTCCATCTAGCGTCGAATAGAAAAATACAATTACTGCATACGTATAACTCAGAAAAAAAAAAATTCGCTGACATTGACAGAATTGTGTCTGTAAAATTATATTTGCTAAAAATATTTGTTTATACATACTTGTTTTTGTTATAATGAAGACTAATCTGCGAAACAGTGAACTCAACTTGTGTTGTGAATGAATTGCACACCGGCACCGGCAAAAGGTGTACACCTATCTATATTTATTATCACATGATTACAAGAAGTCGATCAAGAAATGCGGAGACAAAGAGCACCAGCCCATTCGCCTCGTCTAGTTCCCGGATCTACATCATCACGCCTGAGGCTTGTGTCGTCTGCGGGACAACGATGTTTGAAGATACTGCCTCTGTGTCATTTTATATTTATATTTAAAACATAAATAAACGAATACAACCGTAACTTTTCATACTATCATTTTGTAGTTTGCCCAAGTAGAATTTTAATTAAGTGAATACCGAGAGACCCATGAATGAAACTTAAATTTACATGATTGGGGAAACAAGGTAGTCTTTTTGGTAGAACGTGCACGTTGGTGGCCAAAAAGCGTAAATATATTATTTAGATCCTATCTATTGACAGTTGATTAACACAAAAAAATAAGTGATTTTCAACCTTATTACTTCCGGTAAATTTTATCGTCGATCAATGAGTAGTAGGATAAAATAATGACAGATTAAGCGTCAAAATTCGACTATATATCATTTATACAACAATTCTTGTGTGACGCTGTCAAACTGGATAAAACGAGGATAAGTGATATAAAACGATATAATTTATCAGATTATATCACTTATCATTCCACTTATCCACTTAGTCTAAGGAAAAATTTGGACAAATGACATATTATCCATCGACCATGGTATGAAAGTCAATGTTTTATCAGCTGTCACGTGGATAAGTGATAAGATGTCAAATCAATCAAAATTGTATAAAATTACGATAAATTTATCATTTATCCCACGTTGACGCGTGATAAAATGGACCGTAATAGCCCGCCTGTTGTGATTTAATTTGTGCTTCTTTGTCTTGGAGTGATTTATGTGTTCGAGCATTTGTTGTGAAATATGATTTGTTAGTGACATGCATCGTGAAGATAGGTAGGTACTGTGTTACAAAGATTGATAGAATAAGGCCTGATTTAGACGTTACGAGATCTCGATCACAATGAGGCATCTGATCAGCCGGCTGAATTAGGGCCCATTTACACGGTGCGAGATCTCGTATGCCAGTTTGAATAAATTGCGGTATTTGATCGGTGTGCTGTAATGTATGTCACCTCTATAGTCCGCAATGTAACTAAAATCACAGATGTTATGTGAACAGCCAGAAATGTACCAAAAATCGCATGCGAGTTCGCGCGCCATGTACGAGTATATGCCGTATCTCGGACACTGGCGATCAAATATATGAAAGAGACGCGTTCCTAGCACATATTCTAAGCTCGTGTAGGTGAACGCGTACCCTGCTTGTAAGAGTGAGATATGACAGGTCGACTGTTCACGTTTTTGACAGGCGGTAACTGTGAGGTAACCGAGAGGGGGTGGGCGGCACTTTCAGCGGGGAGAGGGAGTGGCCATACTGTACGATAGTACTCTTTATTAACTATACTGTGCTAGTGCTCTAGATATAGACGTACTTCATATTAAGGTACAGCGGGGCAAATGTAACTGGTCCATTTTTTCATGATATACAATGTTTGCATTATTAAATAGAATGTCCACCGGTTATAATTATATGGTAAGCGTGTTCAGTGGATACCTGTAGAACTCAAACATCATAGTGTAATAATGGAAAAAAATGGATTAGTTACAGTTGCCCCCCAGTCGAGATTTGCCCCGCTGTACCTTACAATATTTTTGTTAATTGATAATGCTTTCTTTAGTCGTAAAAACACTAGAGACGAGATACTGAAACCTTAGAGGCTGCTATTAAAATGAAGACAAACGTAAATAAAATCATACGTTTCAAAGTTAAAATGTACTTACCTAAATGAATTATTCTCACTTACACGAACACATGAATTCATGATTAGCAACCCACCTAGATAATCTAAAATTCCAAAAGAGCAACAAACTTAACCACAAAATTAAAATTTTGAAAAAAACCCCCGATCGCGACATAGTAGACCGATTTTCATGAAACATGGCTAAGAACACTCTTGACTAACTCAGCTTTCAGACAAAAAAAAACTAAATCTAAATCGGTTCATCCGTTCGGGAGCTACGATACCACAGACAGACACACACACAGACAGACAAACAGACAGACACGTCAAACTTATAACACCCCGTCGTTTTTGCGTCGGGGGTTAAAAATGAAGACAAATGTAAATAAAATCATACGTTTCAAAGTTAAAAGGTACTTTACATAAATGAATTATTCTCACTTACACGAACACATGAATTCATGATTAGCAACCCACCTAGATAATCTAAAATTCCAAAAGAGCAACAAACTTAACCACAAAATTAAAATTTTGAAAAAAAAACCCCGATCGCGACATAGTAGACCGATTTTCATGAAACATGGCTAAGAACACTCCTGACTAACTCAGCTTTCAGACAAAAAAAACTAAATCTAAATCGGTTCATCCGTTCGGGAGCTACGATACCACAGACAGACACACACACAGACAGACACGTCAAACTTATAACACCCCGTCGTTTTTGCGTCGGGGGTTAAAAATGAAGACAAATGTAAATAAAATCATACGTTTCAAAGTTAAAAGGTACTTTACATAAATGAATTATTCTCACTTACACGAACACATGAATTCATGATTAGCAACCCACCTAGATAATCTAAAATTCTAAAAGAGCAACAAAAAGACAGTGTCTGAAATTAAATTTTAACTAAAAACACTCGAAACGGTAAAGTGCGCCTTTTGCCGGGTTGTGTATTTAACGCGGATGTGAATTTTGCCGCATCCGGCCAAAAATTAATGAGCTTTCTTCCGCTTACTTAATTAACTGCCGTGGCCGGAGTTTACAGGCTGAATAAATTAAAATTAATATTTCGCACTCGTTAAGTGTCGCCTTTATTAAGGTATGATTTGTAACACCCGACTTTGTGCAATTTTGAACAGACGTCACATGACTTATTCCATTTTTTTTTTTGGCGAGTACGAATAACTTTTATTAATTGGATTGGTCCTACACACACAGAAACTTATATAATATATCAATTTGCACGGAAACTTATATAATATATCTATATATTACAAAAAAAACATTATTGATAGTTTCTTGATATTTTATGTAATTAATTGATTTTATTTTCTAAGTATAATAAGAGCTATAATGGTGATATATGTAAATGTATAATTATGTATAGTGACAATGTATGCTTAATACAAATAAAGATGAATATGAATATGAATATAAAATATTGATTTTAGTTTAAACGTGGAAGGGCGGCACCGTCGTAAAAACCGAGTCATCGGGTGATGGCCTTGAAGCGTTGGCGTGTGCCTGCTGGTCGCGCGTATTACGCCGTGTCTTGCGTGGCCGTCGCCGTTGCGTCTCATACTTCCATATCGATAAGGTTTGATTTCGTATGCGTCGCATCGCCGTTGCGCGGCCATCGCGCGACCGTCACCCACGCAAGTGACACGGCGTTAGGTACAGCAATATTGATGCGTGCATCACGATGCCAGCCTATATTGTGGTTAAGGAACGGCTCCAACGTTCGGATATTGTTTCGGCCATGTGTTTTATAAAGTTATACTATAGTCTGTATCATTAGGTACTTAATTTAAATAAATGTAAACAAAGTCTACCCTCACAAAGCTCCCTATGCCAGTTGAGGGTAAATTTTAACATTACACGACCAAATAAGAAGGTTACAGAAAGGTTTCTCAGTGACAGATAAGCTTGGTTTTTGTATTTGGTTCAAATTATTTGTTTACATTATTTTGAACGCCTAAAAACACAGAGTATAGCTTCTGTTTGTAGGTTTAGGAATAGGTAAGTACCCAACACCTATGTACAATTTGCGTCCAATTACATATTTTTTTGTTTTTTTTTCTCCTATTTTACAAAAGCCAAGCTTTGGAAAGCCATTTCATTAGTAGAAAAGGGCAAATTTTAAAAGTACGTATAGGCACGAAGTTCGGAGGAAATAGACTGGAGGACGCCTTCGTGTAGCATTTGCTTAAAAGTAAGACCGCTTTCTCACTTGTCGGCGTGGAACGTATAGGCACGAAGTTCGGAGGAAATAGACTGGAGGACGCCTTCGTGTAGCATTTGCTTAAAAGTAAGACCGCTTTCTCACTTGTCGGCGTGGAATCGGTATACGTATAAGTATAGTATGTAAAAAAAACCCTGTTTTTTTAATAGGTATTAGTTTTAGTCCCCTCTATAGATAACGTACAGTAACCTTGTTAATACATCATTAGTCCACTACGCGCTCCCAATATTTTGACGTTAGCAAAATATAATATAAGGCCATTAATCCATTGGATGGCCACGTGGCGTCGCGAATGCTTACACACCCGTCGAACGAGTGAAATATGGATGGTGGCTCCCTAAGGCACCGTTCACACCGACTCTGTTGGCTTATTAATGAATAAAAAGTGCAGTGAAGTGATTTATCGATAAAATTGGTGTTTGGTTTATACGGTTTGTCTGTGGGTTTATGTCAAAAGTAAATTGAATAGGCACCAAGGGTAATCGAATTTAAACAATCCAGCATAAATTATTAATTTTCATATTTCCTTAGTCCTTAGAGACATGATCCATTCTTTTGAAAGGTAGCAATATTAAGTATTTCATTACTTGATTTGGTTTTTGGAGCTTAGTGATCATAGAGACTAAAGGCCATGAGACCTGCTTTGGTGCACGATGAAGAAAACTAAATGATCAATTAGTAAGCACATTTACAACTAAATAAATAAATATTGGGTACATCTTACACAGATCAACTTAGCCCCAAACTAAGCAAAGCTTGTACTATGAGTATAACTACTGCATAAACGAGCTGTGTAAACGAGACTCGATGTGGACGATGATCGCGCGACCGCCGTCATCGCATCGCATCGCTTATCATCCATAGTTCATCGACGTCGCCTACTTAAGACACTTCCATAGAGATCGAAGGTTTGATGTCGTCGCGCCGCGTCGCATAGCCGTCGCTGGACCGCCGTCCACGCAAGTCACGGCGCAAAGTGCGTAACCGACACATCATTCCATCAGGTGCCGTAGCCGAATGGCATTTCTGCGACGCGAAACGAAAACGAATCGCCGCGAAAGGTATTCTGGCTCTGTCGCGCCAATATGCACGAGCGATAGAGATAGATAGCTATGAAAGAGATATTATCGTAAGCGTTTCGTGAGCGTTTTGTGCATTCGGCTACGCACACTGAATCTCCATCATTGTATTATGGTACGGGTATCACGAGACGAATCGACGAATCTAAGTGGCGAGGAAAGCCCTACCACACAATAAGGGAAACAGAGGTCACCATGCATGGTGATTTAAAACAGACAACCAGGCAACCTATTGTTATGGGAATTTAGAATACATGCGAGAGTGATATTCCTTATAAGGATTCTATTAGTAAATGCTTGTATTTCATAGTCAGTTTGTGAGCGCCGCCTTACGTTTGTTACGACCCAACCGGCGTATAAAGCCTGCTCATACATCGCGATAGGAGGAGGGTTAACGCTTGTTTAGCAGTGGCTACTATGAGTTTTTAATACGATACTCGATAGCGTCACTGATAACACATTGATTGTATGGACTAATGACTGAATGAATCTCACAGCCGGTTTAGATCCTCTTAGCCTTCGGAGAGATGTTGGCTCTCTGTGCTTGTTCTACCGTTTGTACAACGGGGAATGTTCTGGTGAACTCTTTGACTTGGTGCCACCGTCGCGCTTTTATCACCGCAGCTCCCGCCAAAGAAACAAAGTTCATCCTCACTTTCTCGACACGTGGCAAACCAAGAACAAACGGGCCTCCCGCTCGTTTTTGCCCAGAACGTGCAAGTTGTGGAATGAGCTTCCTTCTGAGGTGTTTCCTTTGCGCTATGACATGGGGTTCTTCAAGAAGCAGGTATTTAGGGTTCTCAAAGGTCGGCAACGCATAAGTGGCTCCCATGATGTTGCTTATGTCCATGGGCGGCGATGACTGCTTACCATCAGGCGGCTCGTCTGCTCGTTTGCTGCCTATTTCATAAAAAAAAAAAAATGACCGCTTACAAATGGATTCTTACAAGACCTAGTTACACACATTTCTAGTGACGTTTATGCAATCTAGTAATCAGTATTGTCTCACTTAGAAAAGTAGGTACCTACACTCGGTTCTATTACTCAGGGGAGGTTAAAAATGATAAGGTTATCTTTAACGTATTTTCACCATTGCTTTTGCATTATTACACAAATTACAGTATTTGTTACACTCTTTTAACTTTTTAGATAGATAAATAGATAGATAGATAAATGATTTATTGTCACAACATGGTCGTTACAATGTATCCTTATGATATATCTTAAAATTATATGTAACCTCATCACTGAAAGGTTAGCTCGAAAAGATCCCTTATAGGGATAGGGTTCGCCTTATAAGTTTTTTTTTTTTGACATGATATTTGCTGTTTGGCCACGCCTGGGGCCAGTTACAGCTTCGGCGTGAGTGATAAGAAGGAGAGATGAAAGTTACAGAGTGGAAGAATAGAAGATAGAATAGTATAGAGAAGTGAAGTATACAATTTAACACAAGCTATAAGTTTACATTATATAATTCAATTTTGCAATGTTTGGTAGGATATTTATTATTGTTGTGAGTCACGCCGTGTCTTGCGCGGGCGACGGTCGCGCGACCGTCGCCGTCGCGTCTCATACTTCCATATCGATAAGGTTTGATTTCGTATGCGTCGCATCGCCGTCGCGCGACCATCGCGCGACCGTCGCCCACGCAAGCCACGGCGTCAGTAATGTCAGTATACAAATCAAGACAATCTAATGACCTAGTCGCCTTATAAGGGTAGGGGTAGGGTTTGCCTTTATATTTCACTTATAATTGTATGTTTTTTTAATACATGTTTTTGTACAGTGAGCTGCAAAAGAGCATGAAGAATTTTTCAATTAATTCGTTCATAATTTCTCCATGCAATTTCACTGTACAATAGAAAGTTACTACTACTGATGATGATGATTATGAAGTAGTATTCTAAAACGATCAAACATGGCTATAAGAACACTCCCGACTAATTCAGCTTTCAAACCAAAAAGGCTCCCTAAGTCTAAATAGGTCCATCCGTTCATGAGCTACAATGCCACAGACAGGCATAAACACAGACAGACAGACACCGCCGTCGTTTTTGCACTCATAGTAGAGGCTCGGCTCATACAGATTGGAGGAGCTAACGCTCGTTTAGCAGTTTATTCAACAATTATAACGACTTGCGCCGCACGGGGGAAAGTTGGAGCCCTCACGTGATGCAAATTATTTTAGATAATTATCTTGCTTATCTATTTTAACCCGAGGGTGCCTTACGGTAGTGACTTTAATCGTGCGATTATAATGAAATAATGTGTAATTATGCTAGTAATTGGCACTATTGGTAAGTTAAACGATTTATTTATAATTTATGCTATGGTAGTTTAGTTTTGAACCGTGCGCTATAACCTACACGTGACTCGTGGTACTAAAAGTTTAATAATAATTGATTAGTAATTCAATTACTTACCTAAAAGAGATTAAGATAACCTACGCTAGTTTACTTGTCATTAATATCAGATAGTTAGATCATGACTGACACAGTGTAGGTTTTCCTCCTTCAAAAAAGTGGGCTGGTTTGGTAAAATAATATTGTGCACATATTTTAATAATTTAGGAGTAAGTAGTAATTTTTACATAAGACATTGGCAGAAGTAGGTAACTAAGCAACATCATGTTGTGTGTCTTAAAACTAATTCACAATGTTTCAACTTGGGAGTACTTACTCTGAAAAAAAACTCTCATTAGGCACTGGTCCCACCGCGAGCTAGTAAGCTATGAGCTACCGGCTATAAAAACGAACAAAAGATAATCACTCCCTTGTAAATAAAAGAGACACGGCGATGTTTATAGTTACTCGCCCAGCGTTGAGCTATCAATATCGCTGTGTCTCTTTTATTTGCACGCGGGTGCTTATCTTTTGTTCGTTTTTATAGCCGATAGCTCGTAGCTTACTAGCTCGCGGTGGGACCAGTGCCTAAAATACAATACTTTATTTTCGTAAATTATTCAGTATTTCATATTCAATTATTTTGATCATAATTCTAAAAGCTATAATTCACGTGACTAATATTACCTGCAGGCAATTAGGAATCCATATTTTCACAATTAATTGTACTAATGAGGGTTTTCCTGAGATAAGTAAAGTTCTTCCAAAAATTTCGTGAATCACGCTACTAAAGAAATGTATTAGTTAGCACGAAGTTACGGTCCCGGTCCGCGCCGGAACGGCCCAATGACGTGCGTTTTCCGGTCCGGGACACTAGGGGGGAAAGAAAATTCCGATTTCCCACGTAATGTCAGACTGGCTCGGCCAAAGATATTATAAATAAAGATACTGTCCTCACTTTGGGGTGCAAAAGAATCGAATCGACGACGAGACGAATCGACGAATCTAAGTGGCGAGGAAAGCCCTACCACACAATAAGGGAAACAGAGGTCACCATGCATGGTGATTTAAAACAGACAACCAGGCAACCTATTGTTATGGGAATTTAGAATACATGCGAGAGTGATATTCCTTATAAGGATTCTATTAGTAAATGCTTGTATTTCATAGTCAGCCGGCCGGCGCCGGAACGGCCGAATGACGTGCGTTTTCCGGTCCGGGACACTAGGGGGGAAAGAAAATTCCAATTTCCCACGTAATATCAGACTGGCTCGGCCAAAGATATTATAAATAAAGATACTGTCCTCACTTTGGGGTGCAAAAAAGCGCTGGTGGCCTAGCGGTAAGAGCGTGCGACTTTCGATCCGGGGGTCGAACCCCTGCTCGTATTACCAATCAGTTTTTCGGAACTGTCATTTAATATATGCCAGTCGCTTTTTGTTGAAGGAAAACTTCGTGAGGAAACCGGACTATAATTCCAATAAGGCCTAGTTCTGTTATCCTTCGGGTTAGAAGGTCAGGTGCCGTAGCCGAATGGCTTTCCTGCGACGCGAAATGAAAACGAAACGCCGCGAAAGGTAGTCTGGCTCTGTCACGCCAATACGCAAGAGCGATAGAGATAGATATCTACAAGCGTTTCGTTTCGTGAGCGTTTCGTGAGCAAAAAATTCGGTTACATACCCGGATAACAATCGCTTTCGTAAAATTAGTGTCTACGCCAAATATTAGGATTTGTTGTCAAAGAGGACCCCAGGTTCTCATGAGCCGTGGCGAATGCCGGGATAACGCAAGGAGGAGGATGACTGCCATCACTTTGGGGATGAATTTTCTAATGGTGCTGATACCGCATTAATGTGTGGCATGTCCATAAGACAAGCGTGTTTGGGACGGTCAGAGCCACTCCTTCGCGCATGTTGTCAATAGGCATTCCACTGTCAACGCTTTGATTTCGCGCGTCAGTAAGTAAGGAAAATGCGCAGGCTTGGAACAGGTGGCACGCTATCGTTTCGGAGGCCAACATTCTGTTTGGATCACTGAACCATATTAGTTAGCGACCTTGTGAAAAATCACTGTTACATCAAATCTAACATACCTACACTAAATTCAAGTGCACGCGCAGCGCACTCTTGTGTAACTATGTGCGAAAATTAAATTATGAAAAACTAGCTTTTGCCCGCGGCTTCGCTCGCGTTAGAAAGAGACAAAAAGTAGCCTATGTCACTCTCCATCCCTTCAACTATCTCCACTTAAAAAATCACGACAATTCGTTGCTCCGTTTTGCCGTGAAAGACAAACAAACAAACAGACACACACACTTTCCCATTTATAATATTAGTATGGATTGTATAAATAAATTGTCTAATGCGAAAATTTATCAAACATGATATGTATCTTCGTAGTTATAGAAATAAATACTCGTACGGAGGAATTTCTTGTGCTGCTTTTGTACAAATAAAACCTAACATACTACATATAATTATATTATATATCATTGGCCACAGCTAGGGATAATATTGTATTCCATTCCCGAAATAATTCTGCCGTCCGTCAAAAATAATAAATTGCCTGGTCCGGGTGGTGGCAATTTTCTAGTTAGCCGCGCCGCGTTTCATTTGTGATTATTGTAATGGTTACCTAGTTTCCTAATGAAGGACTTATTTTTATACGGCATGTAATGTAATTATTTTTAATAAATCAAATTGATATCGCGAAAAGGAAAAAAACCCAACATATTCGGATGAAGAGCGTAGGTACTTTCGGACTTATTATGATAATTGGCATATAAGAAATTCCGAGTAACAAGAAGTAGATTGATTTCTATCGAATCATTTTCCTAAATATGTGTGTAATATGTTATCTTAGCTGATTGACGGAGTGCTACAAAAGAGCAGGATAAAAAACACAGGTATTAAATTTTTCAGTGTTTTTCACAGTGCAAGCGCGGATCCAGCTTCGTGCCCAGGGGGGGGGGTCACGTGGTAAAGGCCCAGGCCCCCCGGGGGGGGGTCACGTGGTCTATTTGTATGGCCAGCCTAGGCTCCATCATCCATCAAGTCATGACCCCCATGACCCCCCCCCCACCCCTGGATCCGCGCATGCCACAGTAGGTACACTACTTAAAGCAGGAGCCCATTTCTCAAAACTGAAAGTTACAAGCGGAAGCCTCTTTCCAACTCGTCATATTAGACATTGACTACCGCTTGTAAATTGTAACTTGCAGCTTCGAGAAATGGGCCCCAGAACCAAATGATCGACTTTGTAACAATGTGTTTATTTAAAACACGCGTTGTGCTGTGTCATGTAGTAGAGTTTGCTGTGCACATACACCTGTATAGGTATTGGCACCTACCGATCAGTAAGATATTATCTTAAGACATGCAAGAAAAGAGCTTACCTAACTCCCCTTATACTGGCTGGCAAAGCACTTCCATACACTGGTGTTGTGAACTGTTCACAGGTGACATTAAATTGCTTACCATCAGTACTTCTTTACAATAAATAAAACTATACATATAATACTAAATCATGATCTTCCTTGCGTTATCCCGGCATTTACCACGGCTCATGGGAGCCTGGTCTAATCCCAATATTTGTCGTAGGCTAGTTTTATGAAAGCGACTACCATCTGACCTTCCAACCAGAAGGGTAACTAGACCCTATTAACATAATTATTCCGACTAAACATTCCTATAAAATTTGATCGTGATTAAACAAAACTTGTTACACTAAACTCTCCATATTTCCATCAAAGCTCATCTCAAAACGGGAAGCTCGCGGGCAATTATTCGAATCGATCGGGAACAATTACGTAATCGAAGGTACTCGAAGTTTAATGACTCCCGTTGTAAGACAAACTGTTGAGCCACTGGACACGGGCCACGAAGATGTACAGATGTTGGAAGAGACGTTTTATTTAATCCATACTAATATTATAAATGGGAAAGTGTGTGTCTGTTTGTTTGTCCGTCTTGCACGGCAAAACGGAGCGACGAAATGACGTGATTTTTTTAGTGAAGATAGTTGAAGGGAGGAGAGTAATATAGGTAGCTAGGCTACTTTTTGTCTCTTGCTAACGTGAGCGAAGTCGCGGGCAAAAGCTAGTTTGTAATAAATTGTTTTCTTTAACATAGTCACAATGAAAAAAACATACAGTAATAATATTTATTACCTCCGTAACAACTTAAGTAAGTATCACAAATCGATGATTCTGATTTCCCAGTGTTCACACATTGGCGACCACCTTGACTTTTCTTATTTTAGTAAAGAATTTAATAAAATAGATAAATTTTACTCGTATTCTACAGATTGGTATTTGCCCTCTTCAAATAGTCGAAGGCTCAGCTCGATTATATTTCATCGGAGACAATACACACCACTACATAGATTATCAATTTACACATTTTAATCCTGAGTTGGGTCCATTCGTGATGCGCACTTAATGCTCTGTTCTCTGTTTATTTTTTCTTTTCTAGTCTGTGCATGTACTACTGTACATACCTATGTGGCTGTGATTGTCACGAATAAATGTCTTTTATCTTCATCTTTACATTTTTTGAAATTTAAAGAAAATCGCGATTTTACATGACAAAAATGTCACCGATTACATAACCAGTCCCTTCCAGTATTGTAAAAGTCTTCAAACTGGACTCGGCCAAGTTTTAATTAAAGCGAATATCTCGCACGGGCTGAATGTGGACATTCCCTAATGGTGTTTAGCCGGGGTAATAAACGAACTTGCCTATTTGAGTTCCCAACTCAGGTTAGCAAGGATTTATTAGTCGCTTATTGTTCAAACAAATTGGTTATTTCTAACTTTACGCGTTTACAATTTACGACTTTATATTGTTACAAGGTTATGTAATAGGTATGGAAAAAGTTATAACAACCAAAGCGGCAGCATTTACATAGATAGCGTAGGTAAGATCCGCCTGAGATAACAAATTATTATTTTAGAAATTATTATTAAAATCTTTAAAAAATTAGATAACAATAAACTTGAAACACTCTACTGGATAAGAAGGTATACCTCACATATGGATATGGTATGTAAACATTATAAAAACAAGTTAGACTGGACCCGAGATTCTAGCACTACGTTTTCTATAGAAATCATGATAACCTGCTAGGTACTTTCTCCTAGGGAAATTCAAACGTACACCATCATCAAAACGACATCCGAAATATTCCATTCAGTCATCGTGAGTCTCACCCGCGCGAATACATCGGCTACTTGCAAGCAGGACTAAAATGTATGACATTTATAAGTCCGAACCGAAAGCCATTCTTCAGATTGTCTTAATGAAATCAGTGTATTAAGTTAGAATTTGCCTGATAATAATTTAGTACCGGTAGCTCCAAATCAGGCACGGTTTGGTCTAACAACATTAACTTAACTACTTTCACCCAAACCTGCGGTGAAAAATTCTTACCTGATGATGATCATCAAATTTAATCAAGTTTTAACAATCCATCTATTCACAACTCATTAAAACTACATACACTTACGAAGAAATTAAAAATAAAACAGAAGTACGAGTATCTATCCGTCACGCAAAGCTAAACCCCTCAGAGAACCCCCCATCATTAGGAGTAGGCACGCAAAGGGAAATTATCCTCACTTAACCCTCCTGGAGGCGTTAACTGGCACCTCAGAGGAGAGCCCTCCGCGACGATTACTTTATTATACGGATTGGAACCGTTGGACGTGCTGCCACAATTTTTAGCGGATATTGCGGGATATTTAAAAGGTTAAAACGCCGTCTCCAGGGTACCTAAGCATTTTTTATTGAGGTTTTTTAGTGAATCCAGTTTATGCAATGATTTTCTTATAATGACAACTGGTTGTCGATGCATATTGCACCCTTTTACTAACGTCCATAATGAGTAAACATAGCGATGCATATTCGCTTTCAGTTGTATGAAAATGTGACTCTCGTAGCTGCGATTCAAGTAAAATACTCTCGTCTTGTTGAAACTTTCTAATGGGTCGGCTACGCGCATGTGACACCCCTTGAGTTGCAGGCGTCCATAGGTTACGATGACCGCTTTTCAGCAGGCGGACCGTATACCTGTTTGCCACCGACGTGGTATAAAAAAAAGAATCTAAATCGGTGGTTTGAAAGGATAACGGTTCTAATATATTTGTCACAATCCCAATGTTGCACACACATACAGGACACAATTTTCACCTACTTAAAAAGATAATGTTTTGGTGTGTTTATTTTAATAGCTGTAACAAACAAGATACAATTGAACCTACATTAATCAAGTATTCTTGCGTACTCGACGTCTATCTTCAGACGGTTTGACTGCTCACCGTGAACCTTTAAACCTTTAATTTTGTCTCTTCAATTTGCGAACTGTAATGGCAATTGTTTTTCCGAATGAACGCCTCAAAATAACAATTCGGTAAGTTGCCGCCCTTGCCACCCTCCCTATTAGGCATTGTGTGAGCTGATTGCACCGATCAAAAAGTTTTCAAGTGTTAGTCGGACTTTGTATAGACAGTGTTCAATCGAACACTTCGATCATTCTTGATTTGTGAAAATCATGTAGAACGCCTAGTTAATATTAAATAAAAAACTCTACTACATATACATACCGCTCGCAGACGTTAATAACGACGTAAATAAGACTACAATATCTGCGCGACCGAGCTTCGCTCGGTTCTATTTTAATATATCACGTCTTAAAAAAAACTCTTATAAATACAAAAACAAAAAAAAAGACAAAAACAAAAACTTTATTGCTGGCCGGGATTCGAAACCCTGACACCTACGATCTATCTGCGTACATTAGACCGACCTCGTACGACTGAGCTAAGCGGAATCGATGCGCGCGCGGCGAAATTAACTACCATATTTTACGTTTACAAACGCGAAAGAAAAACTCATGAAAACTCAAAAATTCGCGTTTTCCGGGATCTAAGGCTACGCTAGATCGATTTTTCACCCCCGAAAACCCCCAAATAACAAATTTCAGCGAAATCGTTAGAGCGGTTTCCGAGATCGTCGGTATATATAAATAAAAACACATTTATTAACAAAAACACATACAAAAAATACAACTAAAATACCTCAGACATCATAAATACAATTAAAACTTAACCTAAAATTAAAACTAAATATAAAATACTTCCCCTAATTCACCACCCTCTGGCATGGTCGCCAGGACACTCGCAGCGTTTCCTCTCTGCACCGCCAAACTCAGCCTTTGTGCAAAAAAAATAAATAAATAAATATACTAGAATTGCTCGTTTAAAAGTATAAGACATGTAGGTACTACGGTACTTTTTCTCATGTTGCGTATTTTGTTTTACTAATTGACGCAAGTTCTTGGATTGAAAGTAGGTAGATCAAACGTATACTTAGGTACATTCATTAAAATTTGTAAACATCACCTTAGTAAACATGAAGTATATGCACGATGTTTAATTTTTATAACACTATCTGTTTATGTCTGAGTACTGTTGCAATGCACAAAATATTTCGGACGACCAATCAGATTGCATCACATGGCGCACAATTTCTGAATTACACCGACGCGTCGGCTCAAAATGACTCTCATATGCAAAGCAAAGCCTCATCGCATCAGCTCGTCATTACTATAACTGCTTTAAGAGTATTACAAACGACATAAACCGATTCGCGCTGGCCATACTGCCGCTTTCGTTGGAGCGGGCGAGTCCAAATAAAATCCAAGCCAGTGTAACATGAGCTTAATATTGGGTTGGTAAGAAAGTAATGAGCGAATCATAACCAATATTGTAATTTTTATTTAATTTATTATTTTAATCATTTATCAAAAATATAACGGCCTTCGTTATCTACTACTTGTCTCCATTGTTCTGGTAAAGAATGAATAGCATCGACGAAGAAGTTCTTAGGTTTAGATTAAAAAAACTCAGCTATGTACTGTCGTAGATGGGCTTCAACATTGAACTTTTTTTCATTCAAGGCATTGCTTAGCGATCTGAACAATGCGTAATCCGTAGGTGCCAAGTCTGGAGAGTACGGTGGATGAGGTATCACTTTCCAACCTAGCTCCAATAGCTTTAGCCGAGTCACTTTTGCAATGTGTGGGCGAGCATTGTCGTGTAAGAAAAAAACTTTAGCATGCTGTGGACGATTCTGACAGATTTTTTGGTTTAAATTTTCAAGCTGATTACAGTATACTGATGCGGTAACAGTCATTCCACTTGGTAGGAGTTCCCAGTGAATAATACCATGAATATCCCACCAAACGGACAGCATAACTTTTTTCGGGTGAGGCTCTGTTTTTGGTGCCTCTATTCCTTTTTCGTTTGGAGCTAGCCACTGACGTTTGCGTGTGTGATTTATATATAAGACCCATTTTTCATCTCCAGTGATAAGATGGTCCAACCAGTTGAATGTGCGGCGAAAAGACAGAAGTTGTATGCAGATATCGGCACGGCGGCTTAGTTTATCTCTATCAAGTTCGTGCGGTATCCAAACACTGTATTTGAAGTTTTTTCCCAACTCGTGTAAATGTGTTTCTATGGTGACATGAGAGCAGCCTAACTCGGTAGCAAGAGTACGACTCGTTAGCCTCGGATCTCCTTCAATTAAGGTTTTTAATTTGGCTACATCAATCTTCACCGGTCGACCAGACTTAGGTTGATCTGATAATGAAAAGTCGCCACTACGAAACCGCTGGAACCATCGCTTCGCCGTGGCCTCAGACACAACTTCAGGAGCAACACGCTGACATATATTACGCACTGCTTCGGCGGCTGAATGGCCAGACTGAAATTCATGTAGTAAGCAATGCCTTACATGCACTTTTAATTCGTCCATTTTCTTCCTTATATTAGCTCGGCGACAGCTAGTGAATGACTGACGAGAAACTGTGCGACTTGCCCTTTATATACTTTCGACCATAGAAGATTCTAGAACTCTCTCAAAAATTTTATGTGGAATTCAATCGCTCATTACTTTCTTACCAACCCAATATTATCAACTATGTACCTAACGCCTGGCCAGAAATATATATGACTATTATCAGGAGGGCGCTGCTATTCTGTAGAGCAATCATGATCGCGCGATAGATGTTAAAACATCGGGCCGTCCCTATATCACTTACAAATAGTGCGATAGAGAAGGCCTGCTATTTTATCATTTATCGCGCGACCAATATTGCCTGCCTAATGATGTATAAGATGACAGTTCATTTTACTTAGTATGAAGAAAATAGTGGGTGTTCTGTGAGTCCTAATGAAATTCCGCAACATAGCGCGTATAGTCATATTTGTCTGGTCAGGCTTTACCTAGTAATTACCATGGACCAAGTGGGAGATATGCAGCTATGGAACACTAGCTGTAAGTGGTGTGCAAGTGTCGGGTTCAAGCAGACCGAAAAATAGATGGCGATAAAATTTGGAGGCATTTCATGCACGGAATGTACAAATGTCAGGGTTGGATGGGGAAAAGGTAAAGAACGACTTTGTCTTACAGCAGCACACTAAATATAGGTTAATAAAAAACTGATTTAGCTGGAGAATTATTTTACGCTGGATGTTGTAAGTTTTTTCGCTTGACTGTACTAAAATAGTGACTAGAATGTCACCCCTGCAATCGGCAGGCTGCACGCTCGCCCATCCCCGTTGGCTCGCGGTTTCGTCATTATGTCAATGACAATATTTGCTCATAGCAACACGCCAATCGATTTCAACAATGCGATTGTACGGTTAACGTGACAATTTCAACTGTGCATGTCGACTTCGTAGAAATTGGACTGAATAACAAATAGAAAACTGTTGTAAAAGCTTTTTGTGAGCAATTTAACATAATTTTGTTTTAATTGTTTTGTGAAAGTACTGGAGCTTATGTTTAACCAGAAATAACTCGTACATAAAACAAAATTGATTAATGAATAAATCTAGATATTTTACGTCACACACCGATATTCCGTCCGTCACCGTCACTTTGGACGGGTTACACAAAATCGACATACACTTTTTAAACTTAAGTACTTAGTTCTTTCTAGACTGAAAAATCACTTATTTAATCTGAATCGTAACTAACGTATTTATTTTACTTTTGTGTGAATTACTTACATTACAGTCAGAACTTTTAGAACAAACCGCATTACGTTACGTTGGTAATTATCTTACTGTTCAAGCGGGACGACCAAAAGTTGGGCATGGTCTCCGACACTAAAGACCACCATGCTTCCCTGAATTCTGCTTCTCTAATTTCGCTTACATCTGATTGACATAGGAGTAAAATATTCTAACTAACATTTCAAACTCTTGTCAACTAGTTAGATCCACAAATTAAGCCCCACAACAGGATTACATTCCCAGTATAAGATGCTTACAGACATTGAAGATACTTATACAACACATAAAAGAATAACTAAACTTGCAACATAAAAAATCAAATTAACCGCAACGGGGTAATGAGCTTCCTGGAAACTTGATCCCGCGGAAAAGCTACAGAACCCTTCTCAGAAGTTTATCAATAAAGTATACATAAATCTTCAATGAGCCAAGTTATCTTGTAAAGTGTTTTCATCGGTCGGCATGGATCCCGGCAATATCCGATGCGGTAATTAGTTTTGCACAGTAATTAAAGGATATATCCCAGGGGCTTAGGGGAGACATGCAATCTTCGTGTTCTATCATTGTTCAGCGGAAGACAACCCGTGCGTTGGTATTCTATTTCAATCCGAGTCTTTTCTACAATACAATGAGCTCTTACGTTAAACAAGCTTCGATGTTTCTGTAGATGATAATGAATAGCAAATTACTTTGGCTGCGATATATTTAATCGCAAAAACCAATAATTTGTCACTTTTACTAAATAATTACACCTTTTTTTTCTATTTTATTGCATATAAACGGGCCCAATGATATCACTGCGTTTGACGATAACAGGCATAACAGCCTGTCAATAATTTGGCGCTGTCACTTTTCACTTCGAAAATGCGATATCGTCCAGTAAGGGTGAAGACACATATATCAGCATCGAATCGCATTTTGTAGTACAAAAACGCAATATTGTATGGAGATGCGTCCGCATCAATTCACCCTTCCGCATCGATTCAGCTTCAGCATTAAATGCGTATACCTAAGTGTAACTATCCACTAACTTCTCATGCTGAAGAATGCTTATTCAAGATAAAGCATGAGAACGGCTGCTTATGACATGAGGTTAGATGCTTGCGGATGAGAAAAGATGATTACGCGTGAGTCATGACACTTGCGATTGATAACGGCTGCTTAAGGGAGGGATGCGAATGAGCAAGGCTGCTTAAGCATGATATTCACAGAGTGCGGGCGGACGACCGCGTCATTATCACTACGTGTCCATCTAGCAAAGTGCACTAGTTTGTTTACATTGCAATAATTACTTACTTAAACATTAAATAAATGTCATATAATACAAAGAAAAAGTGGACCAAGGCCTCCAGTGTTCCTGCCTGAGGCATTCGCCCGGTAAGCGGAGTACGCTGGTTCGATTCCAGCTCGGAACACTGGAGGCCTTGGTCACTTTTTCTTTGTATATGACATTTATTTAATGTTTATAACATAATAGTAGTGTTATGCTTAAAAAAAATACAAGTTAAAATATTTTCTATGAAAATAATTTAATTTGTTCTTAGAATTACTTACTTGCGAAAATGAACGAGGATAAATTGATTATGCTAGTGCAAAAATATCCTTGCCTTTATGACATGGCTTCACCAATATATAGTGATCATCAAAGGAAGGAAAATGCAGGGCAAGAAATATTTGCAAAATACGCAATTTTGATATTGCTTATTTAACCAGTGTCCTTGCAAAGGACTAATTTTAGGACGACAACAATTTCCATATTTTAGCACATTCAAGCGATTCAATTCAATAGCATGCGATCGCATGCTTTAGCGGATGAAATGCATGCTATATGATACTTCAGCTTTAAAAACGTGCGTTAGCTCCCTTTAGCACCTGAACACATGTAACAGCATACTTTAACTTCCGATGCGTATAGTGTGTCTAAAATCATCCAGCTAAATGCGATTCGATGCTGATATATGTGTCTTCACCCTAAAATAATAGTCAGTAGGCCCCTTAACCAAGCGCCGCTATGAAAAAAGCGAAAATATATCTTAAAAAAGTTTAGCAAATTTTAAAGATGAGGGAGTAATGTTAAATATTGATTAGTTTCCTTGTTACTTTTGAGCCCTAATGTAATGAATGTAAAACTAAACCTAATAGCGCGATTATCCAATTCATTTGATATGAGCTAAAAGCAAGCGCGAACAGAAATGCTCACAGAATAAGTCAACACGTTACTGTGGCACTGTAAACACTAATGGACAATAAGTGTATCCATACTACAGTTTGAACAAGCACTCCACTCTTAACGACAACTTGAAAAGCATGTCACAACAATACAAAACGAGCATGAGAGCTGAGATTTGCATTGCTAGCCTAGGGTCGCACTAATACTGTTAGGAACTCCGTGCCAGCGTTATTCTATTTGCTCGGTCATCGCAACCTAGATATGAAACTGCTTCAGTCGTTCATTTCACATATTTACTTGCATATAGACTTAGATGCTGTGCGAAATATTTGAAACAAAACTAAACTAGATGAGCAAAAGTTAAAATTTTCAGTGTGGTCAAGTTCTTGTTTTTAAGAAATCAAATTGAATTAAAGAATAAATATTTGAGGACAATTTTACATCAACCGTCCTAGCCCCACATCTATGTAAAACTTGGTGTTTGGATACTAGGTAATAATACTGAATATGTACTTTCAAATGTTTACAAACGAAAGAGTTGTTTTGAAATAAAGTCCCGAATATTGTAATTTTATTTTAGTGTTAATTTTAATTAATTTGAGTTGCTTAATTAAGTTGGTTAATTTTATTTTACGTTGGAATAACTAATAGAAGCTTAGCTGACTAATTAGAAAACAATATAATATGAATCTTCGGACAAAGATTTAGTCAGCGTCTAGAAGTCTTCTGCGGTCTAACTGGCAAGTAAAAGTAATAAAAGTTTTCTCGCGAACTACGTGACGACGATACTGAGACGATACGTGTGACGAATGGACAACAACGTAACGTAAACGTATACGAACGTAAGTGGGCTTTGGGAAATTATAATATCACTCGGGAAATGGGAATACCTACACGATGTTAAGTTAATGTGACAAAGTATTTTTTTTTTTTTACATATAAAATGTTTTAACAAAGGTGCTTTTCGTTGAGCATATAGTAAAAATCAGAACGTTGAATAAATGAGTAATAATTTTATTTCTATTTTATAAATCACTTGTCATTTTTTATACCTATCTTTCCTTTCTTTTTGCCGCCGGAAAGTTAAAAAAATCGAAGACTTCTCTTAAGTTTACAGAAAGGAATTTCTTTTATGAGAAATTATCCAGCGCATATTGTGTTTTTTTTCTACAACCTTTCTGACTTTTTGGACACTTATATATACCTAACTAGCACACACTAGACCTTATTGTCTTACATACGTATTACCAGCACAGGTATTAGCTAAAGTCAATTTATAGACTAGGTACTAAACTAGTTGTTTTTGTTGTAGTCCCAGAGGTGCTAAGGGCCTTCACGATCTCGCGCCACGCCTTCCTACCATCAGCGACCCTTGTGGCCTCGCTCCAGCTCAAACCGGCCACTAGTAGCTTATTTTCGACGTACCGTTTTACTAGTATATATATGTGTTACGTTACAATTACAACACAAGCATAGTGGTAACACAAACCAACACTAATCAAAAATACAGCATACCACCAACCCATTTCTAATCACCCGAAATACCATAGAAAAACATTTCCACGCAAACATTTTTTCAGTTCGTGCCCAAGTAAATTATAGCCATGTCAACCTTGTCATGTTAAGATATCACCGGTTTCGCTACACGGCGACCATCATTAATCAGAAGCAGTAATATATTTCAACCTTGTATGACATGTCAGGCTAATTGTTAATGATGCTAGTTCAAGTTGATAATAGCAGAAATTATTCTGCTCTGTTTTAGCTAATAAATTAATTGGGGTTCTATTTTGTGGGAAGGATTATTGTTATCGGCATTTGTTAATGAATACTGATTGCGTTTCATTGAATTAAAACATTTATTCAGACGTAATATTGTTTCATTGATAGTTACAAAGCTTTATTTTTATGTGATTGTGAGCTGCTGCTTATGATTGATGTTTTGATGACTGCATAAATATCCTTGTAAGGCCATCCATAGTTAGTTTTCCCATTTTGAATTTAAACCTTGTTCTATAAATAAATTGGTAAGATTTACGTTTGTTTCAAAAATCAATGTACGATACACGTGCGAAAAGGAAATTCGTAACTCGTGACGATTTTTACTCTTTTCGAACTTCGTTTTACCGTAATGTACTATTCATTATGTACTAGGTTTTCATAAATCTACAGATATTTCCGCAGAACTGTTTACAAACTGGAAAACGTTCGCTACGCGCTACGGCGCGGCGGCGTAGCGGTAGAAATGACCAACATAAATAATAAACCGCGGCCACTGATATTGCAAAACATTTAGGTACTTAGAGTTCTCAAAGGTCGGCAACGGATAAGTGGCTCCCCTGATGTTGCTTATGTCCATGAGCGACGATGACTGATGCTTTCTATCAGGCGGCTCGTCTGCTCGTTTGCTGCCTATGTCATAAAAAACAGTTGGCCTAGCAGGGTACGTAGTCAAATGCACAAGCGTTAATGATAATAATCGTTACCGTAATTAGCTATCTCTATCGTTCTTCCGTTATCTCACGTTAACTATGTGAGGTGTGCAATAAAGAGTATTGTATTGTATTGTATTGTATTGTTATCTTCTTCTTCGGCTAATGCCCGACAGAGCCAGACTGCGTTTCTATCGGCGTCTAGCGCCAATGATTGTCATTTCAGCTAGGCCGGTTGAAGTGATAATAGTTGACCCTCCGTTACGTAGCAACATAACCGCAACTGTCTCAGTTTAAAACGGAAGAATGATAGAGAAATATTACAATAAAACCGCCTTCAAAAATAAGCGCGTTACAAAACATGGAGAAACTAAAAAGCAAAAAATAATAAACCTTTGAATTCAGATTTCTTATCGTATTGCAATAATCTAAACATCCAAATTATAAACAAATCAATTATTTTTGCAGTCGGTACCAGACCTGTTCGTCGCCTTGCTATTGCCTGTTTGCCCCACCCAACCATACGCAGGCTGGCACCGACTCCAAAAATAATTGATTTGTTTATAATTTGGATGTTTAGATTATTGCAATACGATAAGAAATCTGAATTCAAAGGTTTATTATTTTTTGCTTTTTAGTTTCTCCATGTTTTGTAACGCGCTTATTTTTGAAGGCGGTTTTATTTTTTGTTAAAAAGTTTATTTATTTGTTGATTTTTAGTGGTTCCTATTGATATTATATGTATCAGTCCGAATACATGTACACTAGTGAAAGAATTATCCTTTAACTCCTAACCATTGAGGAGTTGACCTTCCATCATCAGCTCAGCCACATAAAATTATTACTATCAGGCGTAAATACTGGTTTACCTTTGAAAAATACACTGAAAACATTACATGTGCCTATAACATTTGAAGAGTTCCCTCGATTTCTCCAGGATCCCATCATCAGACCCTGACTTGGTGCCAATGGGACCATCTCGGGGTTATACCCGTTCGATCAAAAAAAAAAAATTTGAAAATCGGTCCACAATTCTCGGAGATATCGAGGAACATACATACAAAAAAAAAAAAAAAAAACATTCAGTCGAATTGAGAACCTCCTCCTTTTTTGAAGTCGGTTAAAAATACGCTTACGCTACGTAAAGCCTAGCGGTAAGAGCATGCGATTTTCAAACCGGAGGTCGCGGGTTCAAACCCCGGCTCGTGCCAATGAGTTTTTCGGAACTTATGTGCGATATGTAATTTGATATTTGCTAATCGCTGTTCAGTGAAGGAAAACATCGTGAGATAACCGGACTAATAACTAATAAGGCCTAGTTACCCTTCGGGTTGGAAGGTCACATGGCACTCGCTTTCGTAACTCGTGCCTCCAAATCTTGGGATTAGTTGTCAAAGTGGACTCCAGGCTCTTATGAATGCTGGGACTGGGAAACGCCAAATATTGTCACCCAGGTTAGGCCTGCAGTCGTTTGGCCGTTGATATTGAACAGAGCGAGTTTTGTGTCCACGTATTTACGTCACACCTGACTAATTCGGTTGTTGCTAGGATTGTTAATTAAACCGCACCAAAATGCCAAACACAATATATGGCGGTCTAATTACAGGTTACAAATGCACAAGCGTTAATGATAATAATCGTTACCGTAATTAGCTATCTCTATCGTTCTTCCGTTATCTCACGTTAACTATGTGAGGTGTGCAATAAAGAGTATTGTATTGTATTGTATTGTTATCTTCTTCTTCGGCTAATGCCCGACAGAGCCAGACTGCGTTTCTATCGGCGTCTAGCGCCAATGATTGTCATTTCAGCTAGGCCGGTTGAAGTGATAATAGTTGACCCTCCGTTACGTAGCAACATAACCGCAACTGTCTCAGTTTAAAACGGAAGAATGATAGAGAAATATTACAATAAAACCGCCTTCAAAAATAAGCGCGTTACAAAACATGGAGAAACTAAAAAGCAAAAAATAATAAACCTTTGAATTCAGATTTCTTATCGTATTGCAATAATCTAAACATCCAAATTATAAACAAATCAATTATTTTTGCAGTCGGTACCAGACCTGTTCGTCGCCTTGCTATTGCCTGTTTGCCCCACCCAACCATACGCAGGCTGGCACCGACTCCAAAAATAATTGATTTGTTTATAATTTGGATGTTTAGATTATTGCAATACGATAAGAAATCTGAATTCAAAGGTTTATTATTTTTTGCTTTTTAGTTTCTCCATGTTTTGTAACGCGCTTATTTTTGAAGGCGGTTTTATTTTTTGTTAAAAAAGTTTATTTATTTGTTGATTTTTAGTGGTTCCTATTGATATTATATGTATCAGTCCGAATACATGTACACTAGTGAAAGAATTATCCTTTAACTCCTAACCATTGAGGAGTTGACCTTCCATCATCAGCTCAGCCACATAAAATTATTACTATCAGGCGTAAATACTGGTTTACCTTTGAAAAATACACTGAAAACATTACATGTGCCTATAACATTTGAAGAGTTCCCTCGATTTCTCCAGGATCCCATCATCAGACCCTGACTTGGTGCCAATGGGACCATCTCGGGGTTATACCCGTTCGATCAAAAAAAAAAATTTGAAAATCGGTCCACAATTCTCGGAGATATCGAGGAACATACAAAAAAAAAAAAAAAAAAAAAAAACATTCAGTCGAATTGAGAACCTCCTCCTTTTTTGAAGTCGGTTAAAAATACGCTTACGCTACGTAAAGCCTAGCGGTAAGAGCATGCGATTTTCAAACCGGAGGTCGCGGGTTCAAACCCCGGCTCGTGCCAATGAGTTTTTCGGAACTTATGTGCGATATGTAATTTGATATTTGCTAATCGCTGTTCAGTGAAGGAAAACATCGTGAGATAACCGGACTAATAACTAATAAGGCCTAGTTACCCTTCGGGTTGGAAGGTCACATGGCACTCGCTTTCGTAACTCGTGCCTCCAAATCTTGGGATTAGTTGTCAAAGTGGACTCCAGGCTCTTATGAATGCTGGGACTGGGAAACGCCAAATATTGTCACCCAGGTTAGGCCTGCAGTCGTTTGGCCGTTGATATTGAACAGAGCGAGTTTTGTGTCCACGTATTTACGTCACACCTGACTAATTCGGTTGTTGCTAGGATTGTTAATTAAACCGCACCAAAATGCCAAACACAATATATGGCGGTCTAATTACAGGTCCAATTTCCGATAGAAAATAAATGGTTTCCATTTTCAGCAGTACTATTTGGTAAGACGGTTTAAGTAGTGTAACAAAGAGGATCGAGTATAATAGAGAGTTACTGTCAAAGTAAAATATGTAATCACAGTGCATAGACTTCCATATCCTCGATACAGGCTTAAAACTTCTGACCCTCAGATTTGATAATTTAGCCCATATTCTTAGCTTGATTTTTTTTTTATATCATAAAGAAAATTACAAAAATCTTAAGAACTAAGATGCGCCACAGAAACTTGTAAGAAGTTTATGCGTGGTGCAAATGCATCACTCCGCTCAACTGCACAGACAATTAGTAGGTACCTACATATGTGTTAAAATGTCAAATATTAATATTAGCGCCATCTAGCCGAGCGTCCCCCAAAGGTGTAACGCCATCTAGGCAACCGTACCTTTTTCTTTATGGTTCTGAGGTACCTACGTTTTTTTGTTAGACTTTATCTGTCTATACGGAGTTATATGTCTTTGGTAGAAATCATTAAATTAGGTTTTGAACGAGTCTATGTAATACATAGACTTATGTCTGGCAGTCCTATTTTCCAGCTCCAAATGTTGCTTATATTTTCCAGGAAAATGGAATAATGTGTGGAAATAGTATGAGGTAGGTAATATAAGTAATATTATATAAAATAAAGCGATTAGTACTCATCATAACAATACAATAATTTTTACACATTTGGTTAAATAGATCAAATATTCGAATGTTTGTGTATATGAAAATTTACATACAAATATTAATTGTAAATTATTTTTAAATATTCAGTAGAACTGAACTTTCCCTGTAAATAGTCACATATTTATTCTACTCCGAAGGCTACCACACTTTTTTTAACTTTGTAAAGTATAACTTATTATGTAAGCAAAATCTTTCTTATTTCCTGCTTCAGAGCATAAGCCCTGCCAGAGCCAGAGGAAAATAGTACAGAGATAGATAACTATCTCTGTACTATTATCCTCTCTTTGTGGACTAAGTGGTTAAGTTGTGAATACCTAACAAAGTCAGACATGGAGAAATACTTTTGTATTCATATTACATACATACACACAATCACGTTTGTATCCCATGAAGGGGTAGGCAGAGCACATGAAATTACTCATGTTTCAGTTACTCAAGGCAAATAAGGGGTTGTCTATTGTTTGCCCGACAGTCATTTAACATAATATTCATTTGCCCGAATCTAACTTGCCTGAATTTCATTTGCCCGAATGATTTGTTTACCATAAAAATCATATGACATACTCGTTGTTTATCCGAATATTACCTTCCATAATCATACAATGCCATACTATTTGTTAGCCATATTATTAAGTGCAATAATATGGTTTCATAGAATATTCAAACGCCATAAGCAATTATTACCATATTAATTGTTGCCCATATTATTACCTAACCTAACCTACTTTCTGATAGCAGTTTCATTTTCCAGGGGTCACAGTTCTAACCTAACCTACTTTTCCAGCAGTTTCATTCTCCAGGGGGTCACAGTTCTAACCTAACCTAACCTACTTTCTGATAGCAGTTTCATTTTCCAGGGGTCGCAGTTCTAACCTAACCTAACCTACTGTCTGATAGTATTTTCATTTTCCGGGGGTCACAGTTCTAACCTAACCTAACCTACTTTTCAAGCAGTTTCCTTTTCCAGAGGTTCACAGTTCTAACCTAACCTAACCTACTTTCTGATAGCAGTTTCATTTTCCAGGGGTCACAGTTCTAACCTAACCTAACCTACTTTCTGATAGCAGTTTCATTCTCTAGTCCTTCTAGTACCTATTATAGTAGTTTTCGATTCTGCCAAAGCACATTATGGAAATTGACTTTTCTGGACGCTAATTTGTATGACAAATGATGGTATGGAATGTGGTAATTACGGATTTCGATGATTCTGACAAATGACATTATGGAAACTGACTTTATGGGAAACAAAGTTTCTGGCACTAGATTAATATAGTAAACAATGATTATGGCATAAGATGTTATGAGAAACAATATTATGATTGTTGAATAGGATGGCAAATAAAATTATGGCAAATGAAATTCTGGCAAATGGGGGTATCCCCAAATAAGGGATTGAAAGAAAACGAAATTGTGACATTGCAGTGACAGGTTGCCAGCCTCTCGCCTACGCCACAATATAACCCATATCCCGCAGTCGCCATCTACGACACCTACGGCAAGAAAGGGGGTGGTGAAACTTAACCCGTCACCACACCACACGGGCTTCGGGCTTGTATTCATAATATGTATTATAAATAAATGACATAAAACGATTTCACGCTACCGTGAGACTTAAAATCAGTTTTATGTGCCTTACAAATCTGATACAGAACTTCAGACCCAATTTACTTTATAACTAAAACTTCGTAATATGCGTAACGTGCGTAATGTGTACCATATCATTTATATCCTATCCAAATAGCCCGAGGCCCGTTAAAACCAATTCGAAACAGTAATTGACATTTCTCACAGCTTTATCTTATCGAAGCACGTTATAGACCGTAATATTTTGAGATCCCATGAACGAGTTTAGTTTGAAAGCGAGCCGATGGCTGGCTATTAGTAACGATAGGCGATAACCCTTACGGGACAAGTTTGCTCTAGTTTAAAATGTATGCATGCTCTTGGGTATTAGCGTGGTTATTAGAAGATAGGTACGTACTGCTTTTAGGCCTGGTGACAAGATTTATGATATGAAAAAAGTTATTTGTAAGTAAGTACTTTACCTAAATAGGACACATTATAAATCATTTGGACATACATAATATTGACGGATTCATCGTCATCATTGGCCTTAACGTCTATTGCAGACGGTTTATGGTGTAACATTCGAGAAGCACCTTTTTTGGTGACAATACACAGGGTAACAAATTAAAAATCAGATTCATATTACCAAAAATCTTTGGATAAGCGAATGTTCTGTGACTGTCAAATTCTAAGCAATTTCCATTACGTTTTTCGCTGATCTTATGAAGTCTAGTTAGCTGTAGATCTGCAAGAGCTTTACTTTTGATACCTGTAGCACTTATGTAATAGCCGGTTACAAGACTGCAGAAACATATCGTAGTTTAATTATATATTTACCTACATCAAGGACTCAAACCAAATGTTCTATACCAAAATTAAATGGTGTACTTTTGGTATCAGAAAAAACGACATTTCTATCGAATGAACGCTTGACCACAGGGGGCCGATTTTTGAGTCTCACGGCGTTCGAATTCAGAAAATTGTCACTGAAAATAATAGGCAATTCACCGTTTTCAACCGGTATTTTAGTGACAGTGAGACTCAAAAATCGGCCCCCTGCTCTCCAAAAGTGTCAACAATATTAAATGGACACTAAGCTTTTTATTTACGAAAACACAGTTACATCAAATCGCGAAGCTGCATTACGTAGTAACTCCCCCGCGTTCTAATCCGGAGATCTTATTTAAAATTTATTGAAGGTAGGTTTGATACAGAAAAAGGCGAAAGAAAAGTGGAATTTCAGATTCAGAAATGAAATGAATACGAGGCTTCAGGCATTTCGTCGCCAATGAATAATTTATATTTGATCCGGGTTTCACAAAATTACTTGCCATCTCATTTTGAAAGAGTCTTTCGACTGAATTGAGTGCTAATGCGATGTGATAATATAAATACTGATTTTATTATTCTTTAATCTACTTGCAGAGAAATCTGGCAGGCAAGCGCGGTCGCGTGATAGACAATATGACGTCAGGCCATCGTTTTTGCACTATTTATAAGTGCGATAGTCCCGCACGATGCGATAAAGTTTATCCAACTTGTGTGCTACACCCGTTCTTCTTCTTCCTCGTTCCCTCAATGCTGAGGATCGCGACCACAAGTAGCGTGTCTCCACCCGTTAAACCCTCTTTGAGTTTAGTTTAAATACCTTCGATGTATTCGATAAGTGTGGACTTCTTCGGGCAGATACAAGTATAGTAGTGTCTTAAATAATGATATAGGTACACTATTTAATGATAATTTTTTATTGTCTTTGGGAAAATTAATCCTCAAACCCTTAAATATAGAAAACACAAACCATCAACCACATAAAAATACATAAACTCACGCTTCTATCCCCAACAGGGGTACGCAGAGCACATGAAACTTCAGCGAAATATATATCTGCCGTCCTATCACTAGAACCCCTCTAAGCTGCATATTACCAGTTTTCATTTGGATAAATATTCTTAAATAGGAAAGAATTCCCCATCGACTGGTCTTGGAATCATATTTTTATCATTTTTAGTTACCGAGATACAGAGTCGACATACCTCGCTAAGTGCACTATTTTATAACCCTTTTCAATAGTATAAAACCGCAAACCCACATTTGTCTTCTATAACTTATATTAAAGCGCTTAGCAGTTGTTTATCTTCATAGTTTTATCACACGATACATAACTATAACAACGTTACTTGACATAAGCTTCATAAATTCCCATTAAAGCCGTTTAATTGCGTTATTACATTTTATAACATTCACTTTTTTAAATAAAATACTACGCTTAAACACGACTAAAGTCCTTTAACCGTATATTTAAAGACTTTCATTGTAATTTCGGTTACAAATACATCACTAAAACCTAGTTACTGCGCTTTACGGTGAATTTATTACTAAAAAATATTCATAATGCCACACTGAAACAGGACAAACCAGCAAAGGTACGCTAAAACTACGGGGCCTGGTCGTGACCGTGTTTCGTGTACCCGTAGCCGAATCTCCGTTGCCGTGTTACTCGGCAACGGAGATCCGCTCCGTTTGCTCCGTGTGATTCGGCTACGTGTAATTAAGATACGTAGCTACGTGTACACGGAGATACGTATCTTATTTATACGTAGATCGGATCCAGTCGTGACCGTGACGTTTAGTGTAGATTTTATGCGTGTCACTAAGACCCCCGAATGTAATGCAAGGGGCGAGTTTTTAATTTCAGTTTCCATATTTTTGCATTTTAAATAAAGTTTTAAGAGTGATCAAAATAATAAGATGCAAATATTATGTTGGAGGCAAAAATAATAGACCAGTACAAATTGTAAAAGATGTGTAATTAAAATAATTCGCGTATAATCAACATATAAAAAAATAGGTAAAATTCTAATTTTCATTCACATGACACAGACTATAATTAATCCACTTTTTTAAAATAATCTAACATGTACAGTCAGCGTCTTATAGTTGGTAGTATCCGAAGTAGTCAAATAGTTTGTTATTTTTGCTTTCACTTAACTTCACAAACAATATGAACACATGGTTGTACTTAACAGGTAAATCCCAAAGCTACTTGAAGGTAATTATTATCAATGGCCCGCAAACTATTGTTTGTTATCTTTATCTGCACGTGCAACTATTTCTTAGTATTTTCACCGACGAAAGACGGTTGTCCAGCCAGTAATAATATTTATGAATAACAGTGTATATTATTATTTCACTTAAAATACTTTTAAATTGTTGCATTGGTCTACCTGTAGCATTTCTTACTAGGGAGTAAATATTAATTAGAGATATTAATATATTTATTTGGATGGACTTTCATATTCATCGACATCGCCAAGTAGGTACCTAGTACCTACCTGAGGTGCGATTTTTGATTCTCATCGGGTGGCTTATTTCGTACTAAATAGTCATCGGCTGCATACAAAACAAGGCACCGGTGAGATTCAAAAATCCCACCAATACCACCTCTGGTTTTTTTTGTACAAACTCATAATGTCTGGTTATTAGAGAACAGAATAATACCAATATGTAATTACTTAAAAAAACATCTGGAATCAAATCAATGCAAAGACCACGAGTATAACACATAATGCGAAGGGTCCGTTCGACACTTACAAGCTCTCTTTCAACAACCGAGCGGAGAGGAGCCGAAGCCGAGATTCGCGGGAACGTAGCCGAATCCAGAAACGGATACGTATCTTTGACGTGACCGTGTAGTACGGGATCTTAGTACCACCGGTGCTAAGGCTACGTAGCTACGGTTCCGCGTGTAACACGTATATCACAAGCCCTAGCTAAAACCCCGCTAGTTGTAAAAGTATACCTTCCAAAGTTATTGCGCCAGTCCGACAGTCGGCCGAGCGGCTCGCGCGCAGAAGGTTGTGCGAAGGCTGTAGTGACCGGTGAATGATCATTTTCTTCTTAAAATGTTAAGAAACCGAAGACCAGGTAAGTGTTAAATATCTTTTTTTTAAGGTTTTTTTCAAGCACAACTTGCGTTTTGCTAACGTATTATCACACGTTTTCCGCGACAAGTAAATACCTAACTCATAAGTTATTCGATCAAGAGCCCAGTTGTGTACAAATAAAGCGTAAACAAAAAAGTCAAGAAATTACATTGTACCATCCTATTGCTATGTAGGCATTGCCATAGCCACATACATTTTGTAAGCATTTATTTACCTTACAATGTTTTAGTACCTATGTAGGTATGGATTACTTGCGCAACATTATATTACCGTCAAGTTGATTTAATAATGCAGTCAAAAATCAAATTAATTAATGTTATTTCTTTTAGGCTTGTTACGAACTTCAGGATACAAACGATAACAGAGATCTGCGAATAAAACGAAATACCGAAAAACCGACCACAAGTCATCACACCAGCAGTAAGTTTAATAAATGTAGAACAGAAGGGGATTGCTCAACTCGATCTTTACCAAGGAACATTCTATCGTTGTGTATTGTTTCAAGAATTTTTGAGATTGATACCTCAGAATTCTTTGCCTAACTTAGCCACGTCGAACGTTTCTGCTTTAATTTTCAATGCTGACGAAAATACATCAATTTTAAAACTCCCTTTTACTGGTCCAAGCTAAAACCGTTGCTGACGATCATCGAATTTGGGTTTATCCTTCGTTGTAACAAAATCGAACAACGTAGTAAACATCTTTAATCATTCGTAAAATGCTTCTCATCTTGATATAAGGAAAGAAGGTTTTTGACTATTCTGTCGCAGACGCATTGAAATTACAAGTGATGACTCGAAAGAAGAAGAACTCTATACCTAGCATGTAAAAATTGTAAAATGACAACATATGTATCATCCAAAATGAAGCTTTATCTTGATTTATCCGCTCCAATTCATACAAACAACAGAGAAACAGACTTAAATTTAACCTAGTTAATACAATTTTAAGCAATGATGCACCTGATTTTACCAGAAATTGTTAACAAAGATCTCTATGATTCTAGTTTAAAGAAAAAAAAAAGATGTATGATATATAAGTATTCTGCTGTACCAATTCATTCAGACCCTTCAAATCCAGAAGTTTTACATACAGAAAAGGAGGACTAACCTACACATAAGTACATATAACCATTTATCGATGTAGAACCACCTTCGATATAGAGCACTACACTCGTAATATTAATATTAATAATACAACTGTCGAAAACCAAACGCACAAAAAAAGAAAAATAAATTTTAAGAAGAACGGAATCAAGCGGAAAGAGAGAAAATTATTATGTCAAACAATCCTAAATGTATTTTGAATTTTTGAAGTATAAAATAAATAAAGATTGCTATTTTCACTTGCTTGGCGAATAATAAATGAAATCCGTGTTTCTTTTTGTAAGAACTGCCAATGTCAACCGTTTTTAACCTTATATAACTCGGTAATAAAAACATTATTTTAATAGTGTATTATAGTAATAATACGAATAACTTTGGATATCCAAGAGCGACACCTTTCGCCGTGTCGGTATAGCAAATTGATTTGTTGCAATGTAAAAAGCGAATTTTATTGTTTCATATTAATGTTATGTTAGTTTTCACTAATGTTAGAATATTATATTAAGTTTAAATATGTTAATTTGTAACATAACTTATAACGAGGTTTTTTATGCATGCAAATAAATGGTTAGAATATCATACAGTTGTCTTTTATTCATTTAACAAATTGAATTGCTCTTGAAACTTAGTGCAGGTACTGCAGGTAAACGGGACATTGCTAAAATGATAAACTCCTTTTAAAAAGAATAACAATGCTAAAACCTAGTAATCGTCGCTGGTTTGTCATAAAGCGGGCTTTTAGATTAGGAATGCATACAAATTATTTCGATGTTAGTAGTCATTGCATAGCTTAAAAACGGTTACAGCATTTTTTTAGAGCATATACGATAGTATAAAATTGTTTAGTGTCTTTGCGGTTATTAAGCTATGTTTTTAGATTATTATGCAATGCTCAGTTACGATTACTATAAACACGTAAATTTACTTTGCCGTTATTAAGCCATGTTTTATGTATTATTCAATCCTAAAAAACGGCTAAAGTATACTTAACCGTGTTTTAACAGTAAAATCATATATATTTTAGGAATTATTTGCATAACTTAAACACAAAATGGCGAATTTCTAATAAATTAAACAATATTTAATTAAATTGATTTTAAATAATGTTAGCGTGAATTTAGTTTTAATTTAAGAATAAAAGAAATATGGACTAAATCGACACATTTCCTAGAGATATGGGTTTTTATGTTTTTTGCCCATATCTCAAAACTATCATTTGTGGGTTAGATGGGTTTTAGTGATAGGACGGCAGATATATCCAATACGATATTGCAGTGATTGCTAGTCCATCACCCACACCTCAATAAAATTGAACACATGGTAGACTTCTACGAAACCCACGTTGGGAAAGGGGTGGTTAAATTTTTAACCCACGGTAACTGTGAGGAACTAATTACTTATGCATTTCGTTTTCGTATTTGGTGAATAAAATTTTTGTTTGTCAGGAAACAAATGTAATAGTTTTGGTAATTGTAGTAGGCATATTTATATACCTACAGATGTAGTACCAAAAGAATTTGACGACCGGTCTGGCGCAGTCGGTAGTGACCCTGCCTGCTGCGCCGCGGTCCCAGGTTCGAATCCCGGTAAGGGCATTTATTTGTGTGATGAGCACAGATATTTGTTCCTGAGTCATGGATGTTTTCTATGTATATAAGTATTTATATATATTATATATATCGTTGTCTAAGCCTTCTTGAGCTTACCGTGGGGCTCAGTCAATCTGTGTAAGAATGTCCTATAATATTTATTCATTTTATTTATTTATTTCCTTCGTTTTTTACGGAAACGTGCGAACGTGTCATGCTATACCAGTTGGTCTCAGTACAAGCGTACTGACACTGTCTGAACTAGCATGACTAATACGAACGTTTCCCGAAATATACGAAGGTAGAAGAAAAGCTTTTCGCACTACATCTGTACTTTAAGATATTGTATTTAAGATATATGAAGCCGCTTGTCTCGATTCATTTTCAATTAGAAAACAAAATTAGCACCTCGTATATAACATGTTCAAGAATTTTCCAAGACTCACTCAAGTTTTTCCTACCTAAAAGAACAGCGGTTACACCGTCATCACAGACGGAACAACGAACGTGATTGCCACCCCCGCGTTAACTTCGTTAACACGAAATGAGCCTTCAATAGCCAAAGTTAAATTAGGTTAAAGCCAAAGAGGGGCAACAAAATAGCTGTTTATATTCTTCTCCACTTCGCTCTTTTACAAACCCAGTTAACATAATAGGTTGTTCGCAAATACAAGATACCTTTATCGAAAATGGAAATTGAATGTGAATGTTACCGTATCATAATAGAGAGTTAACTTGTATAATTATAAGGTTTAGATACCTAAGCCATGTGAGAGTAGTCACTTTAATTAACATTTTTTATCCTATTTCTAAAGAATGTTTTTTTTTATCACCTAAAAGCATTAAAATTATATTGAACTGGCAAACTGATGGTTGCTTACATATTAGTCACATAATTTACAGTAGATACATATAATCAGCGCACTAGAGCCATAATTAGCACATTACGTATGTAAATGTCAAAATTTTTGAAAACCATACTTACTGTAAAACTTTGTACAAACGTGTATGTGTTTTTGATATTTTCACTTGTATCATAAATAACATAATGCAATATTTGTACGTAAGTAATTTTTTACTCAACGTACGTAACGATTCATTTGGAACTCTAAGATAGGTTCTGTTACTGGACTGTTGTATACATATAGAACCTCAAAGCGATCAATATGATGAATGGTACAGTGCCACAGATAACACGAATGTACTCTACGCACACACAGAAGATCGATGGCCCGACAGCCTTTTACCACTTGTTTACTCACTGTTTTATCTCCCCATTTTGTGTTCGCTGATCGTCACAATTCACTTTTTAATACCGTGTGTGCTGTGCTAACAGTGATCAATCATAGTATCACGGGCACGCGTCTTGCTAACACAGTCTTATTTCGATCTTTATTTCAAAAGCAACAGTGTCGTTCGTTACTCGTCGTATGAAGTCTAGGCGTGACCTACTCTTGAATAGCGACTAGCGACAGCCTTTTGCGATTGTTGAACCAATATGTGCTCGTGCAGTTTGCAAGATAAATACCTTGGAGTTACTTTATGTCAATATCGGTGTTACTTCTCGTATTGGTTATTTAATATTTAGTCGGGGAGAGGAAAACAATTTTTTATAGAACATTTACGTTTATAAAAGAAGGACATAATATGATATCAGTGATATTACAGAGATTTGAAAAGGATTTACCTTTTGACTGTTGGAAGAATATCAGGCCAATTCTAACACATTCTACAAATAGATAGATATTTTTATGTATGCTAAAGTATGTCATTAGTACTTATACATTATTGAAAATTTAAAAACTATTTAAGCAACACAACAATAGGTACTTACAGGACATTCACTGTACAATTATGTTTTTATTATTAAATTATTTGTATTTGTATTTGTATTACATTAATAAAACACTTACCTAGTGGCGGTTATGAGATACTCAAAATGCCGCGCTATAGGCGAGTCATATCGGCTGGCTACAGTAGCCATGATGGGGTTGGTACTGGACCGCACTCGGCGCACTCTACAAAGCAACGAGGCAGTTCTTTTGCGTATTATGATGACATAGTTAGTCATCCGTGCGAGCTTGTGCGAACACACCTGATGCACTGCAGAACCGAGACAGGCCCAACATCCTGAAACCATTTATACAGCACGCGCAGGGAACTGATGGTCTTCTGCGAATAACTAGTCCAGAGGCTGCACATAAAAGACTTGAAAATACGCTCTAAATAAAGTTATTTTTGTCTGTTGTCTATAACGTGCAAATCTCCTTACCAGTATGTTGCATCGGACCGCCAGAGCGCCCTACGTTCCCTCTCTATGTCTTATCTACACAAGAACATGAAGACCTAAATACTAGCAATTAAACAGGTTAGATATTACTGAGTATTTGCAATTTGTTGTATGTATGTATGTATAAACTCTTTATTGTACAAAACACAAAACACAAATATGACACAGGATAGACAGTACAAAGGCGAACTTATCCCTTTAAGGGATTTCTTCCAGCTAACCTTTGAGTAGGTGAAATGTGATGAAGAATGGTAGACAAATATAGCACTTAGTACAACAGTTTATAGGAAAGCCCATAAAAATATAAAAGAGACTAAAACAAAAAATAATAAAATAAAATTGGAATAAAAGGTACATCAAATATAAAGAATATATAACAATATATATAGTAAATAAATATATATTTATATATAGTATCTATAACTAGTTACAAACAAGTCATCCATGTTCCAATAGCCACAGCTTTTTTAACTGCCCCTTGAGCGAGGCAACGGACTGCGATTTCCTTAAGGACGGAAGCAACTCATTCCAAAGTTGAACCGCTCGCACTGCAAAAGATTTACTATACGCACGGGATTTATGATGAGGTGTTGCCAGTGCAAGATTAGAACTAGAACGTAGACGATGGCCACTACCATCCGCGTCCTTTTGTGAAAGATAAAGAGGAGACGAAGGATTAAACAGAACATTAAATAGGAGAGAAAGAATATGCGACGGCGGATGGGAAGCCACTTGAGTTGACTGCGAAAGAGGGAAACATGGTCGAATTTCTTTAGCCCGAATATAAATCTTATGCACACGTTCTGGAGGCGTTCAAGTTTGTCAAGCAGTTCCTGTCTTAGATCGAGAAAAGAAATAGATATCGGCATAATCGAGAAGAGGAAGTAAAAGAGACTGAGCCAACATAACCTTAGTCTGATGCGGGAGGAAGTTCTGCAGACGCTTGAGGGAATGTAGAGAGGCAAAAATCTAACGACTTATTTCGGAGACTTGAGGGTCCCATGAAAGCGTTTGGTCCATAACAATACCGAGGTTTTTGACAGTGGAAGAGAACGGAATCGGAGTTCCCTCGAACAATATAATATATCTGGTAGAACCTGGTGAGGCAGTTTGGAGATGGAGTAAGGACTACCAATGATTATTGCTTGCGACTTTGCGGTGTTAACTTTCAGCCCAAACGATGATGCCCATTCACTTATTGCTTCCAAGTCAGAGTTAATTTGGCCTACTAGAGAACTGACGTCGTCAAGGTTGGACGCTGAATATATTTGTAAATCGTCCGCATAAAGGTGATACGAGGATTTCAAACGCTTAGTAATGCTATCAATAAAAATGGAAAATAGTAATGGTGACAGTACACCTCCCTGGGGGACACCGGCCAAAAGTTCAGTCCATTCGGAGACCTTGTCATCAATCCGGACTCGCTGCCGCCTCCCAAAAAGGTAACTACGGAACCAGGACAGAGATATAGGGGAAAAATTAAGATTATTAAGAAACGCAAGAAGTATATCGAAGTCCACCGTATTAAAGGCACTACTAAAGTCCAAAAGAACCAAGATAGTGACCTTTTTATTTTCAATATTATAACGAATATCGTCAGTGACCTTAACCAATGCTGTGACTGTGCTATGCCCGGGGCGGAAACCCGACTGAAGTGGATTAAAAAGGTTATTTTGGTTGAGATGTGAAGTAAGGCGTCGATTAACAAAGTGTTCAATAACCTTGGAGACAATAGGCAGAATAGAGATAGGACGAAATTCGGAGATAGAAGAAGGGTTGGAGACTTTTGGGAGAGGAATTACACTCGCGAGTTTCCAGATAGAAGGAAACATACCGGACGAAAAGGAAAAATTAATAATATGAGATATGATGGGGGAGATAAAGTCTGCTACGAGCATAATCATATCTAAACTAAGATTATCCTCCCCAACGGCTTTCGTTTTAAGTGACTTGAGAATAGCATGTGTTTCTTCGGGTGAGATATTACCAAGCTCAAAGGTAGTACAGTTTGGGTGCCGGGAGTTAGCTAGAAGAGCTAAAGATTTTTCTTTTGTAGCAGGGTTAAGATTAACGGGCGACGAGCTAAAGTGCAGATTAATATTGTCAAGGTCTGGGACATTCGCAAAATCATTCGGAGCTTTGCCTACCCCGAGGGACTTCAGGAAGCTCCATAACCTAGTGGGGGGACATTCGTCAATTGTTTTATAAATGTACCTACGCCTAGCATCTCTGCAATACACCACGTATTTCTCTATAATACACCACGTTGTTTCTCTATAATACACCACGTTGTGAACAGATATTTACCAACCTGAGGTACGGAGCGTGCAATTGGCTTCATTATAGTGCCGTCACAAAGTAAACTCATTATCCAGTCAGTCGGCTTGAATGTACTGTATGAGCTTAATGTAGATGAGATATAAACAATTTTACATATGTAGGACAATTATGTAATCATATTTAGTAATTATGTATTTAGGTGAAGCGCTGGTGGCTTAGCGGTAAGAGCGTGCGACTTTCAATCCGGTCGCGGGTTCGAACCCCGGCTCGTACCAATGAGTTTATGATATTTGCCAGTCGCTTTTCGGTGAAGGAAAACATCGTGAGGAAACCGGACTAATTCCAATAAGGCCTAGTTACCCTTCGGGTTGAAAGGTCAGATGGCAGTCGCTTTCGTAAAAAACTAGTGTCTACGCCAAATCTTGGGATTAGTTGTCAAAGCGGACCCCAGGCTCCCATGAGCCGTGGCAAATGCCGGGATAACGCAAAGAGGATGCTATATGTAGGACAATATGAGTTTATGTAGGACAATAAAAACCCAGCCACTAGTTTTCTTGGACGGCAGTTTCTGTACCTGCCGGTCTGTCGGTCCTGAAACGCAGTCTGGCTCTGTCGCTCCAATACAGAAGAGTAATACGAAAATACGAAATGAAAACGATTACGACATTGGCTATGTACCCAGACACGCCGCAAAAGTGATGGCGCGACGATTACAATCCAATTGCGTTGTGGGCAAGCCATTACGGGGGACAATAATACGGACTGGGGACGTAGCAAAATGCACAAACGCTCACTATAATATCTGTTTCACAGCTATCTAACTCTATAGCTCTTGCGTATTGGTGCGACCGAGCCAGACTGCATTTCTGTCGGCGTCTGGCGTCGACGATTGTCATTCGACTACGACAGCTGTACATTTTTCGATAATTATTAGAGCATCACGGCCCAATACGAACAATTATCTTAAGATTTCAGCGATATGATAGGTTATAGGATAACTATATTTTTCTGCATCTGAAGTGACATTTTTTATATGTATTTCATGAAATGTTATTCGTGAATAATCTATATTTGTAAACGGCAAAGTCCTGAGTGACTGACTGACTGACTTAAATCAACGCACAGCCCAAACCGCTGGTACTAAAGATTCCAAATTTGGCACTTAGGTTATTTTTATGGGTCTAGGGGGCGCAATAATTTAAAATAAAACCTAAGTACTTCTTTCAAAGTGTTACTTTTCAATTTTTGATATCTATCAATACCTAATGAAAGTTATTATTATGTCCCATAATGGCATATTATAGCCATCAAAAAGGCATGTTGCCATAAGAAATAATAAGATTTGTTTATTTCTAAATGGTATTAACTTTGAAACTAGGCGATATCTTAGTACTAACGTTTATATGACATTTTACTCTTTAAATTTATGTAGGTAGGTATATAAAGAATACGCTGTTAAAGTTACTCGGTCTCATATCGTTACATCGTCTATAGCTTAAAAACATTCGGCCATAACAATTTGCCTAATTTCATACCTATTACTCCAATAGGTTTATCGTTAATTTATTATAGGAGTGTATTTAGAATCTTTATTTCTAATTATTCCGACTGCGTACATCAAAACACCTTAAAACAACCGTTTTACTATAAACTATTAAGCATTCTACAGTAATAAGTATCCAGTTTTATAGTCGCACTAAATTTAAATTTTACTGTTAGACAATTATACTGTACTGCATAATTACAAACTGTATAGTAATGGGGAAATACCTTAAGGCGAATGTAAAGTTGGAAGGCAAAGAAATGTTCAGAAACTGAGATTACACTTAGTAATTATGAGCAGTAAAGTAAAGAAAAAAGTAGGGAGCCTTTGTGACTGACTTTATAATTATTGAGGTTTAGTCATTCTGTTTACAACATAACGATGTCATTGCATAATTCTATAATTATTAGATGGACACACGATTAAGAGAATTTGAAACTCTTCCACCGAAATTTTATACAGGTACATACAAAAAGTATAAAGACAACGTGATAATATTGAAATTACTTTCTTCGTTTTACAAATTGTTACATAAGTTGCATAACATGTCATAATACGCCCTTTTAACTGAGGAAAATGTAAACCAACATGTAATTTGTTAAATCACAAACGCTTGTCATATCATTGATTTGTACTAAATGAAGATGAATTTCATGGTATTCTATTAATCAAGATAGCTGAGCATGCACATTAAGACTGCTTGACAGCATCATTAATACTCTCTTGACTTACAGAAATAACATATTGATGTATAGATGGACACACGCGTCTGTCTGAAAAAGTAGACTTTCCATAAAAAATTGTTTCTATTTTTTTAACCGATTCAAAAAAAGGAGGAGGTTCTCAATTCGACTGAATGTTTTTTTTTATGTTACTCGATATCTCCGAGAATCATGGACCGATTTTAAATTTTTTTTTCAATCGATCATTACAGTATTAACTAGAGTGCCATATTCATTCACATATAGCGAACGTGTTCAGTGGACTCATATTAAATTAATGTAAAACATGGAAAATATTTCGATTAGTCGGAATTACCTGCCTACGCGATATAATTAATTGAGGTAACTGGTGACCGAAGAGCTGGCGACTTCCTCGCACAACGTATCAGCATTGCGATACAGCGAGGAAATGTCGCCAGTATCCTTGGTACAATGCCTCAAGGGCCTATTTTAGACATTAGCTAGCTTTTAAGTTTAGTCTTAGTAAGATATTGTGGGATTCCATGATTTTATTGCTTGAGTAGGTAAGTATATAACTATCGCGGTAACCAAAGAAAACATTCTATAGTTGTTTCAATTTATCCCGAAACGGAATACAATCATTTGTCTTCACACCTAATTAATAGCAACACTATCGATAAGGCTTAACCACACTATCCCATATAAAGGAGTCAAGTCACGAGTCTCGAGTGTGTATTCGGGTGCCCACTTGTTAGAGAAAACCGGAAATAAATATTCTCCAGGACTAATTGGTTCCCGTTGGATTCGACAGGCGTCCTCCCCGGCGCTGCGGTCGGCCGCATAATTTATTAAGTCGACTGTACCGACTGCTGGCTTTATATTTACGTGCCGACGTTGCAAATCGGTTCTTAGGTTGTAGTTGAATTATAACTGTGGTGGTCCAAGATTTAGTATAGGTAGACTGGTAAAATATTAATAACATCGTCATTCTAGAGAAAATACTTCAAGGTTTGCTATTTATAGGTAGTTATTAATAGAGCAGAGAAAAAATTATTCGGAACTCGTCGCGCGACTGTCAATAGACATAATGAACTCAATCTCTCTCTCTTCAAAACTGTAGACTTTATTTGCTGCTCCGCTACATTTACATGAATGTTCAAGGCAAACACAATTTTCACGGCGAGCCGGCTCTTGGTTCTTTAATAAGCCCACAACAAGAAGCTCACTCGTAAAACATTAAATTGATCTTGAATAATTCCGGCCGCGGAAAATTGTGGATCCGTTTTTCACATCTTTAGCTCAACGTTTTTGCTCATTTGGATTCCGGTCCGTACCCAACTGAGCCTGTTATCCTCTAACTTTGCCTTCTCGTGGAAAAACTCGTGCTATTACCGTAAATATCAATTTGTATGAAACTAGAAGGAGGAGTCGTGCCGAGAACTTTCTGCTACAGTCAGTTACAAATTGAAGCTGCTTGGTCGGATTTGAAATTTTGTAATTCGGTGTCTGATAAATTATGGAAAGATGACCTCCTAATGCTGACAAACTTTTCACTTTAATCTTCTTTTGGCTTAGTTATAGGCCTTGGCTCAATATATCCCGGCGTGATGTATCCTTTCCGTAAAGATACTTTTTAACGACAGTTGACTTAGAACTTTGACTATAATAATAATGTTATACTTAAAGCTTACAGTTACTTTTCTAACATATTTTAGCGACTATTCAGACAAGAATAAAATCTAAATAAGTAGGTATATGAAGGAGCTGTCATAGGTAGCTGTTAGCTAATGCAAAATAGTGTGACATACATTACATATTGTGACTGAATTCTTTAACATTGGTTGTTACTTGTACCATTATTAAAACCACCAACCTATAGAGTCCTAAAGAATAAACTGGAATCACTGTTGCCTCAGTCTAATTCAGTTCTAAATTAAAGGTAATGTGACCAGGGAGTCGCTGCCAAGCATTGTCCTGCTAGTTAAGGTGGACGCAGACACTCCCTCAGGGCAGGGGAGTGTCGCCGTCGCAATAAATTCTTTACCGAAGTCGATTCCAGCGCCAGACAAGCGGAAGTGACAATCGTTGACGCTATTTGGGATTCGAAACGCAGTCTGGCTCTGTCGCACCACCACATCAGAACGATAGGGAGAGCTAAAGATACGCTTACGAATCGTAAGCGTTTGTGACGTTGACTATTAGGTACCCAGCAAGAACAATGTAAGAGGACCCACTATAGGAGTCACGGAATTGACCATTCGTAAATCGTATTGCGACGAAGTAAATACTATTTTATACAATCGTGATATAATACAAAGCTTTTCAGTCGAGTACCATTTTTAGGCCACCAAGCTTGCTGAGTGGCCTAATAGTACGGTACGAGAGTGAAAAGCTTGATTATATCACTATTGCATACAATACTTTTTCTATGAGTCATCATCTTCATCATCAATTGACGAAAAGTATCATCATTCAAGTTAAAATTATAAATGTTAATAGCGTCGTTCACCGTTGTATCAACATCAAATTACCTGGCAACCAATTGTTTGTAATACCCGTCTCTGATTGGTCGATAACGCTATAGATAAAAAAACGTGTTTCAGATGCAGAAAAATTTGCCCAGGTATCGCAAATTAGTAAAGAACTTGCATGAAGTTCTATTTTTGAAATTACTACAGTTAACTAAAAGTGAACTGTAATGAAATATTATAGTTGACTAAGTGTCAAAGACTATCTAACACTGAAAAGTCAGCACATATAGTTTAGTCTGTGTGGTGTCCTAATTGACAGATTAAAGTCGACGAGTAGAAAAATACTATTACGGGTCAGTGAAATGTGTTGGTCAAAAAATAACAAAAGGTATGAACATGAACATGGGCGTTTAAATAAGTGTTAACATCAAGTTTTCATATGGATACACATCCGTGCCGATTTTGACGCCTCCGTGTTTACCTAGTAGGTACTGTGTTAATATTACAATGACATTGGAAAAAATTGGATCTCGATTTAGGTCAAACTCAAGACACTTTTCTTTTCCAGTAAGATAAATATGCTGTAAATAAATAACAATAATTAATAAACAAATGAAGAAAACTAGTGATTGGCTATCCTTATACTGGATTATTCTATGATGTTGTTTTCAAATTGATCAAACTGGTGGAGGATTCATTGTTCCGATAGTCGTTTCAGCGAACGGTCTCATAGCGAAGAGTCTCGACTAAGATCTCGAGAGACTCGCTAGGTGGCTGGATCAAGGGTCAGATGCAGAAGGCGGTGATCTTGGACACAGCGCGGATAGTCCGACGGTTCCTCTCTCTGCAGCCCTAACCACCGGCAGCCTGGGCCCTGCCCCGCTGCTGGCGGCACCCTAGGTTAGGTTTTTTATAATATGTTTAAATGTTTTTATATTGTTTTGTATTTTTATATTTTATTTTTGTATACTTACATATTGTAAAATACCTAGCCTAAGAATGAAAATAAATACAGAGAATAAAGTTCACACAAGTGCATATCTGTGGATAATAAAACACTCCGTTTCAATGCAGCTAGAGCTTTCAGGCTGTACTACATGCTAAAAGATGAAGTTTCCCAGTCGACACGTCCCAGGGGACACGTTTCAACAAAGCGCAGTTAAACTCCCGATTCTAGGGCTAATGCATAGTTAATACCTAGCCTAAAGTTTCCAGGGTACTATACAACGTCACAATTGCATATACTTCGTGGGCACATCGTAGCTAGTTCTCACTATCGCTCACGATAATTTCTGATTTCGTAGCTCTAGATACGAGGGATCCTCTCTCGAATTGGGCTATACAGCCACGAACGTAAGTGTCACAAGGATGCTGCTTGAATCATCTGTTATAGATGCTAATGCTTATTACCTCTAGATATAGCTAATACGAAATCAGATATTATCGTGAGCTATGTATCCATCTTGCGTATGGCGCCGAATGGCGCGACAGAGCCAGACTACATTACTATGGCGTGTCGTTTCGGTGGCGTTTCGCGTCGCAGAAATGCCATTCGGCTACGGGGGAATCGATTTTTGAATTTCGAACGCAGGAATTCGCCGTTCGAAAGTCTGTGGAAAACGACGTAATGCTATTTTTGAAAAAGGACGGCTAGTAATTTTAAAACTAGTGGTAATGACCACTCGTTTTCGATTCTGTTAGTAGATTTTAAACCGCTAGTAGTGTAGATATTATTGAACGAATTTCACGAAATCGAATGGCTGAGATTCACAAATCGGCCCCGGGGCCTGGCGCGACAGAGTCAGATTGCGTTTCAATCGCGATAGCGTCCACGATTGTCATTTCGGCTAGACCGGTTAAGGTGCTCATAAATCGCTTTGACCTCTGCAACCCTTGTCAACATAGTTTGACACATTAAGCGACTATCAACATGCACACTTAGGGTTGCAAAAAAACGGTTTTTTTTCTGGCTTGAAAAAAAACATGAAAAAAAACCGTGAAAAAAAAACAGTTTTTTTTCTGGAGTATGTTTTTTTTCTAAAGTACGAAATCTCAAAATTTGCAAAGTAGTTAATACTTTTATACGGTTTTTTAGACTTAATGTTAACTATTAAACGAATTTAATCAAATAACTTTCATTTCTGGTCTTATAAAAGTAACATTTACGAAATCTGTAGTTGGTAGTTATCACTATTTACTGTTGGCAACACCACCGCCTCTCCACGCTACACGCAGCATCAGGGATTCCCAATAAACGTTTGTATACTGAATGTTAATTAATTGAATTAAAATGTACGTTATTGTTATTGAAACACGTTACTACTCACGAAAAACCGTTATTGTCGTATTATTTGTTCATCTGAAAAAAAAACCATATTTAGAAAAAAAACCATGGTGTTCGGTTTTTTTTCATGTTTTTTTTCATAATTCTGAAAAAAAAACATTTGGTTTTTTTTCTATTTACAACCCTATGCACACTCCTTACATGACCTATTTCCTGGGGCCAATTAGTGGATGGTTATATCGCCTGTGGTGTTTGCATGTGTAATAACAGCTAATTGTAATAGTGGCTATGAAAAATAAAATGTATTTTAACGATATCAGGGTGGCTAGCCGAATGGCACAATCGCTCAGATAATGCTGACATTAAAAAATTAAAAAAAATTAAAAGTAGATATCTAAAAATCTTTATCGCGCTTGCGTATTGGCGCGACAGAGCCAGTTGGCGTATCGCTTTCGTTTAAGTAAAACAAATGCCATTGCTACGGGGCCTGTAGGCCTAGCACATGATTTCCTTAAAACTAGTAGGTAAGTAATCTAAACAAGAATGATTTATTTGAATCATTTTGACATGTCTTCTTCTAACTGTAATTTAATGACATTAAGACACTAAACTTGTCTATCTCGCAGCGACATTCTCTCGCGGCAATCATGTGCTAACCCTGCTGATTCTACTACTATTACACAAAAGGAAACAAAAATAACAGAATTTAATAACTGACCTAACCTACAAAGCTTTCATAACTATCTTAAAATTCCTAACTGCCTAGTGCCTACCTACCTATATTAGGACTATATATCTGAAACTTAGAACTATGGTATTAAATTGTTTGCAGAGATACCAACCCTAAAATAAATGTTACTCTTATCCAACCCCAAATCTTAAAATCTACCTACTATGTTATGTCGCATTCAATGGAAAAGGGCCGCCGAAATTATGTTTTAAGTGCTCCCTTAGGCCGATGAGGTGATCTTGGTCGGTCAACTTTTCCGCTTCATTTAACTTCTTTACTTATATTGTACATAATGGCAGAAAGTCGGGACTTCAAAAAGATTTAACAATGCCTATTTTGAGGGGTCTTTTCCTGCCTATTCCTGCATTTATCTCTAACAAGAATTTGTGATATCGCGGGTTTGAGTGGAATTGTTACAAGATGTTAAAGGAATCCGATTCATTTTATTTCAGGATGGAATTGAAATTTTAAATTGAAAAGAAAATTCTCCTAGTAACTTAGTACACAGGATGCATTAACCTTCACACCATAGACGAGACAATAAATATATACTTAAATACGTTATCTGTAACTGACATACTTGCATGACTATACTTATGGTCAGGCCCCGTAGCCGAATGGCATTTCTCCGACGCGAAACGAAAACGAAACGCCGCGAAAGGTAGTCTGGCTTCGTCGCGCCAATACGCAAGAGCGATAGAGATAGATATCTACGAGCCTTTAGTTTCGTGAGCGTTTCGTGAGCGTTTGTGCCATTCGGCTACGTACCCTGACCAAGCTAATTTGGCAACGCTTTTGATAGCATAAACTGAGCAAGTATTATTCTTATGACAAACTTTTGTGTAAAATTCTGACGTTGGTTTTGTTAATATTTGCACAGTCTGGGCTATCAAAATCTCTGCCAGCAGCATGGTCTGACTCTAGTTATGCAATACTTGGACATGAATGTGTTTTTGATAGCTCCTGTCATAGATATCTGATAACATCAGCAAGTTTTACGGTTTATTTCACAACAATATTTTTTTAGTGTGCAGATTTTTTCAACTTATACGAAGGGTTTTACGATTCCTATATTAATTCAAATAAAAACTCGAATCTTATAATCAAAATTCGAATCTTAATAATAATATAATCACGGCTTTCAGGATTTCCCTGAAACAATCTTAACACTTCAAAGCAATTTCAAACTCAAAAGCGAAACGAAATCAAATTAAAGATATTTTTAAATGTAACTATACGGGGCTCTAGCCAACAAAACAATCGTTGACACTCCGTGGCGACCGATACGCGCTGACTCTGACAATAAATATTATAGGAGATCTTGAGTTGAGACCGCGCTCTGCAAGCGTAGTCTAGGACGCCCTCAGGCAAGGTGGAGCGACGATTGATGCAGAATGGCTGGCAGAAGCTGGATGCGAGCAGCCGAAGATCGGAAACAGTGGCGTGAAATTGGGAAGGTCTAATGTCCAGCAGTGGACTGCGATAGGCTGATGATGATGATGATGATGACGTTCTTACACAGATTGACTGAGCCCCACGGTAAGTTCATAAAGGCATGTCTTGTGTACTCAGACAACGATACGTAACATAGTCCCCCTCGCCGTGTTCAGCGTTAAATTCCCTTGAACCCGGTATAATTGGCTAAGTAGAAGGGTATCCTTTTAAAAGAATGCCCAAAATTCACCGGTAGTCGTAACCACCATGAAATCACCTGTGATTTTTTGAAAGTCAACCCATAAACCATTACATAGCCATTCAGCACCAGCCAGCCATTTCGTAGCACCTCCTTGTTCATGTCTTCTTATTTGTACCGTTTATTTTATGTGTGTGTGTGTGTGTGTGTGTTAACGAATACATGCATTCTATTCTATTCTATATGAAATATCAAGCGTCATTATATAAGAATCATCAACAGAATTGTTCACAAAATTATCAATAGTCTAAAAAAATTCAATAACACCTAAAGAGTAATTTACCACAGCGTCAAGGTGAATGGTAGCCCGTATTCCTAGCGAGGGCCATTCAACTTTAACACGACACTTAATTTAAAAAAAAAGTGGATCACTATACACTAGGCCAGACAAGTAGTCTAGTAGGTAGATAGGGAGATAACTGAGATAAGAAAGATAACTACGATACGCAGCGTCAATGATAGTACACTTGGCTACAGGACATTCACAAAACGTATTCTCTATAGAGGAATAAAGCTCGAGAAGGTTCCCAAGTTTAATTATGAAGTTAATTAGGTCGGTTTGATGAAAAATTCAAATGCTCACTCAAGTTAATTTCCTCCGAATCTTTGGGAGCATTTTCTTATTCACATTCTAACAGATGAATTTAATCCAGACGAAAAGAGCTTCTTAGCAATCATTATTAACTGACTAACGATGTATCTATGTAAGTATTACATATGGCTTACCATCTTTTTTTGCTGTAATTTTAGAATTATGATAGTTTTAAGTAGGTAACCTACTCTATTTATAAATCTGTAATGTAATTATTATTATTTTTTTAGTTGAATACATACATATGATATCAAATAATTTCCCTGTTTTAGTTTGTAAGTTATTTTTTCTGCCTGAGATACAGGATCTCCCTAGTTCAGGCACGGACATGGTGAAGCCTATTTTGTGTTAATATAGTTTATGGCCTGTTTATAACTGCTATTTTTGGTACATAAATAAATGTTTTTTTTTTATCTACATTGTGTTTGACGTTTATTAGAAATACACCTACTACGGGATTTTCCTTGGTTAATGCGAAATTAATATTAACGTGAATCTCTGATAAAGTATAATTAATGCAATATTCTTGCTTGGTGTTGCGTACTTCTACTTATTTAACATTTTACACCAAAATTTTACTCTCAATATATTTCTTTGACTAGATTTTATTTTTTTGGTATTTAGGTACCTAAGTTTTTGCAGGCGTACTAACTGGTGCATTATTATACAATATTTATTCCATAGAAACACTTACAATTTTCTGATTTTGATGCTTTCATGAAAAAACCATTACATAAAACCAATATTTTTCCATCTAACCAATATTTAAGCGTCACTGATTCAAAGTTATATCTAGAAAATAAACATAGTAGGGTAAAATAATGTAGGTATCAACCATCAGTTCCATTAACAGGACTATTAGGTAGCTACCTCTAACTCTCAATTATATTACCAGGTTCAGTTTTTTGATAAAATAAAACTATCTTCAATATACTAACTCTTATTAAAAGAAGTGTAAAACATATTTTTTTTAATTCTACAGTAGTAGAAACATTTAAGCATCTGAGTTAATATATATTAGGTACTGACCGATACTGCACCTAAGTACTTGCATCGATATTTAGATTAGGCAACGTACCTACCGAAAATATGTAGTGATAGCTAATGCGTACTGTCACCATGAAATGTATTTAACAACCATGACTGATCCAAGATACAATCATTACTTAGAAATTAATTCAAAGCATAACATTAACTCAATCTAACGACATATTTATGAGCTGTGACATAAATAGGACGTGTATGCGAATAATAAATCTGTCGTGAAAGTATACGCCCGGTCACAAATTGTAATTTACCGCCATGTGTGCCGAATGAATAGTTAAACTTCCATTGATACACTAAGTGTTAATATTAGAATTATTATCAGCTTTCCAGTGTTGAAATAGGTACTAGGCTAGGTAGGCACAGTAAAGTGCAAAAACGTCTATGTCTCATAAATATTATTAGTTCAACATGCTTATTGGGTCGTCCCACTGCTGAAAACTCGCTACTACTCATTAATTCCATCTACTAGAGAGCGGATTCCAAGTAGCGATTTAAATATTAATATGGATATGACTGGCATAATTAATTATTTTATTATACTTACACAAAAATGTATCGGAAATAAAAGTAAAACCCTTTTGGATGCTTTTGTATATAGGCAAAAATTATTATGATAATAAATAAATAAATAAACTGTTTGTTAATTTTTTTAATTATTTATTTATTGTTTAAGTTCTTCTTTAATATTTCTTCTGCACATTGCACAATAACAACTTTTATTACGACACAAAGAAAAGAAAAATAAAATAATTCGCTTCCACAATGCTTACAGAACCATTCATTTATTTCGAGGTTGTTTATTGGTTCTTCCTCATAAACGAAGTCAATGCAAATATTCAATAATAATAATAGATTGTAAGACCTTAATGACCCTTACCACAAATGACATGTATTTAAAATGCACTAGTCATATCCATGTTAATATTTAAATCGCTACTTCGGATCCGCTCTCTATTAATTACTATATTTAGGATTGGCTAGGCTAGGTAGGTTGGTACGACACAACAGAACCACACAATTACGTCGTCCTTTTTAAAGGAGAGAAATTATTATTCTGTTAAGTAACTGTTTCTTCATATACGAGTATGTATTACTTCTTCGTATTGTATTTAAGTTTAAGTTACATATTAAAGTATATGCGAAGAACCGTGAGCTTGTTGTCTATACGTACCTAATATGTATGCATGTATACGTTAAACCGGTCGCAATCTGTCATTCGCGTTGATTGTCGTATTGTAGATCATCTCTGTTTAAATATCAATAAATCGTTACAAATAGTGTTCAAAACTAGTGTTTTCTTATATGCCCTAACAGGTTTTGGGCTCAGACAACTACAAACAATTGATTCTGTGAGTTTTGGACATAATTAAAGTGAAATATGTGTGAAGTAAACAACTCGATATAGACTAATCGTGGCGGAATGTCGCCGGCCGCCGCCGCCGCCGCTTGTTATGTAGAAAAAGTGGACTCGCTTGTTGTTTACATTCATTTCGCCGTACTTTTTTGATATTGTTTTTAAGTGAAAAAATAGTGTTGAAAAAACGCTATGGCTGCTACAATAAAGATTGACCCATTAACTGCAGATAATTATGATACGTGGAAGATACACATGAGAGCAATTTTGAAGAAAAATGACTTGTGGGGATACGTATCAGGTACTATCGCGAAACCGGCAAAAACGGATTCTAAGTATGAAGAATGGATTAAAATGGACGGAAAGGCGGAATCTGATATTTTATTAGCCGTCAGTCCAAGTGAATTAGCAGCGTTAGACGGTTTGGAAACCTCCAATGCGATATGGGAAAAGTTAAAATCACTGTATCAATCCAGTGGACCTGCGCGAAAAGCCTCGTTGTTAAAGAAGCTTGTGTTGACGCGTATGCAAGAAGGCGACGACTTGCGTAAACACATTGCCGATTTTTTTGATGCGGTCAAGAAACTCAAGGAAATTGGGTTAGTGGTGATTGACGAATTGTTAGCGATATTGCTTTTGTATAGCCTACCAGATTCATTTGCTATGTTTCGTACTGCAATGGAATCGCGTGACGATCTGCCATCTACTGAAGTACTTAAAGTAAAGATTTTGGAAGACCATGAAGGTAGAAAAGGCGCAGCTGTACCTGATCAGGGAGCTATGTTCGTCAAGCGTGCTCCTAAGAAAAACTTTCAGAAGAATATCGTGCATGAACACTTCGCAAGCAACGACAAAAATAAAGCAAATTGTTATCGTTGTGGACGCCGAGGGCATATAGCCAGAGAATGTAAAACTAAATTGTCTAATAAGGCGAAACAAAGTGCACAGCAGCAGGCAGGGCGATGTGATGATCGAGAGAGATATACGACAATGCTGAGTACAACCGAAGAGGCGATGTTGGGTGAACAGATAAATCCGACTTGGTGTATCGACAGTGGGTGCACAGGGCATATGTGCAACGACAAACACCTAATGCAAGGATTTACGCGACTGGAAAATGAACTAAATCTGGCAAATAATGAAAGTACGCAAATAACTGGGGTGGGCAAAGTTAGAATCCCAGTTAACACAGGCAGTGAAGAACGCCTAGTAGACATTCAGAAAGTGTTCTACGTGCCAGATTTACGTACAAGCCTTTTGTCAGTGGCAAAGATGACTGATCATGGATTTGAAGTGCATTTTCGAAAAGATGATGCTATTGTGATTGATGAAAACCAGAAGATTCATATGAAGGCCGACCGTGTAGGGAATTTGTATCACGTCAGAATGGGACAAGAGAACGTTTATAATGCGGAAGTGCTGAAGAAGCCGATTGATATGTGGCATAAGCGATTAGGCGATTAATGAACGTGACTTAAAAGCTATGGCTAAGAATGATTTAGTACACGGTTTAACATTTGACGACAGTGAAAAATTGTCAGAATGTGAGATATGCATAAGTCAGAAACTGACATGTAAACCATTCCCGAAAGGAAGTGAAGATCGCACAACAGATTTACTGGAGATAATACACACAGATGTGTGCGGTCCAATGAGACATCCATCATTTGGACAGAAGAGATACTTCGTCACATTTATTGACGACAAATCTCGTTGGTGCGAAGTATACTTCATTGCAAACAAATCTGACGTCTTCGGAGTATTTAAAGAATATAAATCATACGTAGAGAAGTTGACTGGAAAGAAAATAAAGAATTTGCAATCTGATAATGGAAAAGAGTACGTGAATAAAGAATTCGATGATTTTCTGAAAAAGGAAGGAATCAAAAGAAGACTAACGGTGCCACACACACCACAGCAAAATGGCGTGTCAGAGAGAAAAAATAGAACGCTGATTGAGATGGCTCGTTGTATGATGCGTCAAGCTGGAAGTCCACCAAGTTTTTGGGCTGAAGCTGTGAATACCGCCAATTATATAAGAAACCGATGTCCCACTGCTGCACTAAAAGGTGAAATACCTTATACTGCATGGAAAGGCAAAAAGCCTACAGTAATGTATATGAATGTGTTTGGTGCAAAGGTTTATTATAAAGAGAAAGGGACACAAAAAGGTAAATTCGATAATAATTCGGAAGTTGGCATATTTATGGGATACGATAATCAATCTAAAGCCTACAGAGTACATAATCCCAGGAATAAGCGGATTGTTGTAACTAGGGATGTTAGTTTCATGAAGGAAACTGCATTTGACCATGAATATAAAGAAATTCTGGAGAATGAAGAGGAAGACAAGAAGATGACAATCGATTTAGAAAAAGAACAAGTAAAAGAGAGAGAAGAACAAGAGGAGAAAAGACCATATATTAGAATACGGAGAGATGAATCTAGAGTGAGAAAATCGCTTAAGAATATACATCAAAATATAGATACTGAAAATGAGAAAAGTAATGGGATGCTCTCCAGAAAAAGAAGTTCGACTGTATCATGGGAAAGGCTTATAGAACCAGCAAAAAGAGGAAAAGGAAGATCAAGACGTAGACGTATGGAAAGAACTCCGAATGAGTATAACAAACACACGACAGAAGATGATTCAGAAGATGAAGAAGAGATCACACAAATGTTAGCAGGAACTGCAATAATTGAGCCAATATCCTGGGAAGAAGCGGAAATGACGAGTGATGCAATTGATTGGAGAAACGCATTAGAAGATGAATATTTAGCACAAATCAAAAATGAAACGTGGGATATAGTACCACGCCCAAATGATCGAAGAGTTATTGGCAACCGACTGGTATTCGCTAGTAAAACTACAGGGAAGAAAGTACGCCTTGTTGCTAAGGGCTGCTCTCAACGACCAGGGGAGGATTTCCATGAAATATCATCCCCAGTTGTAAGATCTTCTTCAATACGATTAGTCGCTGCTTTGTCAGCGGAACTAGGACTATAAATCCATCAAATGGACGTCGTGACAGCATACTTGAATGGCAAATTAGACGAAGATGTCTACATGGAAATGCCTGATCACATACATGATGTATTGAACAAGATACTGACAAAGAAAAAGATTGGAGCAAGCCAGAAAGTAATTCAAGATAAGAAAATTATAGAAGTAGCTAAGATGTGGAAGAAACAGATGAGTGAATGTGATGATACTGTGTGCTTGTTAAGAAAGTCTTTGTATGGTTTGCGTCAATCAGGTCTTCAGTGGCATAAAGAATTGGTAAGTCAATTAAAGTCTTTAGGTTTTGAAGAAATGCCTCAAGATCCATGTTTGTTTGTCTCACAAAGAGATGAACAAATAATGCTGATTGCCGTTTATGTTGACGATATGATATTAGCCACGAATGATGACGAATGGTTGAAGTGTGTGAAAATGCAATTAAAAACCGCTTTTGATATTAAAGATTTAGGCAAGATTAGTACTTGTTTAGGTATTGAATTTGATCGAGATGATGAAAATAGGGTGTATCTGTGCCAAAAGATGTACTTGCAAAAGGTTTTAGATCGATTTGGTATGCAAGATTGTAAGCCTGCTATGACACCTATTGATAGTCTTGTAAAATTGAAGAAGCCTGAAAGTGTGAATAATGAAATTATGAAGCAATATCCTTATCAATGCTTAATAGGTGCGCTGATGTATTTAGCTGTATCGACAAGGCCCGATATTGCTTACGCTGTCAATTACCTGAGTCAGTTCAATACTAATTATGATGTTCAGCACTGGAAGGCAGCAAAGCGGGTGTTAAGATATCTGAAAGGCACGTTTGAGTATGGTTTGGTGTATGAGAGAACTGATTTACCGCTATTTGGTGTGGTTGATGCTGATTGGGGCTCAAATGCGATAGATCGTAAATCTTACTCTGGGTTTGCTTTCATTTTGGCTGGTGCGCCAGTGAGTTGGGAAGCACGTAAGCAAAAGACTATCGCTCTCTCGAGCACTGAGGCCGAATATATGGCACTTTCCGAAGCCACCAAAGAGGCTATGTATTTGCAGGATGTATTGAGGAACGTGGGGATGGAATGCAAGGTTGTGACATTGTTTAATGATAACCAGGGGGCGTTAAAGCTTGCTCATACAAGAAATTTTCACCCCCGCACCAAACATATTGACGTAAGGCACCACTTTATTCGAGATATGTGCGAAAAAGGTGTTATTTGTCTGAAGTATTTGTGTACAGAGGATATGCCAGCAGATGTGTTAACGAAGGGTTTGACTGCTATGAAACATCATGAATGCTTGCGTAATCTCGGTATGATATGTATGTAAATAATCAGATTCGCTCACTTCTTCGAGGGGAGGTATTAAAGTATATGCGAAGAACCGTGAGCTTGTTGTCTATACGTACCTAATATGTATGCATGTATACGTTAAACCGGTCGCAATCTGTCATTCGCGTTGATTGTCGTATTGTAGATCATCTCTGTTTAAATATCAATAAATCGTTACAAATAGTGTTCAAAACTAGTGTTTTCTTATATGCCCTAACATTACATTTCATTTGATTTATCTGTAAAGTTATTGGAACATGTTTTCAAACATGTTACAAATTCCAATTGTGGTGTGGACGATGGGATGACCAAGATGGTACTGCCATGTCACAATTTTGGTTTCTTTCAACCTTTTCATTGCTAAAAGTAGCACTGAATCTTGAGCAATTTTATGTGCATGACATTTTGGGAATACAAGCGTCACTCCACAGATGTCATACATATATAGTATATACCATAGACAGATCAAGCATACGTATCTACTTAGCGTGTCAAATGAACTCAGTAAAATCCACTGAGTTGTCTTTAATCGGAGCTTGCAGCTTTCGGGCGTCAATTTTTGTAATTTGAAGTCAACAAAAACATTTTAAAATGCCTCATTACGTTACATACTTATATTTAATTGCAACAACACAAAAAATATGAACACTCAAGGGCTTGAGACATATTCAAAATCAAAGGCAAGTAACAACTTCAGTACAAAATCTGACACGCTCGGCCTCTATACAAATAGATAAACTTGTTATTTCTATCTAAATCTAGTTATCTGCGTCACTCTGCTGTTATGTGCATATAACCAAGTAATTTTATTTTGAAAATTGACGAAACGATTAAAATATACTGAGTGGTATTAAATTTGAGCAAATGTAAAGACTAATTTGTGTTAATGAATATTAATAATTTAACAGTTAAAAGCATTTATGCACAAACAGTGTTAGTATTAGTCATGAAGTCTGCCGTATTTATTTTCTAATTATCCGCATGAAACAGAGAGCATTTATTAATTAAACTGTAATTCCGTTTTAACCAATTTAATTTCGAAATGTAAAATAGTTTAATATTATAAATACTTACATTAAATCTCAGTAAACATTTCGTATAACGTGCACGGACTCATGAACGACGATGGGTCTCCAATGTGACTCGAAACATGTCGCCAATCGAGAGATATTAACGTTACATCCTTAGATTTAATTATTTCAATATCACGAAAGTTTAACGTTTATGATTGATTCTATAACGATTGCCACTACTGTAGCCAACTAAAACAACATCATTCAATATTTATATGTAAATTCTTGTGTGAAACATCATTTGTGCGCAACATTGTGAGAAAACACACACAAAAATGAGTTTCTAGAAGTCTACTTACTTAGTAATATTTTTTATTGAATACCTATGCGATAGTTTGAATTAAAATGAATAATATAGCAGTTCTGTTCAAGTAGTCAACAAAATCGGTAAAATAATAGGGTCAAGTAGTTCATCATAGTTTGAGACAAGATATCAAAACAGCCAATTTTATAGTACGACCAAGGAAGATTTATCTTCTTTAGTCGTTTCCTCAATGCTGAGGATCGTGACATCATGTCATTCTGTTGAAGACTAGGTCCCTCCATAGGCGTCTGTTCCTCGCCAATCGCATGGCCTCGTGCAGTTTTAATCGCATGGGATGCAGTAATTTGAGCACACCATCTAATAGGCACCTCCCGTGCCTGAGGTCTCGTGCCTTCAACTTTGCCCGTCATAATTATTCTCTCCAGGCTATCTGGCGGGCGACGTGAAATGTGACCGAAATATCTAAGAGTATGGTCCTGGCGTATTGTTGACAGCCGGCGTCTTATGCGTTGCTCCTCAAGAATGGATTGGTTAGTACGCATTGCCGTCCATGGAATCCGTAAAAGCCGGCGCCAGCACCACATCTCAAACGCATCGATACGTTTATTTAAATTTGCTCGGACGGTCCATGTTTCCGAACCATACATAAAGACCGGGAACACCAGGGAACGCACCAGTCTAACCTTGGTCTGTTGCAGTATAGAACGGTCCTTCCAGATCTTATCAAGCCGAGCCATGGCACCCTTTGCTATCTGAATCCTCCGGATATATCCGCGTCACAGCTACCATTGCCGAGGTAGGTAAAGGTGATACAATTGAGATCTTTTAGTTCAAGGCTTCGCGGAGGTGGGTCTTTCCTGTATACAAACATCAGCTTGGTTTTAGCATGGTCGACGTGAAGTCCTAATTTGATGCTTTCAGCTTCTATTCGCATAAATAGACGACTCATCTTCTCCTCATCGGAAGCCAAGAGCGTTGTGTCATCAGCATAGCGCAGGTTGCATATTGTCTTTCAGTCAATCGATACGCCGCCATCCCAGTTCTCGATGGACTTGCGTACAATAATATACTCGCCGTAGATATTGAAGAGTTTGGGAGACAATATACAGCCTTGTCTAACTCCTCTTTCCAGCTCGAATTGGTCTGACAACTTATTCTCAATGCGAACTCTGGCAGTACTTTCGGCATATAGGTTTTCTATGAGATGCGCTAAATGGGCAGGAACACCCATCTCAGCCAGCACATTAAGCATATTGAGCATATATTTTTCCACCTAACGCAGTCAAATGCCTTTGCATAGTCAATAAAGTACAGAACCAGAGGCTTGTTCCATTCGCGGCATCTCTCGATGATTTGGATGATTTATATAGGATTTACAATCTTCATACTAAGAATCGTACCTCATTTTTTTAGCGCCACTTATTAAATAGATATCATGATATTAAAATAAAGAAGCATGACATTTATTCTTATAAAAATAAAAACATGCAAAAATATTTGAGGAAAATATCATTTTGGCCACATCCAGGCTGCGAAACAGCTCCATCTATTTTTAAGCCGAAAAAGACCATAAATGTCAGGGGTACGCTTTTCTGTATGGATTATCGCTTTATTATATCGTTCTTGGTATAACTATAGATGGAAGAATTACGACCCTCACATACTCGTACTTGTTATTTTAAGTCAGTACATAATTCTACGTCACTTATTATCGGAAATCGTCTCTGCGGAAATTGTACCTATGTTGTTCTATATTAAGCTGAAGCATAAATCTTGCAACTAAACAAGAACAATACCAATTACTAGCTTCATTTATGTGGCTTATTAAAACTTGTAACTTTTGAGGCAAACCCGTCAAATTGGAACTACGCCCTACAGACTTGTCTTGTTTGTCAACTTCAATATTTAACTTGTCCGTGCAGTTTCGAAGTTTCTTCTATCAAGAGCACAATGGCTTAGAAAATAGACGACATTCCCGTGTTTAGTTTGAAGTTGCTATATGTGCTTTTCCTTGTTTAAAGGTCCCTTATATTTCATGTGCATGTGCAAACTTATTGTTGTTATATATCCATAAAATATCAAAATATTTTCAAACAGGTCAAGTAGGCATATTCTATGGTTTTCACTTTTCCAGCCTCTTATATTTTTAGTCTAAATAGCCTTCTACAGCCACTCTTGCTTTAATTTTTTCCTTTAATAACTAACTTCAGTACCTACTTTTTTATTACTTTATAGATATTTATGTTAAAACATGCTGCGTGTTTTTTTTTATTGTAGATACTACTTCTAGGTTTTTTCATGATTTCCAGAACGCATGGTGTAATAAGGGCCATAGTAACAGATTTTCAATTAGGCCTTCAGATGGAAAGCACCTTACAAACTTGAAACCTAAGGACCCTTTGTATAAGGAATGCCACGTATGTTTTGTGTTCGTGCGGATTCGTGATAAATTACACTGAAGCGCTCAGTGCGTGCAAAATTGAATTTGTGGAGAAAATTTTTCAATCGAAAACTTTAGAGGAATTTAAAACGATAGGTTTTAAATGTTCATGCAATTCAGGCACCGGAATCACAATAAATAACTCTTTATTTACCTAAAATTTTATTCACTGCTAACTTTATTATATATTTACGTTTTTAAAAAAATCCACTACTGTAAAACTCTATAGAGTTTATATTATGTAATACATAGTTGGCATTATTGTGAGCCGGGGTTCGATCCGTGTTTGCTTAAAACTATTGTTCCATTGGATGCTTCTTTCTGACGTTCAAACTATTTATAAATAATGAAAGGTTTTGGTAATGTGTAGGTACTTATAAAGAAAATGTTCAATTGTAATTGACACCACTTTGTACCTCCGTGTCAAATAGTAAAACCCCGTATTCGAACTGTGCCGATTTTTCAAACAAAAGAGAAATTTTCAAACTGAGATTCCCGAACCAATCAAGTAATGTTTAACGTATATTACATTTCAAATAGCTATATTTCATTAAATCACTTTACCAATGAAGATTTTATGTAAATCCATGAACATGCATATTTATATGTTAAGTACTTGAGTATTTATCTACTAGTACCTATTAGTAATATTCTTCATACCTATATGCGTTCTAACTTTAATATTTCCGAAGCAGTACGTCAACGAAGCTCGAAGCCCACTAAAATGCGGAACTAAGTATAAATTATTAAGCCCTAACTGAGACTAGTTAGGCGAACTTTCCGCTTTCATTTAGTCGCGATGAGTTTGTGCGTTCCCGCGGAAGATGAGTGGGGATTCATTTCATAAATTGTTCGAAGGAAGTAACTGGACATGTGAATTTCTAGAATACCTGATTTTTAAACATATAATGTATGTCGACCCAAAATAACACACATGACATGAGTGACAGTCATCTAAAATTATGTAAGCAGATGCGGTGGTAAGAGGTCAAATACGTACCCAATCTAGAGAAGCTAATTTCCATAAAGGATAAAATGTTTTTCAGCAAAAAAAATCATTATGAGATCCATCAATTTTGAAACCAAACACTCGTGTTTGTAATTCCTTTTATTTTGTATTGAATTCCGGATAAACAAAACATTAGGTAGGTATAGTGAAGGTACGCGGCCATCTTCCCGGTCTATCCATTCTTTATCTTTAACTACCCAATTCCGTCAGCATAAAAAGCGCTTTCTTGCCATTTAGCGCTGTTTTCGTCCTTTTTACCTCAAAACCGAGGCCATAACACCTCTCCGGGGTGCGGTAATATTTGCATTTAGAGCGAACGACTGATATTCTGACCTTATCGGGGGAAGATTGTGTTTGGGCTCGAATTCTGATGACACGACGGGATGATACGAAAGTATGTAAGTGGGCCCAAATATAAAGGACCTAAAGTCTTTTAATATGGGTATGCATAAAGTGAAAACACTTTTTTATATGTATAAGAATACTTGTCTTATGTTCCACTACTTTTAAAGAACAGCTATAAAACTACTACATTATTTGCAAGGTATTTCTCAAATTTATGTTCCTTTTATAGAAAGAAGGTATCATCTTTACTCGAGAATATACTTTGAGCAATAATGTGAGTTAATAACAGTAAATTAAGCAATTTTACTCGTAATGTATTTGAAATCAACCTCCAGAAGTCGAATAATTCCAGTTTGAAGTTGGTTTAATATCATTCCTCCCGTAAATCCCGCTTATTCTCACCTGATTTGCTGTAAAATCTACCCTCCATAATAAGGTTACAAACGAGGTGAAATTAAAATCATGATTAACCCAAAATGATATGAAAGCGGCAGTCAGGTCGAATTGCACAGGGTTGCTAACAGTACAGTCAGCAACAAAAGTATCATATCAAACGTTAAAAGTTGCTCTTATTCTGTAACAGGTCAACAAAAAAAGGATAAGTATATCTGGTATTTATTTAGCCACCTGCATCAATTTGCGGAGCTAAGCAACATAATTATTGGAACAAACCCAAAAATCGTGCAAGCTAAGTATTTTATATAGTTACCTTGACATGTTCTATGATTTTTTACTATATTTATTTATTTATTCGTATGGCTTAATAAAATTGTTCAGTCGTTTATAAAGGTATTCTAAGCTTCTAGATCCATTGGATTTCGTCATTATGCAGGGTGAATAAGTCCGCAGGATTTCCACTGTATTTGCTAAAGTTGCTATATGCTTTACCCGTGTAAAATTAAAATTTTGAAAAAACCCCCGACCGCGACCTAGTGGACCGATTCGATTTTCATGAAACATGGCTAAGAACACTCCCGACTAACACAGCTTTCAAATGAAAAAAACTAAATCGAAATCGGTTCATCCGTTCGGGAGCTACGATGCCACAGACAGACACACACACAGACAGACAAACGGACAGACAGACAGACAGACAGACAGACAGACAGACAGACAGACAGACAGACAGACAGACAGACAGACAGACAGACAGACAGACAGACAGACAGACAGACAGACAGACATATCAAACTTATAACACCCCGTCGTTTTTGCGTCGGGGGTTAAAAATGAAAATGAAATATTTATTTTTCAAGTAGGCATATTACAATGCGCATATGAACGTCAAATAAAGCTACGCCGGCTCTAACCCTACGCCTCAGCCTCGAGAAGATTTCAGTCCCCCCTCAGTTGGGAGGGGGGTATCCACTATGGGACCGGCAAGAAACTCGGCGGGCAATTTCTTTTCAAAACATTACATTACATTAACATGCATTAAATAACAAGATACAATTTAACATGCAAAAGTATTCATTAAAGAATATGAACAGACTAGGTACTCTATGGAAATTAATTTCAATAATTTATATTATTGCTTAATAATACGTCGTTCTTCTTCAGAGAAAACATATCAAATTGTCACAAAAGAAAAAGATAATATGAATCTCAATGTCATTAAATATGTAATTTACACAACATAAAATATAAAATATTTGACGTGTGTCCTCTAGACATAATACAATTATTTTAATTGCTATACACATTTATCTCCATAGAAAAGTTATCCGTGTTAGCAGATCAGGCCCCGTAGCCGAATGGCATTTCTCCGACGCCAAACGAAAGCGATACGCCGCTGGCTCTGTCGCGCCAATACGCAAGCGCGATAGAGATAGATATCTACTAGCGCTTCGTTTCGTGAGCGTTTCATGAGCGTTTGTGCCATTCGGCTAGCCACCCTGAAAGGGATTTATTGCGCCTTGATTATTTATTATTTATTTTCATTTCACCCAGGGTGGCTAGCCGAACGGCACAATCGCTCACGAAACGCTCACGAAACGAAGCGCTAGTAGATATCTATCTCTATCGCGCTTGCGTATTGGCGCGACAGAGCCAGCGGCGTATCGCTTTCGTTTGGCGTCGGAGAAATGCTATTCGGCTAGCCACCCAGACACTTCTGACGCGAGTTCAGCTACTATTGCTGCTGACTGTACACAGAACCCTCTGAAATATGATTATAATATCCAGTCCCGCGTTTCCCTCACCTGTCCGTGATGCTTTTGTTTTTTGTTTCCTTACCTAACGAGCATCCGTTTTGCGGTTAATTTGAATGCGTGTTTTTGTTACCTACTAGAATTTGTGATTCTTGCTTCCTCTTTTTGTTGTGTTTTTATTTATTTTTATATGTTCGTGTAATTTATGGGATGTGCGCTAGTAGGTACCTAATATACAACTAGGTCAAACATCATTTTTGTCACTTTAACTAATACGGTCGCTAGTGTCACTATAAATATTCTGGGTTTATAACATTTAACATTATTAATATCTATGTCGGTTTTTAGAATTCTACTTATCATACTATCTATCCTTACGGCTTTCATACATTATATACAGAGTGTAACAAAAATGGTGGTGATCCGTTTAAGGGCGTACTCAGTATCGTATTCTTATCAGGAAAAAATAGAAAATTTTTTTTTCGCTAAAAAAATTTTCACTTTTGTATGAGCCGGGCCGCGCGAATCGGTCGAATCTCCATACAAAGATAAAAAATTTTTTGCTAAAAAATATTTTTATCCTACTTTTTCCTGATGAGAATACGATACTGAATACGCCCTTAAACGGATCACCACCATTTTTTTACACCCTGTATAGCAGCAATAAGCCCATTTTAAAACTACATAGTTAAGTATTGTAGTAGGTATAATATTCCTATTTCTTATTGTCATCCAGAAAATGGCACAAAATCCTCAAAAAATATTTGATCTAACCTCACCTCCAACATCAACCAGTCACCTGCAATAATATGTTACTCTACGAAGGTCGTAAAAATATATGAGACGCTGATATGATGGCCCTACACATAGGATCGTTTCAGATATTTTGCGTCCTTCGTTGTTAATCATAATATTTTTGCAGGAGACTATATAAATACGTAACAATTATAAAAGCCAACGTGAGACAGTATGTGACGAACTGGTTCATAATAATCATAATCTGTGATTTTAAGAAGGAAACCAGTAGCACTTTGCATTTTATAATAATGCCTAAGAGACTTGCTAATCTTGATGTACCTACTGTCAGCTGCAACAGTGCATGGAGAAATTATGAATGAATTCATTGATAAATTCACCATCTACTTTTGCAGCTGATAGTACCTTTAATATCGCTGTAGAGTAATAAACAATAGACTGTCCACTAGATATGTATTTCAGTTCCCTCCACTCTTCAAACATCTAACGCCAAACAGTAATATTATCATCAGTACTTACTAGATGTCGCGACAAACAAAAGTCTGATACCTAACAATTTTCAGCGAATGAGATTAGCGTATAAACCGGAACACTATTTTTCATTTCATTCTATTTGTAAGTTGTTGAGAGTTACATGTTTAAAACGTTGCCACAATTATGACATCTAGTGTGAAGTATCAGTATCCTGATGACATCACTACTCGATGATGTTGACTATGAAACAAAGAGGATCGAGTAATATACAGAGCTTTGATACAGAGTTACTGTCAAAGTAAAATGTGTAATCACGGTGCATAGACTGCCATCCCTCGACACAAGCTTAAAACTTTTGAACCTCAGTTTTGACAATTTGGCCCATATTCTTAGCTTGATATGTGTTAAAATGACAAGTATTAATATTAGCGCCATCTAGCCGAGCGTCCCCCAAAGGTGTATCGCCATCTAGGTCACCCTACGTTTTTCTGTATGGTTTTGAGGTACGTTTTTTTCTTAGACTTTATCTGTCTATACGGAGTTACATATGTCTTTGCTATGAAAAAAATCATAGTTTTGGTACTAAAACTAATGTATAAAGTTAGCCTCTATTCTTATTTATCTACTTCTCTTCAAAATCGTTCGCATAACTTACCCTACTCACCACCTCAGCAAATTCTGACCTAAATCCAGATTTTTATATTAATTGTGTCGTTCTCGCAAGGCCGCGCGAAGATTAATAGCAACATTTATCAGACTTTCGTTTGTTTTGAGTGTCGCTGTACCCGGTATTAGGTTGTTCACGAAATGTGCCGCTAAGTCCCATAATCCAATTTAAAATATTACTTCCTTTACTCAAATTGGGCATGTAAATAAAGTCAGCTCGACGCCGTTGCTATCCTCTTAAACTGATTAAAGTGATTAAGTTGTCTGTATTTCTAATTGTTATTAGTTTAACGTTTATCTTTACACTCGGTGTGGAAATAGAAGAGTTAAAGAAAGTGTCTAAGAAGACCCCATAATATTTTGCAAATCTTCTCTTTCCGTACATATATACTCTATACGTAAGTTATATACCATATATATGTCGTAATGTTAATCTTTACTTTTCTTCGTATTCTGTGTTGTTTTGTAAGAGAAGCTTTTAGCCGTGGTTCTAGTTAGATAATATTTGTATAGGTACCAATATTTAGCGCTCCATCCACTGTAATGTAAGTATGCACTTTCTGGATAATACGTAGCTTAATCCCTTCTACTTAATGTATCTATGTAAGTACTATATATGTTTCAACTAAAATAGCTTCTAGTGAAAATAACACGGTATAATATGTATTGTGTTCCTTTGTAAATATGACTCAATTTCTCTCATGCAAAAATCGTATAGTAAAATATTTCGTCGCTGCGCGTGCAAAATTCGCTATGTGATTTTTAACGATTTTTCGTTTTCAATGCCATTTTAAACCTTATTTCTAGATACATATGCTCCAAAAACAGCGTCGAGCTCATTTCAGTATTACAGGTTTTATCAAAAGTAGGTATGTGACGCCCATACATTGAATGTTCTTCCTATAATCGCTAACTGCAATAAATCACATAACTACATTATCTTCTTATAACAGCAGTTTTGGAATTGCGCCTGCTATGTGAATTATGACACATAGCTATATTTTTCTAAATATTGTATAATAAGATGTGTTAGATGTTTGTGCCCGATTTGTACAATCTCATACATAGCGATAATTTAGTACTATTTGTAGAAATCGTGAATGTTTCCAGATCGTGTGTTTTGCGTCACATAGCAGGCTTTTCTTATAAAAATCTTTTAAAACTTGTTTAAATGGTGTATGGCAGCTGGGTTTGTCGTCAAGACTGTCGTCGTATCGTCCTCTATAAATGAGACAGAGTGTAGTTTCCCTTTTTATTGAGACTATGTCTGAAAGTACTCACTCTGACCGAATAGTTATTTTTTAATATTAGTAAAAAATAAATCATTTCAAATTGATTTTTAAGATTAACTGTCAGAAATTTATAGTGTTTAGTATACTGACAAATTTCGTGTAGGGTTCAGTGTGTGTAAACGTATATTACAAACTATCGAAATAAGATAAATTTATGCTAAGTAACTCAAAAAAATAGCAAGTGATTTATCATTGCCTTGAAGTGGCAAGACATCGTTTTGTATGAAATTTTGTGTGATAAGATCTACCTATCCTTTCTGGAAACATTTTACAATAAATTAATGAAAATGAAATGTTTAATAAATGAAAAAAAGCTGAATTGGGAAATCACATAAAGTTTTGAATGACAAAGATTTTTTATCTTTTTCGGATCAAAAGGGAAAAATGGAACCCTTATACAATTATGTACTTTCTTGTCTATCCGTTTATCTATTTGTCAATATTCTTTATTTCGGAAAAACCCTATACTCAAGTGTACTGTACCGTTCCTTGAAGCTGTAAAAAAACCTTATTTCTAAGTAAATACAACATAGGTTAATTGAGTTGAAAAAAAAATCTACACTCTCAAGGAAGTCAAAATTAATAGGGTACTTCCGGTTGACCTAAACTATAAAATTTGGAAAATAAATCGTATTACACCATACATCAGTACATGATTATTAATATATAGTTGTGAGAAAAAAATAGTAAAATGTACACGTAACCTTCGGTGTTCGAGCCAGACTAGGATTATCCGGTTTTTTTCAAGTTAAACATGCATAATGAAAACTTATTCAATGCGTAAATGTTTACATAATACCACATTGAGCAACTTTGTAACTGAAATAACCTCCATTCATATAAATTAATGGAATAAATATATTATTATAGTTGTAATGTATTGGTAGTAAAGTAATATATTAATTAAATCGAGTTTTTTATTATAGTATTGTGTATTAAGCTTATAGTATTAAATTGTGGTTTTTCTGAAATAATTTATTCGAAAATGAATTGATAAATTACAAATAAACAACAACATAGTTAATTCAAATCATATGATTAAATAACTATGTGACGATAAAGTGCACAAATTGTATTTTGTTCCTTAAGAATAAAATCTAGTTATGTGATTGTAAGACACATACCGATTATTTACGACTCAAATTATAATCGCTATGTAACATATTTATGAAAAAATATTTTTTTAACCTTATAATAACTAAAATATAATTTCAAGTAATTTCTTAATGTATGCAAAAGTGAAAATACTTATGCCATAAAAATATTGATTTATTTATGTTAAATAATTGCCGAAATAAACAGTTTTTTGTGTCTCCTGTAAAGTAGGTTAAAAACACATAGCGAAATTTGCACGCGCAGCGACGATTTATGACCTTACTTCTTCTTATGTAAATGTTAACACATTAGGTATAATAAATAGGTATGGCTATTTGTTCCCGAAAATTTTATATTTAGCTTAATATTTTTAAATCTAATCTAATCAAAAATGTCTTTACAGCAGTACCTATGTAAATGTTACAATTTTTATGAGAACACCTATCTACCCATCAACAGGATATATATTTCATCTCTTTCATAAGTATTTCCAATATCACTAACAATTTTTAATTCAACATTCCATAAGAGTTTCAGTATAGGTATCTAAATATTGCTCTATATCAAAGAGGATCGAGTATTATAGAGAGTTACTGTCAAAGTAAAATGTGTAATCACAGTGCATAGACTGCCATCTCTCGACACAAACTTAAAACTTTTGAACCTCAGTTTTGACAATTTGGCCCATATTCTTAGCTTGATATGTCTTAAAATGTCAAATATTAATATGAGCACCATCTAGCCGAGCGTCCCCCAAAGGTGTATCGCCATCTAGGTCACCGTACCTTTTTCTGTATGGTTTTGAGGTACGTTTTTTTCTTAGACTTTATCTGTCTATACGAAGTTACATATGTCTTTGTCTATACTTAAGTAGATGCAATATCAAGCTACAATAATAATATAGCGAATAAGCGCTGGTAGCCTAGCGGTAAGTACGTGCGACTTTCGTTCCGGAGGTCGCGGGTTCGAACCCCGGCTCGCACCAATGAGTTTTTCGGAATTTATTGCGAAATGTCATTTGATATTTGCCAGTCGCTTTTCGGTGAAGGAAAACATCGTGAGGAAACCGGACTAATTCCAATAAGGTCTAGTTTTCCCTTCGGGTTGGAAGTTAGATGGCAGTCGCTTTCTTAAAGTGCCTACGCCAAATCTTGGGATTAGTTGTCAAAGCGGACCCCAGGCCCCCATGAGCTGTAGCCCCCATGCCGGGATAACGCAAGTAGGATGATGAATAATAATTTAGCGAGAAATAAAACAGCTACTAATAAAATAGAGAACGTTTTTAACACGCTGTTGGTCTTTTTGCTACCGCTTAATTTGATTGCTGTCGGGCGGCCCACGCAAATAATCTGCATACATTTGCAATCGGGATACTCTCCAAATTAAAATAAAATTGACATCAGGAACGCCGGTACAGAGTCGAATGGGATAAGATTTAACTATGGATTTGTTTCATATTCGTTACTTATTAAACTTTTCTTTTTTCATTATTAATTACTTCAACCAAAAATCTCGGAATGTAATTTCAAATGAATTTGTGTAACAATAAGTAGGTACTCTAATATGTAGGTAACCAGGCACTTTCATGATAAATCTATAAAATTGGAATACAAACGTTTTTAGTATTCAACCTTAATATTTCTTTTAGATACTCGTATTTACTTTGTATGTACTTAGGTACACCAGCAACAAAAATGATGACAAAATATTTTATTTAACGCCTTTGTTTTAACCCTTAATTTGGCAGAGACTCTGGTGACATAAATTTTCCGATTTTACTTAATATATTGAATAACAGGTGTTTTTAAAGCGTCCGAAAAATATTTAAAAAAATCTAGATTTATTAGTTTTGGAAAAAAAATATGTCCGCCACAGCGGACTCTGCCAAATATTGGGATAAATTAATATGTCCGCTGAGGCGGACACTGCCAAACATACGGTCATTTAAAATAAACAAGTATTTCTTAACATATATTTATTTTTAAAATTAACAAATATAATAATTTTGTATGAAAATCAAACTGACACATATTTATAGTCAATATCATTATTTTAACTTTTTTCCAACTTTTTGGCCAGGTTACACAGGCCGTGATCACGACAGACTGATGTGACAGTGATGTCCCAGCAAAATGTCGTCGAAGATGTAAACAACACAAAACTACCCGAAATTAATTATATCAATGTTCGGGGCAGACAAAGAAATTATAAATTTTGATCTACCTGGTTTTCTTTAATGTTTATTGCCCCTCGCGCGACATGTAACATTCACAATATCCGCGCACTACGTATACCTAAAAATACCACGAATTACCGATTTACCGTAATTTACCACGAATAAACGATTTCTATTCTATTCTATTCTATTCTATTCTAAAAGTGCCAAAATTTTAACTGCTTGGTCCAGCACCACACGCTGTTGGATTAAATAAAAAATCTAAGCATGAAAGCAGGCCACCAAAACAAGAAAATCAAAATAATAAACAAAACAATATAATAATTTGTTACAACACGTGTCACCGCAACATTGGCATAGTCCGCCACGGCGGACAAATCGTATTTAGTATATATTTGGCACTGTCCGGTGCGGCGGACAACTTGTTTAGATGATGATTATGAGTATTAGAAATTGAGAAATATATTGAAAACATAACCACTTGCAACTATTATGTAATATATTTTATTATTTATACAACAGAAATACCCTGTTCTTACAAAAACCAAAAGAAAAACGCATAAATATTTTGTAAAAACAGTTGACTTCTGATGCGGTGCCATCTTGACGAGTAACTGTCAAACGAGTGTTGACAGTGGTCAAATAGTATTTTTATACAAAGCATGTATCATAAAATAGTCTCTTTCCATATGTTAAATTAAATAAAATTCTACCTAAAAAGCGAAATATTCTTTTTTTATCACCTGTCCGTCCCACCGGACTTTGCCAAATTAAGGGTTAACATTGGAGTAGTCCTAGTAAGATCCCCCTTATATTTAAAGTCAAAAAGCATCTTTCCCCTAAAACATCGAACACAAGCATGCCTATTTTAAGCTAAGGCATAATTCATCGAAACTTTACGAGGGACGATCATAAAAAAATATTACCATAGAAAGGAGAAGTCGTAAGGCCGTAACATTATAGGACTAAAACATTACCTTGGCCTCCGTATTGTATTTACATTTTTAATGCCAATCTACGCGAAGCAAGCTGAGCACTGCGCAGGAATACTACGTGGGTTTTAGCCCTTGTGAAACTAAGCAGTTAACCTGGGTGGGTACTTGTACCTAGCCAACGTCACAATCACTAACGCTTTGCACGGTGCTGTTATACGGGAAACACAATTTCCAGCAATTCACATACCGTTGGCGCGTTGGTGCTATCACCAACTAACTATGGAGCAAACGCGGCAATTGTACCTACGTGAATTGCTGCCAATAGGCTAGTTTCCTATACTTAAAATTAAAATTTTGAAAAAACCCCCGACCGCGACCTAGTGGACCGATTTTCATGAAACATGGCTAAGAACACTCCCGACTAACACAGCTTTCAAATAAAAAAAAACTAAATCGAAATCGGTTCATCCGTTCGGGAGCTACGATGCCACAGACAGACACACACACACAGACAGACAGACACGTCAAACTTATAACACCCCTTCGTTTTTGCGTCGGGGGTTAAAAATATAACCTAACCACAAAATTAAAATTTTGAAAAAACCCCCGACCGCGACATAGTAGACCGATTTTCATGAAACATGGCTAGGAACACTCCCGACTTACTCAGCTTTCAGACAAAAAAAAACTAAATCCAAATCGGTTCGTCCGTTCGGGAGCTACGATGCCACAGACAGACACACACACCCAGACAGATAGACAGACAGACACACACACAGACAGACACGTCAAACTTATAACACCCCGTCGTTTTTGCGTCGGGGGTTAAAAATAGTTAATGTAGTGCACGAAATAAAGGACCAAATAATTAGATGAAAAATATGGACAGTAGGTACGACAGTAGTTATTTTTAAACATAATTTCTATTTAATAAGTCAAAGAGAAAAGTATAAAGTAAATGAATTGACCATGACGTCACTCCTCAGTATTTCATAGTAATTCCATATTAGCAAATCGTTTTGACAGTTCATAAAAAGAAGCTGATTTGACTAGTAGGAAAATATCAATTGTGTTGCCCGTGTTACAGCACCTTAAGTTTAGTGTTTCGTGGCTACTGTCTATTTACGAGTAGGTACCTCTTCCTGTCGCTCTTCTGGCGCGACTGAGCCAGTATGGCTTTCATTTGCCAACTAGCTACAATGATGATCACTTCTCTTTTTCTTCCTCGTTCCCTCAATGCTGCGGATCGCGACCACAAGTAGCGTATCTCCATTGAACGCGGGCATAAGCCATGTGGACTGCACGATATAGGCTGCCGCCAGTCGACTTCTTCACACAGTCAGACCATCTCTTACGAGCCCCACCCCAAGCGCGTTTACCATTCATTCGCCCCAAGATGATACACTTCTCCATATTATACATTGGTGATCTCATGATGTGACCGAAAAATCTAAGGGTTCGCTCCTGGCATATATGATGGTCACTTAGGCGAGGCCGTCTGCAGTCCTGCAGAAGATTACTGCGTTAACACTTTCGAAACCGGGCTCTACGCGGCGCTACGACATTTTCGCTACATACGGGGAAACCCATGTAATCGGCTACGCTTCTACGAGCGGTGTGCCCGACAGTCGGGTTCTTGGTAGTGAAAGTGTTGCGAAAGCTAAACGTTTGTATCGTAACCACATCGGCCGTAATACTATTTACATGAAATACAATTTTTATTAAGACAAAGTTTATATAAGTACCTAATTACCTATGTTACATTCCTGAATCTTATTTAACACTCAAGGGTAAATACCAGAGAAGTTGCATAATTAGGACATTTTATAGAAAAGCTAAAGAAAAAAAAAGTAATTAATGGGTCGAAATACTGTTTCGAAAATTTCAATAAGTTTGCAAGCCACTCATAATTTTGTCGTTTCCTCTCGGGTTTGGAGATCTGATCTGATGGCTTCCTAATAGATTTCCGGGTAACAGTCGCAACCTCTGTTCATGTTCGAAGTCCGAGTGCGCTTAAGTCCGACACGCAATGAATATTGAATATGCAGCTGAATATTTGATACATATGGATTTCTCATCAAATCTCTGACCAAAAGTTAGTGAGATGGTGAAATATGATACACAGAATATTAAAGCCTGTTATATACTGCTATGTATGCGCTGGTGGCCTAGCGGTAAGAGCGTGCGACTTTCAATCCGGAGGTCGCGGGTTCGAACCTCGGCTCGTACCAACAACTTTTTCGGACATATGTGCGAAATGTCATTTGATATTTGCCAGTCGCTTTTCGGTGAAGGAAAACATCGTAAAGAAACCGGACTAATTCCAATAAGGCCTAATTAAGGCCTTTGGGTTAGAAGGTCAGATGGCAGTCGCTGGCGTAGGCACTAATGCCTATGCCAAATCGTGGGATTTGTTGTCACAGCGGACTTCAGGCTCCCATGAGCCATGGCAAATGCCGGGATAACGGAAGGACGATGATATACTGCTATGCTTCGCGCAATGATTAGAAAAAGTACTTTCTCAAACATTGCTGCGGTGCCATACGCGTAATATTCTTTGTTTGTCCTAATAATAAATAAATCTTGTTAATAGTACTTGTATGTTAATAACATACTGCTTATTTCAACCAGAAATGGGACAGTGCTCAGAAATTAAGTTCATAAATCTCATAAAAGGTATCCAAATCAGAACGAAGGAAAAGCGCCTCGAAACTATGTCGGTCTAACTAAATGCCTGGAGACATGCCAAAGTAAACTCGGCCCAACTCTAATATAATTTTGTTCCAGTTTGGAAACAAATCTCATATTCTGCTGCAAGATTGCGTCCATATGAAGTCTGTAATCTATTCAATATTGTCAAAGAATCTGTGCTGAAAGTTAAGACATAGGTTTGCTATTATGGAAATGACTCTCTTAATCGCACGATTTATATATCTTCCTTAAATCCACAATCACTATGATAACATAATATCCAACATGAATATACCTAGGATTCTTTTGAAAATCATAAAATGAAGTAGCATTTGCCGTGTGTAAATAATATGTAAGTAGGTACCTAATCGTAAGTAAGTAGTAAACATTTTGTAATATTATTTTTGTTAGAACTTCCTAATGTGTTCACTAAAAGCACCCGTTATGGACGAAAATATTTTCCAACCTCACAAAAATACGTCGTATTGTGTGATAAAAAATCTCATATGCTCCTTTATGACAGGTGGAATGAAGAGAGGACTAGATACAACATATTGTACAAAAAATGTACATAAAAAGCACCTCAAGGTAACATATTATTATGACAAAAATATTTTATAAGGAGAGATACGAACGAGTGAGCTCATACAATTTACATTTTGATCACAACTGCCAGACTCGCTTTTACCAAAGCAAATAAAATGGAATGTTACTACCGAGACGTCACTCGGGAATTTTGTTTAACAAGTGAGAAACTATTAAGTTGAGTAGTGAGTAAAAAGCGTAAACACTCACTAAAATGTATATGGAAATAAGAATACCATTACATTGTTCTATTTGTCAATGCATCATGTTAGTAAGGCAAAAGACGAAACAAGAGTGTTATTGTTTTTCTATTGTAATTGGAGTAAGAAAAACTAAAGATATCTACCTAGGCAAGAATTCACGACAGGTTTGAGGGGACAAAATGACGGGACACCTTCTCCCAACAGAACCAGCTTTGCCATTATCCTACTTTAGCCACCATTTAGTAGGACAGTATAATTTTAATTGCTTATGGCAACTTTGGTAACTACATACAATAAATGACTGGAATTTCTAAAATAAAGTAAACTTCTTCAAGTATTTTAATTAAACCAAACGATGCGTTCGACGATAAAACAGCAAAGAACTATAAGGTCTTGCTGTCAAACTCTGATACAAAACTTTAGTACCCATTCCTCTTGAGTGCTATAAACGCTACTGCTTTTATTTTACTGTAGTAAAATTTATTGTGATGCCAATTTGTACCTCGGTGCTTTAAGGCTCGATTTTAAAATTGAATTATGCCACTTAAGGCTAAAAGTTAGCCGTGCAACTTACGGCCTGGTTCAAACTTTAACTTTTGTCAAATATTACATTGAAGTGCGATATGAGTCAGTGCCAAAAATAAAGTTTATGCATGATGAAACGTATCATCAAAGACATATATAACTCCGTATAGACAGATAAAGTCTAAGAAAAAAACGTACCTCAGTACCATACAGAAAAAGGTACGGTGGCCTAGATGGCATTACACCTTTGGGGTACGCTCAGCTAGATGGCGCTAATATTAATATTTGACATTTTGACACATATCAAGCTAAGAATATGGGCCAAATTGTCAAAACTGAGGTTCAAAAGTTCTAAGCCTGTGTCAAGAGATGACAGTCTATGCACTGTGATTACACATTTTACTTCGGCAGTAACTCTCTGTAATACTTGATCCTCTTTGGTATCATATATCAGTGACATCTTACTCACATCTTATAAGCATGGTTCGAATACTTCAGGTAAAGACCATCCTAATTTATTTTTATTTCAGACTTGAATAGCAATGCATAATACCTATATGCATTTGATTTTTATGATAAAATAAATAGTGTAAGTTATAGTTGTATAAAAATTGGCATAAACCTATAGGGAGACAAGACATTCACAGTACAACCGCAGCAGTGTTGTATTACTGCAGCAAATTTGAAAATGGTAGTGTCCGCCTGGATTTTTCACTTTAATTTGTCGGTCTGCGATTGCTTCAGATACAGGTCGGTACTGCTGTCTTAATCTGGCAAGCACTTACAAATAGTGCGATAGGGACGGCCTGATGTTTTATCATTTATCGCGCGACCATGCTTATACGCCTGCACGGGTAGCATGGTCGCGCGATAGACGATATTTTATCAGGCCGTCCCTATCGCACTATTAGTAAGTGCGATAGGGACGGCCAGATATTTTATCATTTATCGCGCGACCATAATTGCCCGCTTGGACGGCATCTTTAACCATAAGCCATGGCTGATGCCTAACCAACATCACAATCGCTCAAGCTCATATCATTATCGCGGCTGGCCCTCTCTATCGCTTTTCTGTATTAGCGCGTCAGAGCCAGCTAACTTATCACTAGGTACGTTGTGACTTTGGCTAAGTACCCTGTCCATAGTGTCCTATATCGCCTAGATCTTTGACGATTATTTTGACGTATCCAGGCAGGCAATTATGGTCGCGCGATAAGTGATAAAATAGCAGGCCGTCCCTATCGCACTATTTGTAAGTGCGATAGGGACGGCCTGATATTTTATCGTCTATCGCGCGACCATGCTTCCCGTGCAGAAATATATGTAGCCATGGCGATATAAATATCTCCACATCATTCATTTGTAAATTAAGTACTGGAGGTTTATTATAATCACAATAATTAATAATACATAATTACGTACTTTAAATTCAAATGGCGGCAGATCTATTTTAAACCTCTATATTTCTCTTACCTACTTGCTATATTATTGAATTGCAAATTGGAGTCTTAAGATATAAAGCTACTAGCTGTGTCAGTATTAAAGGGAATATTCTATGTAAATCGACGAAGGTATGAGGAACAACTAAGTCAGTTATTCTAGATAATAATAACTTACACCACTATAATATACTTAGACCACTGATATAGGAAGTTTACCTTATAATCTTCAGGACTTAAAATGCCTTACAAAATTCGCTTCTCTTTTATGCAAAAGCAGATTCACAGTGTAGTGTGCATTTTTTTTATTAAAACGCTTAACAACTAAAGTAAGTAGATACCTACTTATTTATTTATTAATTTCTGAAACTACAGGTGTTATGGCAGACGTTGTGAAAGTATCTTTAGCGAGCTCTCCCTTTGGCGTGACAGTAACGCCGTGTCTTGCGTGGGCGACGGTCGCGCGACCGTCGCCGTCGCGTCTCATCGCATCGTCTACTTCCATATCGATAAGGTTTGATTTCGTATGCGTCGCATCGCAGTCGCGCGACTGTCGCCCACGCAAGCCACGGCGTAAGCTGATCAGGCCCCGTAGCCAAATGGCATTTCTCCGACGCCAAACGAAAACGAAACGTAGTCCGGCTCTGTCGCGCCAATACGCAAGAGCGATAGGGATAGATATCTATTAGCGCTTCGTTTCGTGAGCGTTTCGTGAGCATTTGTGCCATTCGGCTACGCACCCAGACGTTTTTTTCTTATTTTTATCAACTAAAAATGGACGGTTAGTCTATTTTGCAGCGAGATAAGCTCGTATGTGCTAACCCTTTAGGTATGTAGTTTTACGTTTGAATAATGTTACGTTACGAAGGTTGACAAAAGCCACTTCCAGCACATTTCCGAATCCTGGCACCCCATCATGCCCGCTCGTGACGGTCGCTTGTCTCAATTCAATAAGGCTCACATGCAAATTTGTGTTGATTGTCCCCTGTATCGGCAAATAATCGATCCCACTGTCTGACCAGCCTTGTGCCGGTGCGAATACTTGGTTTGCAAATACGCTTTGAGCGGGCCTTTGTTGAAGGCTTCGTTTGTAAAGTGGGCTCTCGATTTTGATATGATGTAACCGGTACTTGATGGATCATAAACAGTTTAATCGTTTGATCGCATTTATAGGTCACCCTAAATGTAACGTAAACATGCCGCTCATTTGAACCAAAGTAACAGGAAAACCCATATGAAAATACAGGTTGTAACCTACATAGTGTATATTTATTATTAATTTACAGTAAATTATTAGGTATAAATAATAACATGATACTAGAGCACTATAAATAACTATTAATTTACAAAGCCTAATTCAATATAACATGCACAATGTGTGTATATTCTCAGCATTAATATAGTAACATCTTCTAACAATAACTACCGCATATCCAAAGGAACTTGTCAACGCGAGCTTAACAAGCGCTCAGAAATGTGTAAATAATGCAGCATTATATCCTCGTACTAACCCTTCTAATCAAAACCGAGTACATCATCCATGTACTTGGTTCTAACTTACCTAAGCCTCAACACGTGCTGAAGACGTTATGCACGCGTGTATGTATTGGGTTGGCACAAAAGTAATGAGACACTTGGTTTACGATTTATATTTTTTATTATTATTACAATACAAAAAGCTTAGTCGATGATGTAATCACCATTAGCATCTATGACTTCTTGCCAACGATCCGGCAAAGTTTGGATGCCTTTCGCCCAGAACTCTGATGGCTGTGCCTCGAAAAAGTTGTTCAACTCCACCTGTACATCATGGAAATCATTGAATTGTTTACCCCGCAAATGTCGTTTCAGGGCTCTAAACAAATGAAAGTCTGATGGTGCGAGGTCTGGAGAATAAGGTGGGTGGGGTATCGTCTCCCAGCCCAAGTTCTGCAGCTGTTAGCGAACGGTAGATGCGACATGAGGTCGAGCGTTATCATGTAGTAAAATTACAGTGGCTCGTCTTCATCGTTTTTTCTTGATAGCAGAAGATAGTTCGGTGAGCTGTCTTGACTATTTGTTAGCGTTTACAGTTTCATTGTGTAATAGTTCATGAAACAGCATGCCTTGCGAGTCCCAGAAACAACAAAGCAAAACTTTTAAGCGGTTCTTTTGACTCAGCTTCGGTTGAGTTGGTGGCGTTTCTTCTCGAGGCAGCCAAAAAGCACGACGTGTATCGTTCTCATAATTAATCCATGATTCATTTCCTGTAACCAGATAGTCAAAAACTCTTTACGTCGGGGTCGCAGCAAAAGTGTTTGACAGATGGCGACACGGACTGCACGACTGGCGTCGGTAAGGATGTGCGGTACCCATCGAGCCAAAACTTTTCGATACCCAAGCTCATGCAGATGGTATTCCACAGCGTGGTGACTGCAGTTAAGTGCTTCCTTAATTCACGAGTAGTAGCATCAGGATTCGACTGTAGTTCGCGGCGTAAATCGTCATCATTGAATGCAGGTGGTCGCCCTGAGCGTGACTGACTTTCAAGGCTCCTGTCTCCTGATTTAAAACGGTCAAACCATCTGGACACCGTGGCATGGCTTGTACTTCCAGCGCCCAATGCAGTGTTGATATTGTCAGCCGCAGCCCGCGCACTGTGGCCTAACAGGTACTCGTATAAGTAAAGTGTTCGAACTTGTCGCTCGTCCATTTTATTTCAATCTAACTAAACCAATCACGAGGGCGGCTTTATATACCCTCACATTAGAAGTACCTTGAATGTTCTACAACATACTAGAATATTATCGAAAACAATTAACTTGAGAAAGGAAATGTATAGAGTTTTGTAGAGTGTGTCATTACTTTTGTGCCAACCCAATACATGTAATGTGCGAAACATACGAAACATATGTTTGTAAAGAAGTGTCCCAATACTTTGAGTGTTAGTTGCACAGGTTAGTTGCTACTTTGAAAAGACTACAAAAAGACTCTTAATAATATCTACACGGTGTTATGTATATGATATGAGGAACCAGAACCAGAAAGATTAAAACCTCGCGTTTCTGAGGCCAAAAGAAGGGATGTTAGAGAGATCAAGGCAAAAACAAATTGAACAAAAAAAAATATGTTAAAAGTAAATTTTATTTGTACAATTGCATATTTTATAACGGAAAGCAAATCGACAAAAGGTAAAGGTTCGGAGGCCAAGTGAAAGTCCAAGTACATATTAAGTAATAAGTTGCAAATGTATTTTGGTTCTAGTAAGGATTCGTTTGTTGGCGTTGTTCTTTCTTCCCGTGGGTGTCTCCCCTACAGTCTGACCAAAAAGAGCAGAAATTAAAAAGTGGCTACGTTGTAGTGTCATCCCTTTTTAAATAAATATGTGTGAGGAAACGGGACGACACTACGATGTTGCCACTTTTTAATTTCTACTCTTTTTGGTCAGACTGTAAAACTGCCACTGAAAGTGACATTTGATGGTACAGTAAAATTTTGTACTTTAGGACGAGATTGGTACCTATCGATATGTTTCAAATACTTATATAAAAAATAACGTATACCTTATCGATACTTGAATAAAAAGTTCACTTGTACAAATATTATTTTTGCTGCTATTAAACAGCGATGCAAAACCCCGCCCGTGTGTTCTGTAATTAAGTGTAACTTTATAATATGACGGGTAAAGCACTCATTATCTTAGACATAGTATAGTAGCTATTTATTCTCTCAGATACCAAGCGCGGATCCAGCTTCGTGCCCAGGGGGGGTCACGTGGTAAAGGCCCGGGGCCCCAGGGGGGGTCACGTGGTCTATTTGTATGACCACCTTAGGCTCCAGGGGGGTCATGACCCCCATGACTCCCCCCCCCCCTGGATCCGCGCATGTCAGATACGTTGTCTACTTATCAATTAACAATTTTTTAAACTTTGCTAAAGTTTTAATTGCTATGAAATAGCACTTTCGGGGTTATATGAAGCAAGCTCATAATTGGCGCGAAATTTTGTAGCGAAGTAAACTACCCGTCCTGTTGTCATCTAAATATATAAAAGAAGAAGCTGACTGACTGACTGACTGACTGACTGACTGACTGACTGACTGACTGACATATCAACGCACAGCCGAAACCGCTGGACCTAGAGATTTCAAATTTGGCACGTAGGTTCCTTATATAGTGTAGAGGAGCACTAAGAAAGGATTTTCCAAAATTCACCTCCTAAGGGGGTCAAATGGGGGTTCAAAGTTTGTATGGGGAAACAAGATTAGTTTGACTATTTTATTCGAAACTTCACAGGAAGATTCCTTAAGACATATGACTGAATACGTGTTTCAGGTTTTTTGAAAATTTAACCCCTAAAAGGGTGAAAAGGGGGTGATAAAGTCAAAAAATCAATATTGGTATCGTTTTTATGGTTTATCGGGTCACTGATCACGATAAATACGACGTTTTTAAAATCTAACGAGGCGGAAGTGAAATACCTTCTCCCCTGTTGTGGTGCAATGGGGTTTAAATATATACACATACATACAATCACGCCTGTATCCCATAAAGGGGTAGGCAGAGCACATGAAACTACTAAAGCTAAATAAATAAAAATAAAAAAATAAATATATAAAAAAAAATAAAAATATAAAAAAATAAATATATAAAAGAAGATATTGACTGACTGATTGACATATCAACACACAGCCGAAACCGCTGGTCCTAGAGATTTCAAATTTGGCACATAGGTTCCTTATATGGCGTAAAGGAGCACTAAGAAAGGATTTTTCAAAATTCTCCTCTTAAAAGGGTGAAATGGGGGTTCAAAGTTTGTATGGGGAAACAAGATTAGTTTGACTATTTTATTCGAAACTTCACAGGAGGATTCCTAAAGACATATGACTAAATACATGTTTCAGGTTTTTTGAAAATTTGACCCCTAAAGGGGTGCAAAGGGGGTAAAGTCAAAAACACAATATGGGTATCGTTTTTATGGTTTATTGGGTCGCTGATCACGATAAATACAACGATTTTAAAATCTAATGAGGTGGAAAAGAAATTTTCTCCCCTGTTGTTGTGCAATGGGGTTAAAATATCCAAAATAGCCATAAGTATAGCTTTAGTTTTTATCTTTACTTCTGGTTCAAGAGATTTCAAATTGACACGGAAGTTCCTTAGAGGAGCACTAAGAAAGGATTTTTCAAAGTTCACCTCCTAGCATGATAATTTGACAGGGGCAAGGACAGGGACAGGGCCAGGGACAGGGACAGGGACAGGGGCAGGGACAGGGACAGGGACAGGGACAGGGACTGGGTCAGGGACAGGGACAGGGACAGGGACAGGAACGGGATAGGGTTAGGGATAGGGATAGGGATAGGGATAGGGATAGGGATAGGTATAGGGATAGGGATAGGGATAGGGATAGGGATCGGGATCGGGATCGGGATCGGGATCGGGATAGGGATCGGGATAGGGATAGGGATAGGGATAGGGATAGGGATAGGGATAGGGATAGGGATAGGGATAGGGATAGGGATAGGGATAGGGATAGGGATAGGGATAGGGATAGGGATAGGGATAGGGATAGGGATAGGGATAGGGATAGGGATAGGGATAGGGATAGGGATAGGGATAGGGATAGGGATAGAAATAGGGAAAGGGATAGAAATAGGGATAGGGATAGGGATAGAAATAGGGAAAGGGATAGAAATAGGGATAAAAATAGGGGACGGGGACGGGGATAGGGATAGGGGAGGAACGGGGATAAGAATAGGTATTGGGGTCGGAATAAACGGTCGGTAATCGATATCTAGGTAGTGTAAAATGCAGGTGGCTCAGTGGGAAGGGATTAGTAAGTAGGCATCGGCGAGTATCCTGCATCCGTAATAACTATTACATTCAATGTGCTGTAAGAAGATCGTTGTTTTGCTTGCCTTTTATATGTTTACGTTTGCAATAAGTATAAGCAAAATGGAAAAAATTGTAAGCGATAATGCAAGGAACTACTTTTTACCCTACCGACCATAGCGTCGAGATACTGGCTATGTGGGTCGTATGAAGTTTCCCCAGTATAAATATGTATATAGCTAAAATACATACATATTCGTACCTACTACCTACTCTGTGGTCGCTGTGTAACAATTCTACAATCATTGCAAGAATTTCTTTAAAAACAATAGTAATATGTGTAAGGTACAGTCAGCCAAAACCGGACCGTACAGCAAATAGATCAGTTACAATGGCCCCCCAGTCGAGAATTGCCCCGCTTTACTTTAATCGAAATAATCGCGGACAGATGTACCTACAAAGAAACCTACGGATCCAAATGAAAATCTTATTTTTTGTAAACGTTTCAATAAGAATACTTTTATTACGCGGGCGAAGCCGCGGGTAAAAGCTAGTTAATACAATAAGAAAAAGACCTGTGACGCCAATCATCTGCTAGCCCTGGCACCTGTGGCCGTATCATGGTCGTGATTTTGTCATTTGTCATATCATGCGTCACTTTCGCACTTACATACTTGTTAGAACGTGACAGATATGGTGACAAATGATAGACAGCATACATGTCATATTTAGATAATCAAGTTGTACTTTTGATGATTGTCGCTACACATTGATAAGTTTTTTTCTTCTTTGCTTCCAAGCAAAGTTGTGACGAAACCCAAAAAATAATCACCTCTGGAAATCTACTAGCAGAATAATTCGTCACGAATTTCTCCAGCGTCGAATTTAATTGATGGTTTTTAGTGCATGCAGAGTAGTTCATAATTGGACCTCAGTAAGTACGCTAACGAGAGTCGCGCACATGCCAAAACACGCGTTGGATTTCCAGGAGGCTTGGCAGTGATTTTACAGACTGCCAAATTCAGAACACTAGCTTTGTCCTTTTCACACCTTGTTCTAAAGTGAAGGAAAGACTGCGACAAGATGATTCTCGATTTGTAATTCTAGTTATGCTTTTGAAATTCGTGTTTGTATTGTCTGTTGTTATTAGCTAGTTGATTTGGAGCTTGCGTCAAATGTTTTGAACGCGACGACATAGTTTCGGACTAAAATTGCATGAATTTTCCATTCCAATACAACGTTCGCAATTAGAGTTACATGACTGGACCTGGATATGCTGTATTAGTACATTATTTTTTGTATTTAATTTTAAGCAAAGGACGTGGGACACATTCCACAGAGTGGCAGCCCCATGAGGGCCATGAGTCAAACCGAGGATCCGGCAGACCTCGCCGGTGATTGTGGGGTAACTTGGACTCCTTTTTGTCAAACTGGCAAGTTGTAGCTGAAGACCTGGAAGAGAAGAATAGAAACGAGAGGGAGGGAGGCCTTTGATCAGCAGTGGGACACAATAGACTCATAATAATTTTAAACAAAATCATTCATGCCATAATTGTGCTTCAGACATTGAAAATAGGAACGAGTATAATATCATTTCGTTTGACTTCGCATACTCTTGAAATAACTTTTTAAAAACATTTTCAAAATATTCTAATTAATAGCAGCGTTTTACCTTACAATAAAACGCATATTAAGCGAAATACCTTATTTGAAGCCTATTTAATATATTGAGAGACAGCGATACTGCTTGTAGATGCGTAGCGGTTCACAGCAGGTACCTACAGCTGAACACCTGTAAACAACTTGCAACTCCAGTTTTACGATTCAGGTTTCCCCTTCCACCAGGCGACCCGTGCCGTAGGGACGGCAACGATGTTTCATCATTGGTTCTCAAAATATTAATTTAACCGAAGTTGCAATATACCACTTACCAAACGGTTGCATCATTTATGAATTCAAATGTGAAATGAAATAAAGACGTATCTTCGAAACTGAATAGTCTAAAAATGTTGTTTACTAGCAGCGAACAACAAATACCCTCAAATGGAAAAATAAATGTGCCTTGGTTTATTGCAACTGAGTGTTGTAGCCACAGGCGTAGTTAAAAATATAGGCTTCAAATAAGGTATTTCGCTTAATATGCGTTTTATTGTAAGGTAAAACGCTGCTATTAAGCTTCTGTACCGTTATTTGAAGCCTATTTAATATATTGAGACGTGTCTGTATTCGCCTGGTGGTCAAGAAACGCCAATGTGATTAATTGAATCGCCAATGGAAATAACAACTTCAAGTGCACTTCACACATCAGATACCTTGTGTACCTATATGGAGGAATGTGAATTGCAGCTGACAGCAGCTGCAGTGACTGAATGGATAAGTGCACAGTGACCTATTTTTCTATTGTAACTTATTATTCGTCGGTAAGGAAAGTTTGAAACATTTTTAAATTTTATGTATATACCTATTATGTATATACCCATAATGATATTAAAATAAATTATGAAAAACATGTTACTTTTTTATTTCATCCCCCTAACAAGGTCAGGTCATGACTTATGTTTACGTTTATTTCATTATAATATTCAATTTAATACACTTAGTATGTTTTTAATGTTTTGACCCCGACTCTGCAATTGCCAGTAAGTAGGGTTATTGCAGTATCATTAGGTACTTTTAGGGTATAAGCGAAAAACTTAAGTTTTGGATTGTGTGTCAAATTCCTCACAACTCGTTTATCTCTTTTCAGTATCATAGAATAATCGACATGACATAGGTACATTATATTGATATATTGATTTGCATGACATGATATTATTACATATGATATTATAGAAAACAGTTAAGGAACTGATCCATTCATTAATGCCTTATCCAAATAGTCACTATTTATTTCCGGCAATTACAGCATTACATAATAGACAGTGAATATTATGATTGCTGCCTTATGGCTATGACATGGCAAAATTTGGTAGCGAAGAAAAATTTCGCTCAATCGGCTACAACTTTAAAAGTGTATAACACTAATGTGCGCAGCTATTGAAAACCTTAATACCCATGGTATGACTAATGTTCCGACAACCATGGTTCTTTCGTAATGTACTTAATTCGTTTTATGAAATCTAATTTTAGTAATTTTCCCGAGCATTCTAGTATGCCGGAAATATTCTTGGCCTCTTGGGCTCCCATACTGAACCCATGTGTAACGTGGTTCCAATTTTATTAACGGAAATAATAATCTGGGCACGTTTGGTAAGTGCTAAAAAAAAAAATCTAATCATTCTAAAAAGTCTTATTATCATATATTGAGGATAAGCACACTTGTGAATTTTTCATCATTGAAAACTCCTAAGCATAAGATACTCTTTTGGTAAACGAATCTATCATCCAGGAAGGAAGTGTAAGTATATCAAGTAACAAGACTATTGAGGCTTTGTAAAAGTATAACTTAGTCATTCGTTATACATTATGAGTATACGTATTAAGGTCATTGAATCCATGTATGAATACAGTCCTAAACAAAGTACCTCCTGTGCAATTGGTAGTAGTGGTACTACAATAGTTCAACTTTTAATTGCCTTGGTTAACAGGCTACAACTTAACCTTAGACTTTTTGTCTGGAGAGTTCTCTCCCAGTTCCCTAATATTTTTTGTTAGTTATTTACCCAATATGTATGTACTTTCTGTTAAGCCAAGGATTGGCATAGGCTAACAACGCCTAGGCGGCTAGACGCACATGTGCGAAGCGTTTTATTTGTAATTTGTACACATGTTAAGCCAATGCTGATGATAGAATTTTCTTCGTATATAAATGCCTTTTTGTTTTGGGTAACCAGCTTATGAAAGCGCAAGATGTTACAATCAAATATTTTTCTCCTTAAGGATACGTATGTATGCGGCTAAGACCCGTGATTTTCGTTGGAAGCATAAAGATATATAATCATTCCATTATATGGCATGACGTAGCCTTCTGGTTTTGTAATGAAGAATATGATATTGAGGTTAAGGTACCTAGATCTGTAGTTCCGAGATCTGAGGTCCAAACAAAATTTTGAGACACTCATCAAACCCCATGGGTCATGGGCTTATTCGGCATAGCTTTAAAATTGTTTTGACGGTCCATCTTTATATGAGTATTAAAATCATTTTGAAACCACATCAAGTACTTATCTTGAAGAAAGGTAACTAACAAACCTATATAGGTTTGTTAGTTACCTTTCTTTAGAGCGGCAAGTCGATTTTAAGGCACACAGGGATCGGATATAAAAGCCAACATGATACTTAGAATCAATAAATATTTATTGACGCCCTTGCCAAGTCCGGCAGCTATAGGTTTTAACTTTCGACTTTTGATCTATTTCTGAATTCCGTTACAGAATATCGATCTATTTAAAGAGATTGTAAAGGAATTTTATCCCGCAGCACAGTACCTACCACAATGGGCACGCACGGAAATTATCAGGTCACAGCACAGGCTCATCTTCGGCCGCAAGGCAAAACAAACACTAATCGCGTCAATTACGACTTTAATTAGGACTGTTTTAGTCTCAAAGAGGACAAGGAGATCATTTTTCAATTTTTACTTTCTTGACCTGTTCCGTGCTTAAGACGAATCGATTCACTGAAAAAAATAACTGAAAAAGAAATAAAAAATCGCTTACTTACGCGACACGCTGCGCTCAAAGTGAATCGATCAGGTGCTCAGCTTCTAAAACATTTAATTTATAATAGTAAACGAACGGTAAAACCGTTTTCTAAAACGATATTTTTGATTAAACTTACAAAAAATTCCAAGAATTAAAGAATTCTAAGAATTTTTTGTAGTGAACCGAAATCTACAAGCAGTATCGCTGTCTCTCAATATATTAAATAGGCTTCAAATAATGGTACAGAAGCTTAATATTATTAAACTATCTGACAATTACTTAAAAGGTATATCGTAGTCAAGTCTTATTTTTGTTTAATTTACGTTTATGAAAAACAAAACTGATTAAAATATGTATGAGAATACTCGTTCTCATACGGTGATGTTAAAAAAGTCCTTTACTTAAAACTGAGTTTGAATAACAGCGGGGTTTAAGTATTCCGGGGCAAGTCGGGATCAACCGGGATAAACTTTTACTATTTATTCCTATCCTCTTCACTTAGTTTTTAAAGCTGGAACTAAAGTTCTAATTAAAACACCTTGTACTAGTATGACGGGCTTAAAAAATATGAATTTGTAGGTCACTAAATAAAATGCTAAAATTTTACATTCACAACACAAATAATGATGAATATTGAATAACTTTGTAATATGAATGTAGTACTTTTTATTTAAGATATGAAATGTTACATATTTTGCTGGTTAAAAGTTTGAAGATACCCAAACAATGGACAAGTTACAAACAGAAAAAGGTTTTTTTAAATACATTCTTACATTCTATTAGTAGGAGGTAGGGCATAGCGAATGATATTCCGCTTTGTGTGGTAGAGCACAGCACAGCGGATATCGTCTCGCTCGAATCTAGAGCAGAGCCCAACTGGGGAAGTACCTCCGCCTTACAGAAGACCGCAGCCAAATAGCACTAGACCCTACTCATAGTGTTGTGTTCCTACCGGTGAGTAAGGCTGCCAGAGCTCAACGAGGGTGCGGTGTGCTGATGACGGGAGGACTTACGGAACTAACTTGTTCCGTCTATTGTCCTTTGAGTCGTCGGCAACCCGAACCCACCTTGGATCTTGTACACTCCTTTTTGCTGTGTACTTAGCACAGCAAAAGGGAGTGTACAAGTTTCTAATGGGGTGGCAACGTGCATGTGACACTGTTTGAGTTGCAGGCGTCCATAGGTTACGGTGACCGCTTTACATCAGGCGGACCGTATACTTGTTTGCCACCGACGTAGTATTAAAAAAAAAACATAAAAAATTGAGAGAAAAACGAAAAACAAAAAACTGTCATTAAGATTTGAATTTAAATGTGTTTAGTTACTCTATTAACTAATTCCCCATGAAAATTATTATTAACATATTTCCATGTCACTAGGTACTCTTAGACTGAAGGTTCGTCTTTGTCATGAAATTGTTTGAAGACAATTTGTGAACGAATTATTTTGTTTGAAGCGAAAAGGTGAAGTTTTGCAAAGTTAGTTTTCATTAAGGCGTTAAACGAAGTTGAAACTTAGGGCAGGAAATTGAGCAATTTTGACATTACGTTGCGTGCAATACGCTCTTAACTTAGAGATTAAATAATGAAATACTATAGAATTTGCAATTTGTATTTGAATAACGCATAGGTACCTAATTAATTGGATACTATAACTAGAATCCATATTTAGAAATTTCAATATGTACCTAACTTGATGACTACGAATATATCAATATAATTTAGTGTGTTTATTTGAATTAATAACTTCTATTACCTATGGGTTTAACGAGCTCATTTTAAAAGCGGACCAATCCCGCACCACGAAATACTAAGTCAACAAACAAATTAATTGAAAATATACTTAAGTATTTTCAGTTGTCATTAACTTGTGTCTTGAAATCACTAAACAAAGTCTATGTAAACAATGCTTCATTTATATTAGAGACCAAGACTACTTAATGTATTTTAACTGACAAATTATTTCAGTGAAATGATTATTTCAGCAACATTAATTAACAATCAAGTAGCAGTCTACAATGCCTAATAAATTCTCTTTGTGGACAAGTGAATAGGTCTGAATTATTTACACAATGAAACAATGAATAAGCGCTTCGTCAGAAATTAAAAGCACTTGAGATCATTGGCGACCCTTGTCAGTGAAACTTTCAGCATGGCCCGCTACCCGACTCAAAACGTTTTTGTTGAGCCCCTAAAGCGTGTCACACACTACACGGAAACGGTAAGATATCTGTATCTGACCGCATATCTAAATATATACTTAAAAGAAGAAACTGACTGACTGACTGACATAATATCAACGCACAGCCGAAACCGCTGGTCCCAGAGATTCCAAATTTGGCACATAAGTAGGTTCCTTATAAGGTGTAGAGGAGCACTAAGAAAGGATTTTTCAAAATTCACCTCCTAAAGGGAGTGAAATGGGGGTCTAAAGTTTGTATGGGAAAACAAGATTAGATTAGTACGCGGGTGAAGCCACTGGAAAAAGAGTCTAACAATAAATGAACTAACACATCTCAGCGCAGATAATCCATATTATATCGTAAATTATCTGTAGGCGTCGATATATATCGAAAGTCGGTGATTTTATCTGCAGCAAAATATTTGTAACACTCTATACCCTACTATTTAATATTATAAATGGGAAAGTGTGTGTGTGTCTGTTTCTTTGTCCGTCTTTCACGGCAAAACGGAGCGACTTACTGACGTGATTTTTTAAGTGGAGATAGTTGAAAGGATGGAGAGTGACATAGGCTACTTTTTTACTCTTTCTAACGCGAGCGAAGCCGCGGGCAAAAGCTAGTCTTTCTAAAAACAATACCCCCCAAAAAAACAAGCTTTTTCAGTTAACATAATTAAGTGCGAAAGTATACTTACGAAATCGGCGAGTGTTTGTCAAATGATTAAGTTTTAATTCTCAGATAACATAATATCGTATCAGCGTAGTCTGTGAGAGCCTTAAAACGATACGGCATCGGCAAGTGTAAATTAACATAGTCAACAGCATTGTCCAATATTGAAGTTCTGTTCGGTTTGATTAAATTTGATAAGAGATACCGTAGTGGGCTGAACTTGAAGAGAGCCAATATTTCTTAAGAGGATACGGTAGCGAAAATGCTAAAATGGAAAGGAGCCCCCCTTTCAAATTGGGAATTTTAGTTAAATATACAAGTGTTATTAACTAGATTTATCGAAAAAAAATTGTCCATTAATAACAACTCAGTCAAAAGATATTTCAAAAAAATCTTTAAAATCGAGGTTCCGCTCTCGACTCTTTCCTCCTTCAAAACTTAATCAATCTGAACGAAATTTGAGAATCTAAATAAAGACAGAACGGATCCGTTGACGAAGTAAGCTGATCGGAGATTATTATTTTCGTCAAAGGTTTTTGTAGACTAGGAGGAAAATTACTAAATATTTTCCAAAACTACGAAGTATGTGATGAAATGATAAATTTATTTCAGGTTAAAAGTACATATTAAACTAATACAAATAAAACTACACTATGAACTAATATTAAACTATAACTAAACTAAATCCACCTATAAAATAAAACCCTATAAATAAGAAATTGAACCTAAGTGAAATTATTAAAATGATTAAAGTCACTCTCCGTTTTTTCCTGAAATTTACTTAACAAACATTATTTGAAAATAAAAGCAACCAGAATAATATACGAGACGTGCATTACACATTTTTTTGTCACAGAATACTTAGGTGTGTGAAAAATAGAAAACCGGTTTCCTTACTTTCAAGAAAATTGTTTTCCTAATATCTACCTGTGTATTTATTATTGTTGCGGGTATAATGTTGCCATTGTACCTACAATATAAAGGTTTAATATTAAAGGAAAATTGGTACTCTTCCGCAGACATATAAGACCTAACATTATTATGTTTCATAAAAGAAGAGAACCTAGTTTTATGATGAGCTTTCTGATATAAGCTAACATAGAATTTATAGGTACTGCTATTCTTTGATATTAATAAAAATGAATCATTTTACTACTTATCTAGAGGCGCGAAAGATGCACTGTATCCATAACGGAGGATTTTCGTGAGTAGGTACTTAGTAAAAGGCGTCCCCTTACCCAAAATCCCACCCACCAACACACCCACTATCACGTTCTTGAACTTCTGGGTTGACTGGTAGATAAGGCTTTAAAGCATGAAATCCGCATAAAGACGGCATAATATCAATATCTGATCTAAGTATCTGTGTGCTATGAGTGTACCATCTAGTATTTAACATGGCTTTCAGAAAGCTAAGGTTACTCGAAGTATTATAAATAAATAATTGCCGCTGCAGACATGCCACAAATTAAGCCAAAGGAAATTGCTACCATCCCCAAATGGCTTAAGTGTCGCTTCCGAGCATTACGCAACAAAGGATAAAAGGCACAAAAACATCTAATTAGAGAATCTTCATTGTAAAATAAATAATGGGACAGATAGCAGAGCAGTGGCGTTGAACAAAATTTCAATTATATCAGTGGAGGAACACAAACGGGCCGCGTTTCCTCCGTTTTCGCCTTCGGCCTTGAGTTTCTGTTTACATTTTGTTAACGGAATGAGTATTTAAAGCGAAATTTCTTACGTACAAATGTGCGTTAAAAGCCAGTGTGAGAGAGAAATTAGTTGTAGCGTGAAATCGTTGACTTCGTTTTGGACGTATTCTTAGAACTTGAGAGCGACTTGTGTCAGGCTTACAGACTTGTACCTATTATGGAAGGGACCGGCTTTGTGAAACTTATGTTCATATCTACGTAAGAAGTACGCAGAACTTACGCAACAAAGTGGATTGGATTATGTTTGTTCGCGAGCACGTTACCTTTTCATAATTATTATCATCGCTTAAATATTTAAATTAAGGAATATAATGTGAACCACAAGTGTTTTTTTAGTACTTGCTTATTATTTAACTGTTAGTATTATTTTTATTTATTATAAGTTTAGTATTTAGTTCAATTAGTTATATTTTAGTTTTGTATAGTTATTATTAAGTTTTGTATTGTATATAATTAAGTTTTTTATTTTAAATATTGTTGTTATCCGAAATAAACCGTTTTATAAAAGTTTTCTTTCTTTATCGCTACATTAGCTCTTTTACCATGCAATAAATAAATAATAGCATTGAAAAGTAAGAAAAAAACTTTAACTAGTACTCGTACCTAGCCAATGGAAGTGTTAAAAACCAATATAACCTTTAATCCGTGATGTAATATGTAAGCCACTGCTATGATAATACTCATATTCATACTCATACTCATTTATATGTAAAGCCATTTTACACGTCAAGATTTGGTAATAACTACAAGTATAAATACAACTAAAAATAATATAACATACCAATCTGTTCAGCTCCAAAATCCAAAAATCCAAAAATCCAATCAAAAATTGGGGTATAGGCAATGGACTAGTAACCTGCACCCTATCACAATTTTCCTTCAACCCCTTATCTGCTGAGGCACTGAACACTATCATTGTGCTCTGACATTTTTTTTTAATACAGACGTGATGGTGGTGGATGGTGATGGTACCTGTCGCAGGTAGATTATAATCTACCGTATTACATTACGGCTAGCCTTTTTTTTATTGATTGAAAACAAAGATTACAGTTATACAGTTTCTAGTTTTTTCGCCAAACTTACGTTTAACGGCGAAATGAAGCACTCATTTTCAAAGTTAGTACCTTAAATTATATTAAACTAGCGACCCGCCCCGGCTTCGCACGGATACTTTACCTACATATAAACCTTTCTCTAGAATCACTCTATCTATTAAAAAAAACCGCATCAAAATCCGTTCCGTAGTTTTAAAGATTTAAGCATACATAGGGACAGAGAAAGCGACTTTGTTTTATACTATGTAGTGACTAGCGACCCGCCCCGGCTTCGCACGGGTACTTTACCTACATATAAACCTTCCTCTAGAATCACTCTATCTATTAAAAAAAACCGCATCAAAATCCGTTGCGTAGTTTTAAAGATTTAAGCATACATAGGGACATAGGGACAGAGAAAGCGACTTTGTTTTATACTATGTAGTGAGTAGTGATAGTGATAGTGATGAAGACTTATTCTAGTGTTAATACATAATAATACATGGTTATTACAACACATGGTCGTTTTGCAATACGACGGTTTAACCATTAGGTAGACAAAGTTTCCGACTTCAGAAGTGCGGGACTAGGCACTTCAATTGTAGTATATAGTATAAACCCCTAACATCTCAAACAGCGTTAGAGCTGACTGCTCCGTGTTTCAGGCGAACCGTCGTTAAAAGTTTTTGGACAGATAACACGATTACACTTTTTCGTTTTGGAATTTAGTAGAAGTCACGTCTGTTCTGCGGTCATTACGTTAGAGTTTCTTAGGCGCTTTCTAATGCAGTTTTTTTTTCTTTGCCAATATAATTTAAAAATAGCACCAACATCATAAATGTATGAAGAGATGTCTCAAAACTTTAAGTCGAGTACTTGCGATTTTCATTTAATCACAAAATTATGAAATTTAATTATTCATCTTACCCTATAAAATGCATGATATTTTAAATATAACAATAATTATTTACCTTTACCTACATTACCATAGTATACAAGCTTGAGTAACCAAACCTTCTTACAACACGCAATAGTACATTACGATACAAGTGCGTAAAAAAGGAACGAATTTCCTTTTCGCACGTGTATCGTACGACGTTTTTCAGTACAGATGAGCCTCCGAAGTTTCGACCTGGTATATAATGAACCACTTTCTCGCACTAGTGCGTAATAAAAACAACATCTGTACTGAAAAACTATATTTTCAATACAGATGTTGTTTTTTACGCACTAGTGCGAGAAGTGGTTCATTATATGTTAGGTCGAAACTTCGGATGGCCATCTCTACTGAAAAACGTCGTACGATACACGTGCGAAAAGGAAATTCCTATCTCGTGGCGATTTAAAATTCGGTTTTGTTTTAATTTTCGTTTCGGACTTCCTTTTTTTCGCACTTGTATCGTAATGTACTATTAACATCATCATCATCATCATTGGCCTCAAAGTCTATAACAGACTATACAAGCAGTGTCAAGTGGGGCGACAGCGTTTTTCATGGCTATGTAAGCCAATACGGGAGCGACAAACACGACCACAACTCGGGCAGGTGAAGTGTGCACTTGGCGAACACGTATCGCGCTGATGACGCTTGGCGCGCTTACTTGCGAGTGTTGCAAACCAAGCATTGTCGTGGATTTTACGTCCGTCGAACACCAGTTTGCGCCATTTGTCCCTGTCCTCGGCAAGCTCTTCCCATGTGTGGGCCGGGATGTTGAAGGCGTGCATGGCACGTTTAGTGCAATCTTTATATCGTAACATTGGCCGACCAACGCTTCTTTTGGCATCAGCTACGACACCAAGCATGACACGCCGTGGCAAACGAGTAGGTTGCATTCGATGCACATGCCCCAGCCAGCGCAAGCGTCTCTGCTTTAGCAGCGCAAAGAGGCTGGGCAGCTGAGCAATCTCAAGCACCCTCTCGTTCGTGACCTTGTCTTTCCAATGTATGCCCAAAATGTTCCGGTTGCAGCGCATGTGGAATGCGTTGAGTCGACGCTCGTGCTTGGCGTACGATGTCCAAGTCTCAGCCCCGTACAAGAGTATGCTCAGGATGCAGGTTTGATAGACTATTGTCTTGGTTTTCCTTGTCAGGTGTTTATTTTGCCATACTCTTGTACTCAACTTCCCAAACATCGTCGCGGCTTTTCCGATTCGAACGTCGATTTCTACATCCAGAGAAAGGTTATTAGCTACTGTCGACCCGAGGTAACAAAACTTGTCAAATAGATATAGTACAATATAAAAAAACGTCACCAAAGTCATTGCATAAAAATAAAGTTTTTTCAGGCTGCACTTTAAACCCTTTCATCTACAATTTAATGCAAAAGCTCTACAATATTCTAGAGTGCCTCCACCGAAAACATTACTTTTCATAATTCACTCTGAGCACTAAAAGGATTTATTTGCCAAAGAGGAAAAATAACGGCGGGCAATACTTACAATTACTTAAACTAATTAATCGGTTGTTTTCCTGGGTCGTAACATCAGCATACTTTTTGCTTAATGAAGCGAGTAATAAAGTACGATCTCTGATTTGCCAGGGTTGGCCCCGTTATTTAATTAACCAGTATGGAAAGATTTCAAGAATAAGGATAAGGCCATTCAAAAAAAATATAGGACATTTTGACACAAATGAACTGAGTCCCACGTTAATCTCAAGATAGTTTGTCTTGTGGGTTCTCAGACAACGATATACATAATATACAAATACTAATATGTATACATAGAAAACATCCATAACTCAGGAACAACTATCTGCTCATCACATAATTAATGCCTTTACCGGGATTCGAACCTAGGAACCAACCTTGTGGAACGCTGTAAAGCGAATGGTTGGTGAGTTAGAATCACGCGCGCGTTTTTCCGCATAGATTACAAGTTTGGCTCGTATTATTACACATCGGTATTATTGACTGACCCTGGTTGGCACAATTTTTGGCGCTTGTATGCCGCGTCCTTTTGAAGTGATATGTAAGTCAGTGCTAGTAAGGAAACTGAGGCGAATTGGGATTTGACCCGCGATGTGGCTCTCATAATGTTTGCTACTTTTATGGTGATTGTGGAGAATGTGGAGTGGAACAAACCCTGATGATACAGATAAAGATGATATAGAGGTAGATAGTACATTAGTAGTCAGTGCGATATACAGGTAAAACAACACATAAGTACGTACAATTTGTTTCACATCGTTTTATGCACATTTTATAGTAGTCCACGTCTTTCCTGAAAAATATCACAAAGTGAAAGTTAAAAAGAATATTTTTTTATTAAATAAACACCTTGGGTCGTTTCTTGATGCATTTTCCATTGAGCAGTTTCCAGTTTCTACTTATTATTTTGTAAAAAAAAATCTTAAATATGTACTTACTTATTCATTGATGCAATATTTGGTTAAATTGTATCATTGAATATGCAATAAGATTCAAAATTAGTTTAGTAAAAGATCTTCAAAACTTCCAAAAAATCTAGTATCCCTTTACCCGCACCGGTAACCCTAGCTTAAAGGGAGCATTGCAATCTTCTAATGGGTCTCAAGTGTACGCCTAAATTATTGTTAGTCTCACTGTTTTCCGCCACTTGAGCGGAAAAATCCACACAATTCGCCCAATTTGCCAATAGTGCTCGTACACCATTAGCTTCCGACGGCTGCCAATTTGCTTTGAATTTTTAAATGCTGAGGGATGCTTCTATTTATCTAATTTTTCAGACTTGCTTCTGATGTTTTTCTTTTTTATCTTTTGGGAATATACTTAAAACGTTCGAAAAGTTTTTTTTTTCGAATAAACGCAGTGTAATGAAACTAGCATGCTAATTCTAACACGGTGTAAATGGGCCCTTACTATACAGTATGCATACCTTCTTTTAGATGTGTGCAAGTTCTAGGATTTGAAATCGATAAACTGTTTTAAATGTATATTTATTGAAAATCAATTCTAAGACACTTTAAAGGGGTTAAAGCTCGTAAAGCCTCTTAGGGACCATCCACACTCATAAGACGCAAGTCTTGCGGCGCGCAACGGACGTCTCCGTCACGCCGCCTGAATGTAATTAAAAAAACGTCTCCTCAGTACATTTTGTATAGGAAGGACGTAAGACGCGCTCCAGGCGGCGTGGCGGCGGCGTAGCGGAGACGGAGACGTCCGTTGCGCGCCGCGAGACACGCGACGCCTAAGTGGGGACGCTGCCTTAAAGAACTTTAATAAATAAATCGTTTTTAGATTATTTGTGATGATGATGTCGATAGTATCAATTATACCAAATTATTGCCGAATCATTAATTCATTGGTTTAATAAGCTTTGAGCTGAAAAATCGACCTATGAATTATTATTTCGTAAGTAAACTCCGCTTTCAATCAATTATCTAATATCAGTAAGTACCTAATAATAGTTTTAAGTTAGAATTTTCAAACAAAATAAACATTTAATAGAAAACCGTAATTGATGCCCGTTTAATTTCCACTGAAGCCCAAAATTAGTTTGCAAATAACTCGTTGAATTTCAACTATAATTTCAAAGACAAATAACATTGCATACCACACTAAACAAATATTTAGTATCTACGTAATTAACTCGTTTTACTAAGACTGTACGTTTACTAACTTTAAAACAATAATGTGTTTTAAACTAACACGTAACTGGCCAGAGATGTATCCAGAGCCCCTACCATGTGTTAATTACATATTAGAATACATGTGGCGTAGGCGAGAGGCTGGCAACCTGTCACTGCAATGTCACAATTTCGTTTTCATTCAACCCATATTCAACGCCTTATTTGCACTGAAAATTGAGTAGTTGCATGTGCTCTGTCTACCCCTCTATCGGATACAGCGTGATTGTATGTAGAATACCGATGTTACTAGATAGCGCAACATACCAGTCCATTCAAATACCTAAATACCTACACGTGTAACATGAGGAAACCGAATAATTTTAACGGCGTATTCCTCATCATATTAGAACAGTAAAATGTCATATAAACTTTTCTGGATTTCGCCTACTTTGAGAGTTAAAAAATTAAAAAAAATAACAATAACTTATTATTTCTCAGAACAAAAGCTATTTTGATGGCGATAATGCCGTTATCGGACATAATCAGGGGCAGCTCACTCCGCGATTCTATCGCCGCGCTACAAGTACCTACATGCCGGCGGCCGCGAGTTCGCGGCCCACTCAGTGGTGACGACCTTCGCGCGACGCATTAGAATTCAATGTCGGGTGCTCGCGTGCGTTCCGTTTGTTAATGTAGGTAAGAATTTAGAATGGCGGCATTTTGTGAACATCAAAGGAGTGAGCCTTCTGTACTTGTACTATTATAATATATTCTGTGACGTAATCTAACTATCCTCGTTGATAAATGTCAAAAAATTACTAGTAACTAATTGCATAAAAGTATTTTCTTATAAAAAAATGAAAATTTTTATTTTAAGTGTCACTTTTACTAATAACATTTACTTTTTATGTGAAAATACATCCAAAAAAAAATTAATAAAAATTACACAAAAAAAATTTTTTGCCCAGCTTGAAGTCATATAATAACACTTTATCGTTATTTCGCCCTCAGAAATGCGTAGTTAAAATCTTTCGGTTCTCTCATGTTACACCGTGTATAATAAAACTTGCACCATGTAAATGGGTCCTTATTTTCGAGTGACGTATTCTAAAAGGTCAAGAACTCATAGTAGAAGTTTCTAAATATGCAGCCACCATTTGCGCTCCGAAGCGGTAAATATATTTGTAACAGGGTCTCGCCCAAGGACAAATGCAAACCGCCATGAAATTAACAAAGCTACGGGCTCGTTTTTCGTCGTCGGGCAGCGTTTAACGGTTGATGACAGCCCGCGGGCGATGCTTCCAAACAAAGGACTACTGTAAACTGGACCGCAAGGGAGAGGACGGGTGGTGCAAGATACAAGCTCTAACTTTACTGATATGTATTAGTCACCTTTTAGAGATAATTTTTTATCAGTATAAACGTCAAAGCCAGCCAGAGTCAGCCCATTTGATGGCGTTCTAAAAGTCAATGCCAATACTGATACTCAAACGACAGATGCTTTAAAAGAACGAGAACTACAGAATTAAACGCCATATTTAAATCAGCCCTATGGCTGATACCTATGTATTTAGAGATGGTGGTAAGATACCTCGGGATGCTAAAGGAGAATGGGCAATTTGCTATGGGCGGTGTCCCATGAATGTATACTGATCAGACATATCTTGTTTGAAAGGTCCTAATTTAATGCAGTTACTTGAGCGTGTTTGGTACTTTCAATAGAACGTTGTAGGGACCAAAAATTTGTACATAATATTTTTCTTTTTATTAGGGAGGAAAGCGGCTAGGGGTTTTTAAGATTTTTAGTAAAACTAATGGATACATAGAAATGGTTTGACATATCAGAATAGTTAGGAACACGCTAATACATAGTTGCAGAAGGTGCGGATTCAAGTCCCGTTGGACGCGTATTTTTTTCCTTTAATATAAAAATACTGGGAAGCGAGCCCGCAAACGCCCCGTACACACCTGGAGGCGAGAACGAGCTGAGGGAATATGGACTGACCTGAAACGAGGCCAAGGAGGTGGCTCAAGTTAGAAAGGCGTGGAAGGATCTTGTGGGGGCCCTGTGCACCTATGCGCCTTAGGACATTCAACAACATAAAAATACTGCAGTTTCCTTTGCCTTGAACCGATGTCTGAGACCGCAACAGCGACGTGGCCGCTACACCTGGTTGAATTTCGCAGCGGTCATGCCGAACTTTTAAGGGTAAACGGTAGACTTGTTAAGGGAATTATTGCTTTTCCGAATGCCGGTTGAAATGTGTGAACGAATTTACCCACGTCGTATTGAATATTGTGAACGCAAATAAGAATAAGATAAAATGACTTTTTACGTAGGAATATTTTGAAAAGTTATAAGATTCTGGTTATGGCGGACTAATAATATCTAGGTACTTACTATTTATATGTATAATATATAGAAACTAGGAATGCACCGACAAGTCGGGAACGACGATTATCCTTCTGGTAAATTTGTCGAAAATAATTTTCTGGTCGACTAGCCGACTAGTCGGCCGACTAATCGGACCCCCAAGCGCCAACTAGTCGGCATTTATAGCAAAGCATAAGCTTTGTTGCAAAATATAAGAAACGATGTAAAATGAGCAACAGTGTCTTAAAATACCGTACCGTCCCAAGAAATATAAAAGCTAACGGTTTAACATCATGATTCGCTTATCTAAAATCGGGTATCACAAAATATTTACGGTAAATCGATGATGAATTTCCTTTGAAGTGAACTCCTCTTTTTGGGGCTTAACGCCAAACGTTCATGAGTGGCACTTCAAAATTAAAGACCCGTCGAAGTTTGTTTTTTACTTAAAAAATGGATTTTTATAAGACATTTTTCATTGACAATTAAACTGTTTAAGTACTTGATAAATTCGGTAAAAAAGTGTCAAAAACTTTTTTTGAAATAATTAGGGCCACTTGCATCACTAACTCAAGTAGTAGGCTGTCAACTGTCAAATAAAATGATGGGTTAACCCTCCATTTCCGGTGGTGCAAGTGACCCTTAGGTATCTAACGAATTCGTGAAAAAAAGTTGTTTCGATTACTTTCAGTTGTTTCACTATTTTGTGTTTTTATTGTCATTTGGGTTCAAATCCCAGTAAGGGTATTTATTTGTGTGATGAGCACAGATATTTTTTCCTGAGTCACGGATGTTTTCTATGTATATTAGTATTTGTATATCACATATATCGTTGTCTGAGTACCTGCAACTAGAGATGGGTAGTGAGTAAATACTCAAGAGTAAATATCGAGTAAATACTCAGTATTTACTCAAATTACCCGTATTTACTCGTTTTTACTCAAACTGGTGGGTATAAACTATTTAGCGTGCTGAAATGGAAATACAAATTAGAAATATTGGTGTATTTTGTTATCGGCTACTAAGTTAAGTAATCAAATTTATATGAACTTCATTTTAAAGACGTGCTCTCCATACATGTAACTATTTTTCACAAAAATAAAATTCAGAAATTACCAGTGTGTATATTATATACATCATCTGATAGGTCTTTAAAAATTAATTGAATGTTTCTAAAAAAGTTTTTTAATAATATGAACAGTTTTGGAATAAAACGATAATTAAGGCCGAAATAATGTTTATACCTTTATAACTTTCGAATTCGTTGTTGGAAAAATATCAGAAACCGTCAAATTATTGCCCATATAATACAAAACACAAAACTAGTACTTTAAACGCCATCAGCTGAGCCATTTTTGAGTTTTCTTTAGAAAATCCTTAATAAAAGGTCGTAAGTGCCACATTAACAATCACTTCCGAACGTCATGCCGTTATCTAGAACATCAATTTAATTTAAGTGTCATACTTTTACTGTAAATACCTGCTTTTTTAAAACAGAACTGCTAACTAAACATTATCACTATTTTTTTCTCACAATGATTACCTCTTTTTCGACAAACTAAGACTCCCATAAGCTTCTAAGAATATAAATATCATTTAAACATGTCCACAGAGTTAAAATAAACACGACTAAGTACTTAAATCTCATTTTATAAATTATTTTTAGGTAATAGTTTCTACTCACCCAAATGAGTAAATACGAGAATTTACTCGGTGCTTTGAGTAAATTACGGGTAAATACTCAGTATTTACTCACCCCTACCCATCTCTACCTGCAACACAAGCCTTCTTGAGCTTACCGTGGGACTCAGTCAATCTATGTAAGAATGTTCTATAATATTTATTTATTTATTTATTTGCACGAAAATCTTTAAAAAAGCCCCTAAGCAAACAAACGTTATCCAAAATATTTTCTCTAGCAACAAAATACTTTGCAACAAGAACACAAACACGATCCCGATATTCACTACATTCCGAACAGTCGGCAGCCAAAGCTACATTATTAGGTTAAGATAAGCAGCGGCAATAAATTCGACACTCCGCGCCGTCACCTCGTATAAAACGCACTGCGATTACCTGTAATGGCACAATGGGGTTATTGAATCCCACCTGCCATTGACAATGCTCTCTTAAATATAAAGTCGCACGCGCAGTGCGTGTGTTTATGCGAATAACTTGGGAAATTGACGGCTGCGTAATTGAATAAAGTTTTTCAAATATTTTTTGCATAACAGAAACTTGGTTGTACGATTATAAATACCTAACTAATCCATATACTTTTTTACTATAGCAGATAAACGTCCTGGATGTACAGTTGTCCACACCGCAAGTTAGGTCTAAGGAACGTAATAGAATTAAATCAATAGTAATTGTTGGTGAAAATTTGACTAAAGAACTATTTTTATCGGTTTAATAAAACAACAGCTAAAACTCGGCTATAAACGTATTTTACTGCCATATCAAATTATGTAGAATTCATCAGTTTAAGGTACTTTACCCTTTTTCATTTTACTCGGTCATTGCTCCTAATAATGTTGTATATTCTTATACAGAAGTTTATTAAGTACGTAGGTAGGTACATGCATAGAATGCGAATGTAGAAATCGTGTTTATTTTCTACATCTCATATTTACTAACTACGGTTTGAAGTTAGATCTTACTGTGCAATGTTTAAGGTTGATTCTGCAAAGTAACAATTTTGTCAGATACGTTTGAGAGAATTTTAGTAGTGGAATGTTTTCTTTGCAGCCACTAAGTTTCGCTTGGAGTCAGTACTTGTATTTTGGCGGCGACTTTAATCTTCGGAATTTAAAGTTGGTGGTTTGAAAGTTTGTTCATTAAATAACTGCTTAAAGTCAACGGGATAGAAGAGAAATATTACAAGTAGCGTACAAAAGCTCATTTATTTTAATTGGACATTTCAAAGTCAATTTTACTGTTGTCAATTACTGGTACACGGTATTGATCCCTAAGATACGACTGTAATGATGATTAAACTGAGATTATTAAACTAAAATGATTGAATCCCGACAGCGGCAACGTTATCAAAACCAATCAATGTCTGATTCGTATTCAGACTACATCAGCAACACCTCTTCTTCCTGGCACAACTGTCAAAAACGCATTATAATAGGACGCCTGTTAGGAATTAAAAAAAAAGTACTGTACGTGCTTAAATATTGATAAACACTGAAAAACCGTCAAACGTAGGTGATACATAGAATGAACACAATAGAATAATCTAATGTAAAATGTGTTATTCCAGAATATGTTCTAGGCTTTTGTTATAAAACAAGTTGAATATACATATCGCAATTTTTATCTTTTTCTATTTTATGTGTGGTTTTTTACAATATAATGTAACCCAAGTCTCGAAATGGTACTCATATTATCTATTTAATTTGCTTCGCCGTTAAGTATGTTTTAATCAATATCATTACCATTGCAGCGCACTACCAAAGTATTCGCAGCTGCAACAGATAGCCTTATTAAAGCCAATTGATACCCTATCATCGCTCATTCCTAGAATAAACCAATCGTTGCAGCATAATCTTTAAATTAATAAAGTAAATCGATCCGACTCCCGTTCGACTGGTTTCTGTTTGTTAAGGCATGTCAAAATGTAATCTAGCCGCGGACACTTGCAAATGAACGTGCATCACTCCTTTACAATACAAAAATTTTATATACACTTTTAACATACGCTGCTCAAAGGAAACTCAATCTTTATTTCCCGGAATAGGTCCCAATGCCGCGGACATTTATGTTGAACAACTGCAAATAAAGCGATGTAGTGTTTATTATAAAGCTGAGTGCATACGTGCGAGCTTGCATGTCCTAAGTATAGCTTCGTACGAGGGCAAATGTTATGTCAAGGCGAATGCAGGTAATTAATGCAAAGTGTAGCTAAGGACTAATTATGTAGACAGGTTAGGTTAGGGGAGTCTAGCGAATGTATATGAGCTGTTGGGCATATCGCACGAATGTTGGCATGTTAATTGCTTTTGTGATTTAAATTAATGGATGAAGGTAGTTTTATCAGGGCTGTAATTTCATCAAAGGAATTATTCCTGCTGACCTCCTGTTTCCTAGCGATTCCATAATTACTCAGTGTTCTTCTGCACAATAATAAATATTTTCTGAGTTTGCACAGCTTTGACATCGAGTTGTAGAAATATTTTTATATACAATAAAGGTTTCTGTTATTGCTGCTAATGGTAAAATCGTACTACTTCCCTCTCCATACATATATGTATTATAAATTCTAAAGGCGCCGCCATATGCAGTTGATGTCGTGTATTAAATAATTCGAGTCAAATATTTTAATTTCAACTATTTAGCGACTGATTAATATGCTGAAGAAGTATATATTTTTACCAGCGATCATTTCCGCATGATTTCTATCGTAATAAACAATCAGTGTGCACCCAGCCTAACAAAACTCGTTTTGCAGCCAGGAGAAGTAGAGACAGTATAAAAGGATGTTAATTGGTGTTCCTTACTTTCTGAAGATAATTGAGTCGTAACTAGGATGCTAGACAATGCGAATACCTGGCGACACAGTCGCGCGTCGCGCACCTTGTATTTGCATACAGAGGCCTTTAACTTGCGTGCAGAGGTATTCCGCGGTAATTACTTGTAACAGAGTCTGAACATGTGTTTTGGTGTTCGATTATCTCCGAGTTTTTATCTCGATATTTAAATTATTAGCACAATTATTGCAGTACGAGTTCTAAAGGGCATCGATATCGTATCTGCCTTGCATGTCCATCTGTTATCACTTTTGCAATGCATGTTTATATTTCTTTTTATTGATGTCTTATTTTTAAAAGAAGTATTAAATTTGTCTGTAGGTCCCTAGTAACAGTATCATGGCAATTCATAGCATGGTATAATAAAAACGCATATTAAAATATTATTTCAAAATATTCTTTTTGCCCGCTTAACCGGAAACAAAGTTTTCTGAGTTCACGCAAAAGGACGAAAGTAAAAATATGAACCACAAAGCGTTCTTGCGGTGGCTTTGTATCGTTTTCAATCTACGTTATGAAAGGATGTTGTAACCCACACAAAGCAATATGCCTGAAAGCTTAATAAGTATTAACTGCCCACTCGGCCAACTTTGACCAAATTCTGGTGTAGCATTAAGTATTTAAGATTTTTGAATGATTCACGGTTATTTTCATTAGACTTATATTGACCGGGATGTAGACCGTGATTACCTTTTTGATTTTTGTCGAGCTCCCGATATTTTGACGCTGTTGCAGTTGCGGTCGCAGTTTTCCGTGATCATGATGCATGCAACTGCGTCGAAATATCGGGAGCTCGACAAAAATCAAAAAGGTAATCACGGTCTATATCCCGGTCAATATAAGTTTATAGTTATTTGTTATGCAAAGGGGCAAAGTTGTATTTTAACGCCGAGTGTGGAATTGAAAAACGAGCAAGTGGAAGGATTCTATAGTTGAACTACGAGCGAAGAGAGTGGTTCGAGAATAGAATCCTGAACTTATACAAGGGGGCAAAGTTGTTTTTAACACACGAGTGAAAGGATTCTATAGTTGAAGTAAAATACTTGCGAGTTTTTGCACACGAAGTGTTAACACAAAACTTTTCCCTCACTATAGCGAGGAAACTACAACGCAAAAAAAATGCGTTTATCACTGCTTCCAGTAGTTCCACAGGTGGTAAATCATCTTAATTACTAGATTCACCTACTTTTATCAATTTTAAAGCAGTTAATTTGACTTTATTCAAGGTCAAATTACTTTACCCACTAGTGGATAAAATGCGTTTTTACCCGCTGATATTAAAGGACAAAACACGTGTTTCCGAGCTAGTGAGGGGAAATAGTTATTTGTTTAAGTAAGGGTCAATCCGCGGCAAGAGTAACATGAGTCACGATTTTATGACATGTTCCATTTATTCACGATGCAAGTTCAAATGATAATCCCGATATTTATGCATAGACCCTTTCATTTGCAGTTATAGTTCAAATAAACAATCAATGAATTCGTGACTCACGTTACTTTTACGAGGATTCACCCAGAAACAGTCATCATAATAATCTTAATGTTGTTTTATATAGCTTTTCAAGGAAATTCCGCTTAACGTAGGGCAAATATTCCATTTTGAAAAGAATTCTTTATTGTATTGTATTATTTCTGTATCCGAGTAGGTAATTTTTTATTAAAATAAATAATGCTTATTCTTCTTTACTAAGGTATTTTTATATCAATCGATAAGTCCAATAAAATGTCAATTTAACTTATCTATAAGTACTGTGAAAAGAAAAATAAACCGACCGGCGGAGGTGTGAATTTAATTTTTTCCTGTAGTTTAAACATATTTAGTATTGCTCGCTGAAATTTTTGCTTGACAAAAAAAAAAGGTTAAAAAGATGAAAAAATGAGGTTATATTTTATTTAGAATGCAGCAAGTATCATGCCAGTTATTAAAGAGAGACCATCAAACGTTCCCGAGCATCGTTAAAAAAACTTTCTTACTCTAAATTCTCTTTCAACAGTTTTCCGTCGAAAAAGCTCAGGGTGTTCTATCCGTCAGGAAAGTTACGGGAAAACACCGAAAACATTTTCTAACGAAAGCAAAATTAATTATAGAAAATTGTTTGGAACGTTTAATAATATTTTACCTCGCATTGGGTTTAAACTTTTAAGACGTGTTTTCTCGTTACGAGTTAGCGAGGGGAGGGGCAGGGGCGACATCAAAGTGAATTAGCGAATGTTATCTAGGGGCGTCCGCTTGTAAGCCGCTTTGAAGTTAGACTACCTGCAGAGAACTCCGCTGAAATGTGCTAAAGCGTAAGGCGTTTTATTTTGATACGACTCCGGGTGAGGGCTTAAAACGCGATACATTCATTAGAAAAAAGTACACCACATTTTGCTTTAAAGATTTTCCGCTTTAAATTGTAACTTGCGTTGAAAAAATGCTCCTATTTCCTAGCTAACGTCGTCATTTTAACAAAGGAGGGTGAATAGATCTCTCTTATAATAGAGCTTCTGAAGGGGTTGGTGCCGAAAAATGTTCATGGATTTTTGCGGACCTTTTTGTGGCGCAGCGAGCTCGAGATAACGTCGCGCTCGCTCGGTCTAAATGCAAAACTACCCGCAACTAATTTCACATTACAGCGGGCGACATGAGCTCCGCAACGATGGATAGACGTAAAATAGCTGTCCCTCAGCTTACTTTACGGCGAAACAAGAAAGTAGAAATACTATGGTTTACGTTGTTAATGTAGGTAATGCAAGATTAGTAACATCATGAGTGAAAATTAAAGAAAGAACCGTACAGTCATTTTAACTACCATGTGCGATTTTAGAAATAGAATTATTCCGTTATATTTGAAATATAGCATCTTTGTATCATTGCACAATAAAGCTGCTCAGACGAGATCAAAGGTAGCTAAGTGGGTACGGTGCCAAATGGTGTTGGGAGAAGCTTTGCTTTCAAGCTTTGTTGGCGCTTGGCTCATATTCAGTAAACAGATTTTAAGTTTACAGTGAAACTGGAACGAACCACAATGCTGCAAAACGAAACGCTCTATTCTGTCTAACTAGCCAAAGTCACAGTCGCTTACGCTTCGGAAGCGTATCGTAGCTAGCCCTTTCGCTCTTCTGTAGTAGCGCGACAGAGCCAGACTGCGTTTCGATTGCTACGTAGCGTCATCGATAGAACTTCGGCTAGTCCGGCTGTTTTTACGTCTCGCGGTTTCGTGCGAATATTTAGCGAACAAATGTGAACTGCGGCGTTTCATATTTAAATCCGAAAAAGGAATGTGGGCGAGTACTTTATGCATGTGCTTTTGTACCGGCATGCATTATTATAGTGTAAATACCGGCTTATATATTTTTTACATGATTACTTTTTCAAAGCGAATATTTCTGACGTTTTTATTCAAAAGGCGCCTCATTGTTGGTTGTCTGTAAGATTGATTTCATATTGAAGCAATTATACAAATAGCTTTTTATTGACGCCCGATAAATAATCAAACCGTTTTGCGTTTTAATTGAATAAGACAAGCGTTTTGATTAAAAATGGCATGCTCCTAAGTCATTTTCTTTATCTTTATTCGATGCTGCCATGTAAAAAAACTCTATGAACTACAAAAAAGTAGATTTTGAGCATCTTCAAATCAAAATACAGATTATTTTTTACTCGCAATACATTTTTTGACTTAATATGTGAAGCATAGTCCATATTCAGACAGTGTCCGCAGGGAAAACTTCCCAGGACAGCGCTCCGCGGCTCGTTCGGAATGCAAATTTGAAAATAAAGACGGAAGGGAGAGGCGGAAGACTTATCTTGAAGGTTCAGGAAAATATTAGAAAATAGTTAAGAAAAGTAATAAATCGATTTTAAAGGAAAGTATATTATTCCTATATATTAAACTAGATGAAGTGTAGACTTTTCCAAATCGATATAAATATCTAAAGAAATATTTTTGTATACTTTGATGGCAAATATGCGTAGGTACCTTAAGTAGTTGAGTTCAGACCATGAAGTGCTAAAGCCGTTAAGTTTAGGTTGAGAGAAAGGGACGAAGCTATAGCAGTTCCATAGCTCCGTCCCTCTCTCTCAACCTAAACTGAACGGCTTTAGGCGCACTTCATGGTAGCCCCCCTGGACGCTTAATCGTTGACACGTTTTTTAACTTTCATACTCGATAAAAAACCCGAACATCAAGAAAGTATTTTATAATGCGAACAAACTTAAAAACTGCTAAGAATAGGCACTTCAAATAAATTGGTAGACAGGTACCTATTAGAGCGAAAAAATATTTAAAATGAAAACTTAAATAATTTCAAAAAAATTCTCATCTCACTCTCAGCAGAATATGTATGCCTTTTATGCTAGGTTTAAGGTGAAATACAAAGTTAGTAATCGCTTGTCATTTAAACCATATCATTTTCCTTCCCAACATCATAGCCTTAAGCCGTAGCCTCAATTTTTTGTTCTTTACAATAACATCGTCTGCGAATAAACTCGTATTACAATAAAACCTCCCAACATATATTATAGTAGTATAAAGCAGAAAATACCGCAACATTTATTCCGAGCTAAGGACAAAAGATGGACCACAGAATATGTTTTCGGGAACCTTTTCTTTTTACTTTCACTTGTATAGCAATCTTTATTCGTTAGATACTCGCAAATAAATAAAATAAAATAAAATAAAATAAAATAAAATAAAATAAAATAAAATAAAATAAAATAAAATAAAATAAAATAAAATAAAATAAAATAAAATAAAATAAAATAAAATAAAATAAAATAAAATAAAATAAAATAAAATAAAATAAAATAAAAATAAAATAAAATATCTTTATTTCAGACCAAAGTCCATACAGTGAGCAAAATACATTTTTAAAAACTTATTCTAATTCTAATTAAAGTGCCTTGGTAACAGCCACATACACTCAGTTATATGTGTAGGTGGCCACCACCGAGTGCATTCTAGTCCAGTGTATGAGGAGCTGACTATCCCAGCGATCAGCTAAGACGGCCAGAAGGCTGTTCCGGCTGCCACGCAGGCGGCACAAAGATGCCGCGCACCGCGCGCGCAGCATGGCCTGGAAACCATTACGCGCGCATGCGCGAACATTCCCGATGCACTACACCAGCGCGGCAGCCGCAACAGCGCCCTGAACGCATTGTTATACTGGACGCGGAGGTCACCCAGCGCCCTCTGCGTACAGCTGGCCCATAGTGCACATGTGTATAGTGATGTGCAAAAAGCTTTAAACAAAGTTATCTTGACAGGCACTGTGCATCGCCCGAACCTATGTGCCAGCATGTTCGCCCTGGTCGCCAGCGCCCTCCGCTCCCTCTTTATATCCTCATCGTCACACATATCATCACATAATACATGGCCAAGGTACTTAAATACATACACTCTTTTTAATGGTACTCCATTAAGCAACACTGGAGGAACCTCTTCAGGACACTTATTACCAGATTTAAAAATCATTAATTCACTTTTAATGCATAGGCAAGTTATTTAAGTATTAAATAATTTCTCAAAATGTTTCACAGAACAATAAAGAATTGAAATAATCAAACCAAGACTAATAATGGTCTATTGTAGTCCAAAAGATTTCAAGAGAAATACATTTTGTTAAATATTTACGTAAGTCGCAGAAGTCAATTTTCTCTAAATTGTTGAGACGGCAAATTATTTTGTTGACATTATAACAAAGAAAAGCTGAGAGAAAGATGAAAACTGTTAAAACAGAAACCATTTTTCTCGTATTAAATTATTGTTTGACATAAAATTTTCCGTGCTTTATTCCTATTAATAACGAAATAAATAGGAATTCTCAATTCTAAATTTAGCGTCCAGTAATCCAGTTCAGTAATGCCATCTAAATAACTATTTACTACCGTTATCTAGACTATTATTTCATGCAATTAACAAACAATTTATGACTTAATAATTACAGCTAAATGGGCAATCTACGTCACCATTGTCCATTTTAAAGTCTAACTAACCTCTGGTTATTAAGGGTTCGAAATATAAATTGATGGAGTTGTAAAACTCAATCAATTTGCTAAATGATTCCAAGTATGAAGGCAGTTTAAATGTTTACTTTAATTACATGAATGAATGAAATAATGAAAATAGTTATTAACAATTGTTTACTGGAATTATAGTATTTATAGCAGAGGGTGGGCCAATGATAAATGCATAAAAAAATTAAATATTTTTGATTTAAATAAAAAGTATACATTTAGAATTTTTAATGGTCATTCTTTCTATACATATGTATACGGCCTAATCGAATACTTCGGATTTGTGTCTTTTCCTGCCGATTTTTTTTTTCTACTGCCTCAATAGGTACATCAAGTACACATTCGAGAGTTTCAGTTAATTGTTGATATTTCGATTGGTATCAGTATTGATATTGATGTTATGGGACATTATAGCAGTAGAGTCGTGCATTGAGCATCTACGTATAGATATCGCGAGCCGATATCGCAAGTTATTTGCAGAAGTTTGTTGGATAACGAGCTTTCTACGGGAGACGAAGTGGCCGCTTATTACACTGTACAGTGTAATTTTGAGTTTATTCTTCTTCTTCAACCTAGCGTTTTCCCGGTCAAGCGCCAGGATCCGCTTTCCTGCTGTATTTTCCACTTCGCCCGGTCTTCGTCATCCTTATAGGTGTGAGATTGTTCTCTCTGTAATTTTGACTGTATTACCTGAGCAATTTTTAGTAAGGTTTAGGGAAAGTATCCTAGGCGGATATGTAATGATGATTTATACGTAGGTACATGTCAACGTCCAAAAACTGTGTTGGAAAAACGAACGAGGTAGAAGGCTTTTACGCAAAAGTAAAAGTAATTGGAGTTAGGTACAGTATACACAGATCCCTTATCACGCATTATTAAGACATTTAGAGTAGGTATTCAGAATCGATAATTAATTATTAAATTTTACTGTGGCAGTCAAGAATAATATAAAAAATCATTCAATATGTGACTCTCGGCCTTACTGTTTAATTTCATTCCAATTTCAAGCAGACATATTGGAATAATATAAAATTGTACTTTTAAACTAAAAATATATAATGTCTATGATGTTTATTCAAACCTTTGCTTGCAACAGATCTACCCATTTTGTTATAATAACAATAAAATAATTAGATCGGTTTAATATCGATCCGAATCGTTCTAAACATCGGATCTCCAGCAACAAATTGACGTCAAGTCAGATCTATTAAAAGTTTCCGACTCGATGACGCGCTCGATTCGGAATCGCCCCCCGGATCATATAAAAATACATTTTCTTGTGTAATCGGGATTTAGTCAGGATATACCAACATTTTATTACAATATACAATACCTAGTTTTCCCAGTAATGCTTTTTTTAGTTATACAACATTTTGACTCAGTATTAACATAATTTTAAAGGTTCTTGGTAGGTAGTAGGATATACCAACATCTTGGTAGACAACATTTTGAAATTAACATAATTTTAAACGTCTTACTTTTTTAAATCCCCTATGTACCTTTCTTGTTCTTTATAACGACCATTATTTACCTATAATTTGTTACACTCATAATTTTCCGTTTCCGCAACCTATAAATCATTCTTGAAACTTTATTGCAATCCAGGTATTTAGTGCCAACGTTTTCCGCGTCGTAAAAAGTAGGCCACAGCAGTTTAAACCACTACCAAGATTTTTTGAATACATAATGCTAAATCTGTTTCTTATGATGCAGAAACGTCTTCAAGTGATTTTTAAATTAAAGGAAAAATATTAAATAGCAAAGCCAGAGGTCACAGGTTCGAGTCCTGCCGGAGGTGTGAATTTTTCCATTTTTCCATTTTTTCCTTTGATTTAAAAATAATACATGATAGCGTTAAAGTGGTTTTACATATTTCTACTTTTGTTTATGGTTCTTTATTGACACATTCATGTAACAAATAATTTGTTTCTGTTTTTCTTTGAATTAGTTGTCAATATATTTTCCAAGAAGCCGTTTTAGTTCCTCTCCCTAGTTATCCCTTTTAGTCCACAATCTCGCACATCTTATTGTCACGAAAAAATTATATAATTTTTTGGTTCTAATATTGTAGCCTTTTGGAGGCGCTGTTCATTTCCTCAATAGAATAAATGTAATTTATTCATTGCTATTAATTAACGTATTCTAAACCGTCAAAATTCACAGTTTAGGCTCAAGTTCTAGCTCAAAATAAACAAAAAACTTTGCCGAGTAGCTTAATTTTGTTAGCGATGTTGGATTGCTTTTAAATCGCCGTAAGTAATCGTCCCGTTGGACGTAATTAGTTCAATTAATTACTGCCATTACACCAGGGCCCGTCGATAAACATAGATTTCGCGGCCGGGAACCGATATTTGCTTAACTTAAGGGCCGATCGGCATTTGCACAGTTGAAAGCATTTAATGTGCAGTCTGTATCAGATTCACATTATCAGAGCGCCCGAGGTGAGGCTCGTATACGAATAATATGATAGCCTCCGCAAGTTCTAATCCTGTTACTTGTCAGTTCTTATTTTATTATTCCGAAAATTGGCTTGCTAGCAGAAACTAGTCATCGAACCTAATAATTCGTAGGTATATGAGAACTAGCCAACTCAGATCTTAGGCTACAATACTTATATTATCCTAAGTTATAAGAAGAAACGATATTTTTATGTTGTTATAAGTAAATTTTAGGACTTACCATTCGATTGAACTTGGCACCAATTAAATCTCACTTTTTATTTAAGTCAACGACCAAGGCATATGTCATAATATTAAACTTTGCTATCATTTCACATAAATTTAATTTAATTTAATTTATTTATTATATCAGACAACAAAGGGCCCATAATGGTTAGTACTTATACATTATTGGATATTTTAAAAACTACCTGTTAGTATAACATAAACAAAAAGTAGACACAATAATACAACAATAAAACACTCACCTAGTGGCGGTCATGACACACTCAAAATGCCGCGCTATAGGTGAGTCATATCGGCAGGCTATAGTGGCCAGGATGGGGTTGGTACTGGCCCGCACTCTACAAAGCAACGAATGAGTTAATGTTTTTGATGGGATAATAAGATAATAATACCAATACAAAACAATCAATAAAAATATTTTTACGTAAGTATAACAAATAAAAACCTTCATCCGATTACGCTTCAGCAATAAAATTAATAAAACCCTCCATAGAATAGTGGAAAACATTCATGTTAAACCCATTAAAACACCTGAAAACTTTTACACGAACACTTTAACGTCAGAACGGGCCTTAACAAGCGATGCACCGAACGTAAATAAAGCAACAAATTGAAAGAGAGTTTTATTGAAGAGTCCAATAATTGCGCATGAATGTTTAAATTAATGAATTTCGCGGATTCGACAAGACTCCTATTCAGAAACGAAATGTACAATATTTTGACATTACACTGAGAGAAAATACAACCAGTTTTCATGTTCGTTCAACAAGTTTTTTGGTTAAAATAGCGCCTACGTGCTCTTTGGTTCAAACAACAAGCTACTTGTCATTTGAATCGGCAATATATTTGAATCAACAAGTCGATTTTATAAAAACAACCTGACACATATTGTTTTAAACATACATTTGGCTGATTCAAACGGATAAACCGCAACAAGTCGAACTTGTTAAATTCACAATGCAAATTTCTCTTAGTGTATTCATTCAGTACAAAAAAAGTATGATAACTTTATCGCCTGTGATCTCTTAACTTGTGACATCGTAACTCGTGACTGCTTACTGCTAAGGAGACCACATGCTTGTTTTCTACTGACCTGGTAAAAAAATTGCTAATGACATTATGTCTGAGGTATTGCGAGATGATGGACGGCAGTGCTGTTTTATAAAACTGTATTTGTAAAGTGTTGTCTTGTGTACCTACTAGTATATAAGTCTGAATTGTACAGTGATTTGGTCTATTCTGTTATACTGTATAAATTATGTTTGAATAAATAAAGAAAGAAAGAAATAATTATTGATTCGTTTGCACTTTAAAAATCTGAGAAGTCGGTAACATGAGTATTCAAATCGCATCGATAACTTCCATGGAGATTTTTTTATGAATCAGCAAACATTTTCTCAATTAAACATCCTAAATGTTACAGAATGCCGGATATCTCAGAGTTACTTTGTTACTCAGAATAGAAAAACAAAACTTCTTTAGAATCAATAAATTTCCAGTATAATCTGTGCAGGCCAGGTCACACAGGTCAGAATGTCACCTCGATCGCCAGAATGGCCCAACGTTCTTAATGAATGTGAACAAGAACAAACGTTTCGCTACCTTCCTATAGGGAATATACGACTTAACCGTTTTTACTGCTTCAATTTACTTTAACTGCTATTTTAAGTGATTAAGTACTTCATTAAGCGAGAACATTTGATTTAAATTAAAAGTTGTAAATTGTTTGATGCCGTAATAAAACCGTGGACGGGTTGCTTTAATGTTATTATTTTAATAATTTATGGACAACAAAAAACAATGATTACTGAAGTTATTTTATGGCAATAATTTTATCGTGCCTATGAGTAATTATTTAATGAGATCTCTTACAAGCTGATTACTAACGTCACTATGACATAGTTCTACAGTGGCCTAGGGTTCCTTGGCTTGAATTGGTTGACTGTACACCTAGTCGACGACATCGTAGTACCTTTTGCTTGAGATCGTTACAAATTTAATAGCCCCGAAAATACACAAATTGTGAAAATTATTTTCAAACAATTTCCAAAACAAACACTGGGTCAATCTCGTACTAACAAAACTTTAACCAGAGCGCAGCACGTGCCAACCAAAATATCCCTGAAATTAAAAATGATAGCGTTAAAAATATTTAGTAAAGCGTATGAAAATCAGGTTGGGTGCGGTAAAAGAAAACCAATCAACAAAGTCATCTTACGTGACAATATTTTTATCAACATAAACTTTTATTACATTTAAATCTACATTTTTCACAAAAACTCGTAAGATACCATACATTTCATATGCGTATTTTGTTAATTAATAATGATTTATCATTGACACTAGTGTTTATTGATTTCATTAAAAAGCTTATTGTCACAATCACAGAACGTAGGTAGGTATAGAATGCAATATCACCTATTACTTATGACCAAAGGTACCTAAGACAATATTAGGCGTCATTTGTTTGAAGTTTTCGGAATAATTAACCTTTTATTTTTAGAAATGATTATACCTACCAAGAGTAATTTACGCCAAGAGACTTAGCCACTGCTTGTAACTTTTCGACCAGAAAAAAAAACAAGTTTAATACCCCTCCATCTTTGCGCCGCCTGCGTGGCAGCCGAAACAGCCTTCCGGCCATCTTAGCTGACCGCTGGGATAGTCAGCTCCTCATACACTGGACTATAACTGAGTGTGTAAGTGGCTATCAACTTGTTATCCAGTAATACATGTTAATTTTTAAGACTAACTTAATTAGAATAAGTATTTTAAAGTGTTCCTCACTGTATGGACTTTGGTCTGAAATATTTTTATAACATCAAAAAGTCCTCACAGACTGGAGTACCGTCTGTTGGACTCGGATCGCGTCAGCTGGACGACATTAGTCAGACGATGCGAGCGAATTTAATAAAAGCCTTATCGCCCGCCCGTCGGACCATTGCTATCTCGTTTTTGTAACGCTCTAGATAACATTTCAAATGTGAATTTGGCGCCTTTTATTATGACAGCATTTGTTTTAGAAGACTGAGGAAAGACTTATTTTATGTACCAGACTGTAAGACTAAAAAGATAATATACCTAAGGCGTGTGAACAGGGTCTAATACTTTTATTAGTAGGTAGGTATTAGTAGGTAGGCAATTATTTCATCCGGTGAGGCAGTCAACATATTTGATTCTACTTACCTACTCGTAGTCACCTGCAATAATACAAGTAATTTTATGCTACTCTTTTAAGGCCGCTATATGCATTTTCGTATACATTTCTTTATAGCTCTACGAATAACATGATGTTAAATATTTTTGCGGTTATTTTTGTATAACATATTATTGTACTGGTTTTTATAATTAAAATCATACTGGTACACTGATTAACTTCTATTATTTTTATACCTAAAGTCATACGCAGTGCAGCAGCATCATTAAGCACCATAAATCTCCGACAGCCTCCTGAATATTTTGTTTATTTAAACGGCATAATTGACATCAGTAATTACTGTATATTCTTAATATTATTCTATAGTGCACGTTGTCGCGCCGTCATTAGTATTCAAAATGTAAATTGCTCTTAGGGCAACGCACCCGTCTCAGATCTTGCTTTCCCAGAAATAATTTCATTAACATCTGCATTCCCGCGTGTACCAAGTTAAATTCCTTCCGAGGTGCCAAGAAACTTGAAAAATATGTGTACAAAGGAATAAGCACAAGACTTACAAGAAGTCACACATTCAGTCTTACAGTTACAGAGTTACTTACAGGTACTTATGATTCAAGTGTGTGTAGTGTACCTTTAGTGTGCAGTGTTTAGAATACAACCCAGCATACTAGAACTATTTGCAGGTAAACAGGTACAGTCATCGGCATAAAGAAGTGATGATATCTGTACCTTGTCGCTTTTAATCGTTTTACAATTCCGTATGACATTTCAAACAAGACGTTAATACGACAAGGTACAGAAATCATCAATTATTTATGCCGGTGACTGTACCTACTAGATATAATGTATAGCATATCCACTGTCATCACTACGAGTACTAAGTACTAAAAACGTGCAAGTTAAAATATGAATGTTAATAATTTATAGAAAGGACCTCAAAATTGGCGATATCATCACGGGACAAAGGTGTTAATGTTTTGTCCCTGAACAAACTTGACCACTAGTTTTCTTAAAGTGAATATTTTTATAAAATGCAACAATATTTTTCATCCAGAATCATCTTCAACTATTTATTTACTGATTATATAATTAAACTGCTCCCCATAATAGTTCAATAGATGTATGTACAGAGGGAAAACCGTAAAACTCGTAAAAGAAAACAGATTTCAACACGCGGCGGCAAAGTAAAAACGAAGGGGATAAAAATACTTGGGACACCATTTTGTACTAAGTATCCCAAGTATAGTAATTTAGCTGTCATAAATTCAGAGCACCCCGTATCTTTTGAAGTAAGCAGTTGAACAATTACCAAGTTTCCAAGTATATAAATATCTGTAAAATTTTCGTGATAGTAATTTAATATTTAAATTAGTATCCAAAAATGTTTTCTGTGTAGTGAAAACGGTTTAATATTTAACAATTTTATAATGAATTGAAGCCTTTGGTTGGTTGCAATTAACTTGCTGCCTGTGATATTTTATTAATATCAATCTTCGTACACAAAGAGCTTACATGTGACACGCGACCTAATTATGAATCAGGGAAGGAATTTATTGCCAATGTATATGAATGTAATACACGATATTAATTGTAAATTCAATAACTTTAAGGTAACCGCATTGTCAGTTGTCGATCTAGAAAGATGACTGCAATTCGATTTATAATAATATTCATTAAATGGCAAATGTTAGAGTTCTAGATAGAATTAAAGAAAAAAGAAATATATTAAAGACAACAAAAAACAGGAGAGGCCTACTAGTTGGACATCTGCTACGACACGACCAGCCGGCGTATCATGCTTCTAATTTTATCACTTATCCACGTGGATAAGACGTCTGTCACGCTTTAGCAAGTATGTCAGTGTGAGAGTGACAGATGTCTTATCCACGTGGATAAGTGATAAAATTGGAAGCATGGTAGGCCGACTGTTTCTCAAAAACATCGTAGAAGGAAAGAGGGGAAGAGGAAGACCTAGGAGAAACTATTTCATCCAAATTAAATAAAAGGTTCAGGTCGTGCCGTACCAGTAGGTGAACGAGTTGACAGAGGACCGGACGAGTTGGAGATTGCTCCACCGACAAGAGCACAGCTCTTAAGTTAGAAGAAGAAGAAGAAATGGCTAAACCTTTTTTTTTATTTAATACTCGATGGATTTAAAGAAGGTATATAGAAGGTATATAGGTATATAGGTATGGTAGGTGGAAGGTATAGTCAACTGTGGGATATGGGTTAAATTGTGGCGTAGGCGAGAGGCTGGCAACCTGTCACTTCAATGTCACAGTTTCGTCTTCTGTCAACCCCTTATTTGCCAAGAGTGGCACTGAAACGAGTAGTTTCAGGTGCTCTGCCTACCCCTTCATGGGATACAGGCGTGATTGTATGTATGTATGTATGTATATAGAAAACATACTTAAGATTTTTTCATGAATAGGTACAAACATTGCATTACAAAATATTGTTTTCAGTACAGATGGTGTTTTTTTACGCACTAGTGCGAGAAGTGGTTCATTATATGTCAGGTCCAAAGTTTGGAGGGCCATCTGTACTGAAAAACGTCGTACGATACACGTGCGAAAAAGAAATTCGTAACTCGTGTCGATTTAAAACACTCCCTTCGGTCGTGTTTTAATTTATCGCCACTCGTTTCGAACTTCCTTTTTTACGCACTTGTATCGTAATGTACTTACAAGAGGCAGCATAATTATATGTTTTTTTTTTTAATTTCCTGCCAATACCTTTTCGGGGAAACCTCTTATCTTAACGCGAACCTTTGAACAATCTAAAACCCACTCGACCTTTTAGCCTATCTCAATTGAAAATACCTTATGCGGTTACTGTAATTTCAATGGATTACAAATCAAAATATATTTTTACAATAAATATGAAGCAATTGGCAAACAGTTTCACAGAATTATTTTTAAAATACTAGCTTTCTGCCCGCGGCTTCGCTCGCGTTAGAAAGAGACAAAAAGTAGCCTATGTCACTCTCCATCCCTTCAACTATCTCCACTTAAAAAAACAAGTCAATTCGTCCCTCTGTTTTGCCGTGAAAGACGGACAAACAAACAGACACACACTTTCCCATTTATAATATTAGTATGGATATAGTAAGTATAATATATAGTACTTATATAGTATAGTAGGTATAGTATGGATGTCAATTAAGTACAAACAATTTGACACTTGACAAAACAATATGAATGGTATTATGCATATGATACATAGATAAAAATATTAACGTAGGTATACCTACGCGTAATATGCATTGCAAAAGCGCTGGTGGCCTAGCGGTAAGAGCGTGCGAGCGTTCTCCGGTGAAGTAAAACATTGTGAGAAAACCTGACTAATTCCAATAAGGCCTAGTTACCCTTCGGGTTGGAAGATCAGATGCCAGTCGCTTTCGTAAAACTAGTGCCTACGCCAAATCTTGAGATTGGTTGTCAAAGCGGACTCCAGGCTAACGCAAGGAGGATGATGACGCGTAATATGCATTCTTCCATGTCGCATAATTCTGTCACTGTTACTTTCTTATCATGTTAGATTATCGACATGGTTCTCCACATATTCGGACTTGGTTCCGTCACTCACCAATATTAAGAATATTAAGATGCATTCTAAGTAAATCTTATCAAAACATATTTTCTGGAAGCAGCCAGGTGTGTCCACACTAGACACTGCAAGTGCCTCACCTGCCCTGATTGAATTAACCTAAGTGCATTTGCACTCGATTTTAACGTTATTGAGCGATACGAGTAGACTCTCGCTCGGAAATTATATTAAGCGCAAATATAATACATGCTTCATACATACAAACGAGACATTATAAGTAGTAAGGAAGTGTTTAAGTTCACTATATTTGAATCTTTTGAGAAACTCGTGACAACCCAGCGGCTAGCTGACCCATTAGCACAACTTGCCTTGTCGCGCGCGAATCCATACATCAAGCGCGACTTCAACTATGAGCAAGATCTATTCTTACAGGTAGATGTTTGCTATAACGCCACCCTAAGGCGGTTGAGAATTGAGGGAAGGCATGGATAAATTCGCACACATCCAGCAGGCCTCCGTGGCGCAGTTGGAAGCGCGATGGCCCCGGCAAGGCCAAAGGTCGCAGGTTCGAGTCCTGCCAGAGGTGCGAATTTTTTCATTATTCCTTTAATTTAAAAATAAGGAAATATTTGCTAGAGGAGCTGGTAACAGTCTGACCAGTGTGTCACCGGCCGTAATAAGCAGAAAATTAAGATTTTTAAAAGGAGAAGGAAAAAAAGGGTTTTTTGGAGCGACGATTGCGCTGACAAGTCTTAGACCGTCTGACATTGACCTGACTTTGGTCTGTCGGTGCCGTCTGCGTTCTGGTTAGATAATAATGATTATAAAATTATTATTAACAAGTTAACTGATACAAAACCTACAAAAAACAAACAACGCTTCAGGGCTCATAGCCAAGAGTACAATCGATGACGCTCCGTAGCGGACGTTATGCAATTGGTTCTGTCGTGTCGCACTCATACGTACGAGGGATAGATAGACATATATATATACGTAACTATAGTCCCATTACGAATTGAACGGAATAAACGTAAACAAACTGCTGTCAATGTCAAAGTAGCACGTGCAGCTCAAGTCAGGGGTTCTCAAAGTAAGGGCCGACAGAAAAACAAATAACTTTTAACCAGTTATTAACAATCACTCTATTACACACATAGAATCGTGAATCGACCGAACACGATGAGTGTTATATTATGTTATGATCACATGCAAGTCAAAATAAAAATCGGTCCAAAATTGACGAAGTTCTGTCATATTAGATACTTGCAAAACCAATAATTAAATTTATAACCACCTCATTATGCACCATCGTATTTGAAGACGGTTTTAATTAGCCATTAAAATTCACTACCAGGTAGTCACGAAAGTTGCTGAAAAATAATGTTTAGCGGCCCGCTACTTGGTCTGTCGCGCCAATACGCAAGCGCGATAGAGATAGATATCTACTAGCGCTTCGTTTCGTGAGCGTTTCGTGAGCGATTGTGCCATTCGGCTAGCCACCCAGGTACATTTCCATAGTGATACTAGTGCAATAAACAAATTGTCCGACAAAAACGGCTTTTTAATTTCAATAAATATACCAAAACGTTTTGTGTTGAAATTTATTTTCGTTTAAACAGATTCATTGTTTGTGTAATGGAATATGTAAAGATTTTTAATAAAGTAGTAAAATATCGGCAATTTTAATACCTCGAATGTTGCAAATTTTTTGTAGCACCGGCCACACCTTTGTTTACAATAATTCCGGCTAATTAAAAATAGGACTATAGTTAAGGTCCACCAACAATTGTACTACTGTAAGAGTTTTGAATGATTCACGGTTATTTTCATTAGACTTATATTGACCGGGATATAGACCGTGATTACCTTTACAAACGTAGTGACACTGTGAGTGTAGTGTGTTTGGACAGACCATCGAGTGTGAACGCGACCAGTGGTAACGCTGAAAGTGAACGCAGCCGACGCGCGCGAAGGAGGGTAGATCGCGCGCTGTCTATACAACTTTAACATCCACCCGCCTTCGTCAGTTTTCCGTGATCATGATGCATGCAACTGCGTCGAAATATCGGGAGCTCGACAAAAATCAAAAAGGTAATCACGGTCTATATCCCGGTCAATATAAGTCTAATTGTACTACTGTGGCTACAGGCCCAGTTGTGTTGCCAACTCATCACAGCTACCCCCGTATACAGAGTATCTAGACCACGTCCTTGGCAGACATGCGAACCTCTAATCGGTGATCTTCGGAGATCGAACGATATCGCTGCTCTCTTATTACAAGTCTTGCGCAAACGTGTTTTAAATCGAAGTCTCTTTTCAGTTGGTTTCGTTGACCTACTTACAAGACCTTACCCTGTGTATTAACATGGGTTTTGTATTGTAGAATCAGAGACATGAAAAAAAAATTGTTGGTTAAGTACCTACTTCTTATGGCATATCTCTCAATTTTGTTTTAGTTTTAGAACTTGTACATAATAGGACAAAACCAATGTTTCGTAAAATTTTCATAATTTTTCGTTGGTAAACTACAGAGATAAGGGCCCCCCATTTGGGGCGGTATTTTTTTACATGTACATAATTAAATCAGAAATAAAATAATTAGTACTATGGATAAAAAAAACAGACAAATTAAATTCAGCCGCCCGTACTATTGGCGGGGACTAAATTCAGGAGGAGGACAGACTTTAAAAAAAATTACTCGGTAAATAGAGGTTTGGAACAAATATTTTTTTATATCTATTACACCTATGTCTTGGTAGGTAAGTTTTTTATCCCCATATGAATTTCAATTTATAAGTAACTTTTAAGTTAAGTACATAACCGTAAATGAAACTTAAAGCATATCCCATACATTTAAACTTAATGACCTCCAAGTCTTGCAAGTTATTAATATTCCCAACGTTGCCGTAAACGTAACGTTTAGCAACGAATATTTATTATACTCATGAGTTCCTCATAATTTTAAACTTATGAAGGGTTTGTTCTTAACTACCTACCTTGAGTTTTACGTCAAAATTAAGAAAAAGTTATTTCGAAAGTATTATGAAAGTTATGTTTCTACTTAATAAGTTAGAAAAGATTTTTTACAAAAGTAGGAAAGTAATGAACTAAATAAACCTTTTACCAAAGAGGATTGAGTGGTTTACAAAAAATTACTGTCAAATAAAATGTGTAGTGCACTGCCATCTTTTGAAGTTGTTTTAAAACTTATGAACCCCAGATTTGACAATTTGGCCCATATTCTTGATCAGTACGTGTCAAAATTGCCAAATATGTATAACTTTTTGTATTTTTGAAGTGAAACTTCTTATGGGACTTCCAACGGACAGTGTTGCCAACTCGAATTATGAAAAACAACACATTACGAAGTTTTACTTCTTTCGCTCGGAGGGACTGCACGCACTATTTCTTTCTTATACTTTACCTGTTTGTAATACACGCAGTTATATATGTTTTCCCCTCACTAGCTCGGAAACACGTGGTTTGTCCTTTAATACCAGCTGGTAAAAACGCATTTTATCCACTAGTGGGTAAAGTAATTTGACCTTGAATAAAGTCAAATTAACTGCTTTAAAATTGATAAAAGTAGGTGAATCTAGTAATAAAGACGATTTACCACCTGTGGAACAACTGGCAGCAGTGATAAACGCATTTTTTGCGTTGTAGTTTCCTCGCTATAGTGAGGGGAAAAGTTTTGTGTTACACTCGGGAGCAAATGTATTTTACTTCTCGTGTGTTAAAAAACTCGCAAGTTCAGGATTCTATTCTCGAACCACTCGCTTCGCTCGTGGTTCAACTATAGAATCCTTTCACTTGCTCGTTTTTCAATTCCACACTCGGCGTTAAAATACAACTTTGCACCCTTGTATAACAAATAACTATTATGTCTTTGCCTTATTTGTACTAGGTATTTAAATAAAACGTAATTTTAACCCTAAGTTAACATAAAATGGACACATGTTTTTAGCACAATATCTCCACATACATGAACGACTACAGTCTCAGTAATCTCTGAAGAGTCCCAGAGATAGAAAACCTTTTCAAGCAATCATATAAATCCAAGATAGATTAAAATACAAAGAGCGAGTATCGAAGGTAATCGCTCCCATACATACAAAGATTAGTAATAAAATCATTCCATTAAACGGGACGATTGGAGGGATTTGTAGGTACCCCTTATCCTACGGGACTCAAAAGGAAAAAAGGTCGAGTAATTTGTCTTTACTTGGAGGATTTATGCCCGGATCTCTGGCACCGAGTAGGCAGAGACACTGGCATTGTCGATTACGTGGCATGTGAGACTAAATACATTATGTGACTAGCCGATTTGTAACATTAAGTGTGACAGACTCAGGGGATTAAGTGAAAGGGGATTGCGAAGGTAGGTATTATCTACTTATGTGCAATAGTTTTGTAGCTATACCTAGAGACTCCAGACACGACTTCATACGATGATAATATGATGAGTATATGACTAAAACAATGTTGCTTGTAACTTAGATAAGCGTAAAGTTATGTAGTCAGGTCAGAGTTCAGGGTGGCTAGCCGAATGGCACAATCGCTCACGAAACGCTCACGAAACGAAGCGCTAGTAGATATCTATCGCGCTTGCGTATTGGCGCGACAGAGCCAGCGGCGTATCGCTTTCGTTTGGCGTCGGAGAAATGCCATTCGGCTACGGGGCCAGGTCAGTCAGGCATCATTATATGCTTACAAGTTTGTAGTATGTGTAATTTCTGGAGATTTTCGATAAACAGTGTAGGCCTTTTTTCAGTTGGGTACTTAAAAACTATATATTTCACTAATAATATTTCCACCTCTTAATTTCCTTCCTTTCCTCACACCACAGGTAAAACAACATTACTAACCCTATCAACAAAAGAAACTTAATGATATGATCCCAACTGCGATTCGTGTGTATCACGCAGCGATGTTCGCGCCTTGAAAATAAAACTACCACGCTGTTATTATGTCGTCTTTATCTAACTATCCTACTCGAACTAAAGAGTAATAAGAACAGAACATATGCGATTATAAAGTGTGTGGATCAGTGTGTATCCCAGTGCGGCAATGGCGCGTCATTACGTCGCACGACTATTCACTTATATATTACTTTGCAGGGACGTGGCATACTGATACCAAATCGGTGCCAGCTTAGTACAAAAATGAGTACCAAGCATGCAGTTTATGCGAGAAATCACTCTCGTGAAGTGAACTCAAACAATCAATCAGCCTTTCAGCGTTCTATCAATGTACATTAAACGAGAATGTTGTCGAAATTATAGGAATTGTATTATCCTTACTTTTGAAATCTTTTCTTGCGGCAGATTAACGTGCCCGTGGCACGCGAGCGTCTCGAATTAGATCCCTATATCGCATTATAGTAACGGTTATTACCGTTGAGTAATGTGGATGGAATAAAGAAAGGTTTAGGATCCCTGAACCTTTCGTAAGTCAAAGTAATATAGCGATAATTTTGGGAAACTGTTATTTTGTGCGCAACTGATGCAGAAGGAAGGGAAACGGTTTATTTAGATTATTACATAATTATGGCAATACCACAGAATATATAATAGAAACAGAAGGTTTGATGTTCACAAAATGCCGCCATTTATAATTCTTACCTTATAACAAACGGGCAACGCGAGCAGCCAACATTAGGTCGTCGCCAATGAATGGGCCGCGAACTCGCGGCCGCTGACATGTACTTGTAGCGCGGCGATAGAATCGCGGAGTGAGCCACCCCTGGCAATATAAAACAAACAAAAATAAACTTAATAATTTTAAAGTAGATTGAAGAGCGATGAAGTTATGTATTTATAGCCAAGGATAGAAAGGGACAACTATTTGACTAGAAGACTATTATGCTCATCAGCATTATGCCAACGTACGATTCGGTATTATAAAAATCTGCGAAATGATTTATGGCAAAGCATATTCTGCGTAAGGTATTTCTGCCAAGAACTATTACGCAAATCAAATATATGCGAAAAAAGTTTCTGCAAGATGATAGTCAACCAACTGTCATACTATACGTGTCGGGTAAAATTTATTGACGCGCAAATTTTGTCAAATCTTACCCGCCATTTGACAAATTTGGTCCGCCAACGAGCGCGTTCTCGTGAATAGCGATCGATATATGAAACGAGGATCGTGTGCGTGTCTGTTTGTTTGTCCGTCTTTCACGGCAAAACGGAGCGACGAATTGACGTGATTTTTTTTTTATGAGGAGATAGTTGAAGGGTTGGAAAGTGACATAGGCTACTTTTTGTCTCTTTCTAACCCCTCAGTTCCCTAAAATGAGTGGTGGAAGTTTGTATGGTAGAGCATTCCACAATTTTCGATTTTTTTTTTTATTTAAGCTATAATTGCTTAATAATCTAAACTTGATTATAAATACATTATTCATCATGAAAATATTAAACACTCTATCGTTACATCAAAAAATTAAATATAAAACATTAAATCAATTAGTTATTTCTCATGCTTCAATTTTCGAATTTATCGTGAGCGAAACCACGGGCAAAAGCTAGTTCTAAATAAAAGTAGCTGTATTGTACTTGTCTTCTTTTAGATTATCTTTTAGGTTCTATAATCAAATAACATTTGTACGGAATATTTCTTTACTTATCTATCTCATAAGAAATTACCTATAAATCTAGTAAATTCTTTTCCAACGTGTATAATTAATTTTGCATGAAGCTTAGGCTTCATATTTTGATTAAAATTGGGATGAACGGTAAATTTACTATGAGGTTTGGAAGCGTATTAAATTTATTATTCCCGAGAGACGCCAGCCCTGTTTTATGGGCACTAGTTCTCATCAGAATAATATGAATTATAATATTAGTGGAACCAATCTTGCCTGAATGTTTATTTTAGTAGGTACTGAAGGTAATAAGTGGCTGAAAACTAGGCCAGATTTTTAAAATAGAATAGGCATTCACCACTTGATACATGGACAATTGGACATTGCTTTGTAGTATTCAAGGCGATAGTTAATTTATTTTCCCCTCACTAGCTCGGAAACACGTGTTTTATCCTTTAATACCAGCAGGTAAAAACGCATTTTATCCACTAGTAATTTGACCTTGAATATAGTCAAATTAACTTCTTTAAAACTGATAAAAGTAGGTGAATCTAGTAATGAAGATGATTTACCACCTGTGGAACTACTGGAAGCAGTGATAAACGCATTTTTTCCGTTGTAGTTTTCTCGCTATAGTGAGGGGAAAAGTTTTGTGTTACACACGGGTACAAATGTATTTTACTTCTCGTGTATTGAAATACTCGCTAAGTTCAGGATTCTATTCTGGAACCACTCGCTTCACTCGTGGTTCAATTATAGACTCCTTTCACTTGCTCCCTTTTTCAATTCCACACTCGGCGTTAAAATACAACTTTGCCCCCTTGTATAACAAATAACTATTAAACTATTTCTTCCAGCAATGAGGGTATTCCGAATAGTTTTTTTTTCTTTCATAACATCAATATTAATTTGATTGGTGGATTTTGAAGTTTGCTGAGGTAGTGCACTATTATGTAAAGCAACCTTAGTATCTTTACTAACACATTGAAAACTTGAATAGGTACAGTTTAGACTGTGGGTCTGCTGAACTAATAGTGTCATCTAGCCCTAAATGAATCGTACACCCCAATCCTTTATATGACGCCATATGGCATAACGACAACTGTAATTAGGGTGGTAACACATTGCTATAACTGACCCAATAACAATTTATACTGACCAAAGTGACCAAACAAAACAAAATATCGATCTGCCGTCGCCCCATTAGAACTTGTGCTTTTTCAATAAGTCGTATATGCATAAATGGCCGATGAAACTTGTGTCGTTTTGGTATCAAGTACTATAACGCGTAGCAAATTTATAACAACGTCGCACGCGCACATTTAGCCGGTGGACGATTTGTTGCTGATGATACACTATACTTGCCGCAATACCAAGTGACGTTTCCCTTTCTATCCCACTGGATCTCCATTAGCATGAAAGAGATAGCAATATGACTTCAGTCGCCAGTTAGTATTGCGAATTCAGCTGAAAAAGCTAAAGGCAACTGGGCAAAATGAAACGCAACTGGGTACGTAGCCAAATGCACAAACGCCTACTGACTATACCGGAAACAATAAGTCTAAAATTTTTACATTTTTTTATCAAGAAATAACTATTGTATCATGATTACAAATATTAATTTTATTACTTACTAGTCTTAGGACCCACTGCACGTGGCCCGTGGGCAGACACGAGAGCCTGATGCGGATTAGAGACTTTACACACACCAATCGTGTATGTTACTACAAACTCACCGTCTACAGTCTACAAAGTGGTCCTTCGAACCGGATCTGAACCAGTGGCCTATGGATCTACAGTCCACAAAGTGGTCTTCGAGCCGGTGACGTCACCCTCCTCGCGAGCACGTTGAAGCACTTGTTGTTACTTTCATTTCGTACACCAGTGTTTTTCTCCTGCTACTGTTCTACCCTGTACCCCTACTCACCGTCTACAGTCTACAATAATATTGAACTTCTTATTATAAAAACACAAAATAGCGAATCCAACTAACAATATAATATAGGTAGATGGATTGTTTTTTCAATCTCAGAAGTCGTTGGTATGAAAATTAGACCACATCATTATTTTACTATTTGGGGCCCACAGGGCTACCCTGCATAACTCGGGCATACGAGTTGTTTTAAAAATGTACCTTAAGTAGCTCAAATTGTCTTTTTCATACGCACCTAATTATATTGTAAATTTAATCGACATAGCAATAGCCTTTTTTTCAAATTATGAAATAAGTATGCAAATGTGTACCGCTACTGTACACTGATAGAAAATACAACCAGTTTTCATGTTCGTTCAACAAGTTTTTTGGTTAAAATACCACCTACGTGCTCTTTGGTTCAAACAACAAGCTACTTGTCATTTGAATCGGCAATATATTTGAATCAACAAGTCGATTTTATAAAAACAACCTGACACATATTGTTTTAAACATACGTTAGGCTGATTCAAACGGATAAACCGCAACAAGTCGAACTTGTTTATTCACAATGCAAATTTCTCTCAGTGTAGCTATCTGTCTCTATCGCTCTTGCATATTGGCGCAACAGAGAAAGACTGCATTTCTGTCAGCGTCTGGCGTCGACGATTGCCATTCGGCTACGCCGGCTGGCTCTGTTACGCCAATATAGAGAGACATACTCGTGTTGTACTACTATACACATGAGCATGATCGATTTACACCTTGGCGCGTTGAGGCAATCAACTAGATACTTACCTATTATTTTACTCGTACCAAACAGCACTCGGCACTGTTTTACTAGGTCCATTATGTACTTGTGTTGCAGAATGTAGTTTGGATACCTACGCATAAGACTAGCAACATTAATTTATCAATGGTTACCATGGTTACAAAAGTAATATCTCTTCTTGGACAATATACATCATTTCGTCTCACACGTACTTCTGGTTTTTTTTATTATTAATATAAAATACTTTATTGGACCTTAGGCCATTATTTCGTCCTTTAACAACTTGCACTAAAATGTTAGACCTGGAGGGCGATTTTTGAATCTCACATACGGGATTTTATTACTAAAATACCGGTTGAAAACGGTGACTTGCTTATTATTTTCAGTGACAATTTTCTGAATTCGAACGCGTAAGACTCAAAAATCGACCCGCTGGGCACACACGTTACGCAAACTTTGTGACATGTTTCATAAGTCATAAATATTTGTATGTTACAAATTAATATAGTGCGTATAGAGTCCCTTCGCGCGGACGAAGCGAAACTTCGTAATGTGGAAATTAAAATAGGAAGGGGTATTTCAAAATTCGAGTTTGCAACACTGAGCACGTTTGATGCTGTCAGTTGGAAGTTTCACTTCTAATGCAACGCGTACGTCTATGTGCACGCGCATCCAGTGTGTACCTACACGTGTACAGGCCCCGTAGCCGAATGGCATTTCTGCGACGCAAAACGCAACCGAAATACCGCAGAAATGTAGTCTGTCTCTGTCGCGCTAATACGCAAGAGGGATATAAATAAATAAATAAATATTATAGGACATTCTTACACAGATTGACTGAGGCCCACGGTAATCTCAAGAAGGCTTGTGTTGTGGGTACTCAGACAACGATATACATAATATATAAATACTTATATACATAGAAAACATCCATGACTCTGGAACAAATATCTGTGCACATCGCACAAATAAATGCCCTTACCGGGATTCGAACCCGGGACCGCGGCGTAGCAGGCAGGGTCACTACCGACTGCGCCAGACCGGTCGTTAGCTAGCTAGCGCCAGACCGGTCGTTAGAGAGATAGATAGCTACGAAAGAGAAACTTAATTATTTTTAAAAACCGGGACTTAATCGCGTATAACTACATATTAAACTGACCTCCAACGTTTCAAGGACGGCGTTGTCCCCGTGGTCTCGGAGAAGACTGGCTTGAAATGACATTAATATCGACAGTCGTTAAATCGAATATCGTCAGTGTTGTATGTCGACAGAGTAACATCCCTAGTGCGCAAACAGTTCAAGTTGATAATCAAAACCAAGTGCGGGTAGTTCGAAAAACTCGCGCGGCTGTCAGAAGGTGTTGATAAGGTTTGTTTTATATTTGGTTTCCATATCGATAAGGTTTGATTTGGTATGCGTCGCATCGCCGTCGCGCGACCATCACGCGACCGTCGCCCACGCAAGCCACGGCGTTACACATCAGTAGTATTTTAACACCGAGTGTGGAATTGAAAAACGAGCAAGTGAAAGGATTCTATAGTTGAAGTTCGAGAATAGAATCCTGAACTTGCGAGTTTTTTAACACACGAGAAGTAAAATACATTTGCACCCGAGTGTAACACAAAACTTTTCCCCTCACTATAGCGAGGAAACTACAACGCAAAAGATGCGTCTATCAGTGCTTCCAGTAGTTCCACAGGTGGTAACTTAAATCATTTTTATTACTAGATTCACCTACTTTTATCAATTTTAAAGCAGTTAATTTGACTTTATTCAAGGTCAAATTACTTTACCCACTAGTGGATAAAATGCGTTTTTACCCGGTAGTATTAAAGGACAAAACACGTATTTCCGAGTTAGTGAGGGGAAAATATTGTTTCTGTACCGTGCTTATCCGTAAAAACGTTTCCTTCTGGCCGAAGTGACGCTCTTTGGCGATACGTGGCAATCGAAAGTGTCGAAGCGCAATCTGGCTCTGTCACACCACTGCAAAAGGGCGATAAGGAGAGCTATACAATACGCTTAGGAAGCGTAAGCGATTGTGAAGTTGCCTACGTACGTAAAGGTTTTGAAGAGGGCACGAAGAAATTCGTCGAGTGGAGAGCCTTAATTCCACTCAAGTGAATCTCATAACAAATAATATTATGAATGGAATGGAACATGCGGGACTACTTGCTCAAAATAAATAAAAGGAAACTTGTCTCTCGAATACTGTTTATTTGAGAAACACTTGTTTTCGAGCCCTTTCGTGAGCACGAAATTAGAAGTATATTACAATGTTTATTCCCAAATGGAATGGTACTACAAATAACAAATATAATATTCTCCGCACTGAAAGTAGGTACTTTAAATTTTTATGTCTGTTTATTTATAAATAAAATGATAGCATTTAAATTAATGGGCTTTGACTATAATTTTAAACGTGTCTGGGATACTTTCAGTGAGAGTTATTGCTATTACAACTTTTCTAATTGGCTTCTAATGGCGTGGGTATTAATTATTAACACGCAAATATATGTAGCGTCTCTGAGGCAAAGTTTGGGATATCCATTTGTTAAATAACTTTTTTCAAAAGCTCGACAGCGTGTCCAGTGGAAGACTTTTCTATTTAGGACTTCTTGTTTACGACCTAAATAGTGAAAATGCATGCAGTAGGTATGTAATGTATGAATTTATACGAATAATTAAAAATAACCTTATTTATTATTCGTATAAATGCATACATTTATACGAATAACAGGAGCGAATAGCAGGAGATGTAATCAAGAATAAACCGATTTTTATTCTTGATTACATCTTCTAAATCAACGTGTGCATAATTTGAAACCACATTACCACGATATTAAGATAATTCAAAATCTCTGTAAAATATTGCGATTAATTTAGTATAGTAATTTAAGTTAGTAGTATCCTTACAGCTTACAAGCATTAACGATTAGCTAAACGCCAGCAAACCGTTATGTCCCTTGCTTTACAAGCCCACATAGCAAAAGTAACAAAATTGCCCAGCGAACCATGAACGCGCACGCAGCCAATAAGATCCGAAGTTAAACTATCCCATTTTGGTAGTGCAGTAAGCGCATAAATTACAATGGGAATAAATACACATATAAATGTCGTCGCCGGTACTATTTTAGCAGTTTTGCAGGGCGATACGATCATGCGATTTATGAATCCATTGTCTGGGCGCGGAGCAACTATTCTCATTAGTGTCCGGCAGCCGCGCGTTATGGTGGTACTTCGTATGAACGATTTTTAAGGTTCCGCTCTTGTATGGTGTTGACCAACGAAAGTCTACAGTTGAACGTTGAACAAGTGACGTTCGAGAACTGTTCTTTTACAAACCGGAGAACATTATTGAGACACAAAATTAGGTTTGCCCATAGTTTCATAGTACAGTCAGCATCAAAAATGGCAGATCAAATAATGTTTCAGAAGTAACTACCATTCTGTAACTGCTAAACAAAACTATGTATGTAGACGTACATAGAAAATATAATTAAATGTTGACATTTCTGACCGAGAATTGTCTTCTAGGTAGGCATAGTGAGCATTGAGCAAAGCAACATGAAGCTTCATAATGAATATCGGCAGCCACAGAACCCTTCCTCAACATGGCTATCTCACTTGATAAGTTGAAACACAAATTGCAATAAGTGCAAACTTTTTATGCTTCGGCAACTATATCCTTCATTCTAGTTAGTTGCTTTTTACTACTTTACTTAATTACTTATTGTCTTCGCGATACATTTTTCTTGACGCCTCGTTTATAGTAAGACAAATAAAGTGCTACGATCCTAATTACACCATCTAGGGATCTTGGAATTTGCTAATTACGTACCTATTGAAATTGTATGGGAACGTGTCCATCTGAACACAATAAAGGAATTAAATTATAATTGGAATTTAATTAAAATTCCGTTTTTTTCGAGAAACTATAAGCACGTCGTGTAAGAAAATACTTGCAGGTTCTGGTTCTGCATTGAGTGACAAAAGAAAACAATTTGAATGAAATTCCAATTTTAATCCATTTAGGTATTTTTTCATTGAGTATACAGTGTTTATTTTTTACCTGCAATTTACGATGTGAACATATAGGGCATACCAACTTACAATACTACCTATGGAACCAATACCTAAATTCCCAAAAAAAAAACTCTTACTCTACCAACAAGGTCAAGGAGCCAAAATGACTTTTTACGATGAATTTTTTACGATTTCAAGCTCGGTCCCATCAAAATTGCTCAAAATGCCTATATACTTGCCACATATTGCAGATGACATAAACAGCGTGTATAACTAAAGTCATAATAATTATTAAAATCGATTTAACTATTTTTATGTACCTACTGCCAATGCACAATGGAAACATTCACGGGCCCACATTTTAAGTAAACGACGCTTCATCAAACTAAATTCTTCAAATTCGCAGCAGAACTTCCACACATTACGTTACAAACTTGCATAATTGACCGCGTAAACTGCATCAGCAAAAATTCACTCCCCAACTCAACCGCCCATTTGGACCACATGCACCATTCATCGCCGTAATAGCGACAGGCGGAAGGTAGCGGAGAATTATGACGTCACATAACGTGCTAATGACGTCATAACTGCATTGCCCTGAGCGCCGTTGACTTGCCTGCAATGGATGCGATGTAATTTGCTAAGCAGAATAGATCCCGTTTGCGAGTCATTTTAACTGGTTTTACACTACGTGAGGAGGGTATTAACTTCTAGCTCTGTTTACAAGATTGCTTTGAATCCGCGTGGGTAGAATGGTATAGTTTTGAGATATGTAACGGTTCTGTACAGGTATCCGGGCTTAAATTGTTTTTTTTTTCTTCGTATGATGACTATCAGTGATCAAATTTAAAAAAAAATGTCCCAAGGATTAAGGTGTTTATCCCTAAAGCCCAGTTTATAGGCCGGTAATGTGCAATATGTATTTTTTTTTAAATAGGTATATACATATGAGCATTTACCTTGCTATTTGCTCAAATTATTGAAAAAACAAACATACATAAACTCATTTTGCACTCGATCTAAATATAAAACACACATTCCAACCAACAATCCCACCATTCAAAACCATTTTAGGCATTCTGTTCTGTCACTGACTGAGTGAATAAGTGAATGAATGGAATGAGTGAGTCGCGTTGAGACAGAATGTTACGCGCTGAGTGAGCGGCATTTCACGCAAAGTAACAATGACTGAGTGTTACGCGCTGTCAGTTGGAAGTCGCATTATGGCCCATGTACACATATGGCCAACGGTTTCACCAACCCCCTTGGCCAAGCGTGTAGAGGGCTACTTGGCCGTAAGTTGGCAGTTGGCGCTTGCGCTTGCCGGCCAACCGATTGGTGTCGGTTTTTTGTCCACACATCAAAGGATCTTGGCGCCAATGGCCAACTGCGTTTACACGTTGGCGCTTCATTCAGTTGGTCGTCAGCCGTCAGAGAGGACAGTAGTGAAATATTTACGAAAATAATAAATTTATCTATGCCAATAATAGTGTAGATTTTAGGAAATATAATAACCTTGCAAATGTTTAATGTATTTCCTAAAAAAGATAAATGTTCTTATCAGAATATTAAAAAAATTGTTAATATATCAAATAATTTAATTTTACTACGAGGTTATTATTTTTTAATCAAATTTTGCTGACAACGTAAAAGACCTAGAATTTCCTAGCCTTTTCCATTCCACGTCCATCATTCATGAAGAGCCAATGCCAAGTGATTGGTTCGCCAATGTGTAAACAGCGGTTCTTATCTTGGCCAAGGGGTTTCACAAAGGGTTGGTGGAACCGTTGGCCATATGTGTACAGCGGCCATTAGAAGTTTCACTTCGGACCCAATGGACTGAAGCCATTTAATTTTAAAAACTGAACTGAACTGAAGTTTCACTTCAATAAAATCTTTATGTAAGACTCGACACGGCCTTGCTAGCTGCAATCGTATCTTGATAAAAATTCGTAATAACGGCGATGACGCAACATTCAACTGCTCATTAAGGATTAACCCCCTATTGTTGTACCTAATTATCTCCAACTGTTCTAGAACCCCCAAACGCAGCCCTTTCTCACATACATGTAAAACATCAAAAGAATGATTCTCTGATACAGTATGGTCACTCTCTATCAAATGCTTTGCAAAATTGGATCTCTCTGGATGGTTGTGCCTGTATGATGCCATATGCTCCTTATACCTAGTAGTGAAATTGCGGCCCGTTTGGCCCACGTACACTTTGTTACAAACATCACAGCTCAACTTATAAACCCCAGATTTTTTCCCTTTCTCGATCCTATCTTTGCCGTTACAAAGCTTGGAGCGCAAAGTGTTATTTGTCCTAAAGGCCACAGGAATGCCGTTTGACTTCAAAATCTTATAAATGTCCTCTGACACTTTGCCAACATAAGTAATGCTCGCTTGACACCTCTTAACCGGTTCAGAACGACGTGCCGCATACAACATATTGTTAACCATAACCATTCGCTTCTTTCTGATGATGCCATCAACGATTGATTTATCATAACCGTTCGAAACTGCCAAGTGGTAAATATTGTCCAATTCGGCTCGATAGTGTTCTTCAGAAAGAGGCACAGACAACATCCTATGCACATAACAGTGAAAAGCGGCCAACCTATGCTGCCAAGGGTGTGTAGAAGAAGCTGGTATAACTGTATCAGTATGTGTAGGCTTGCGGTAAATTTGAAATTGATGGCTATTATTAACTCTAGTAATGGTCAAATCTAGAAAATTCAATGACTTGTCTTGCTCTAGTTCCTTCTTAAACTTGATTTTTGGATGTTTACTATTAAGCCCAGTAACAAATTCATCCAGCAGGTCCATACTCCCCGTCCAACAAATAATCAAATCATCTACGTATCTGAAGTAATACAATATATTATCATTCCCTGCAATATGCTGGTTCTCAAAGTGGTCCATAAAGATATCCGCCATTAAAGGACTCAGTGGAGAACCCATGGCTAAACCATCACTTTGCAAATAATACTGTCCCCGAATCTAAAATAATTATGTTTCATACATATAGCAGTTAGATCTATCAACTCATCTACCTCCCCTGGATGTAAACGTTGCTTTTCAAAAAGGTCCCTTAGAATATCCAAAGTCTCCCCATACGGCACATTCGTAAACAAACTATCTACATCCAACGAAAGCAAGACAGCATTATCTGGAATAATAATATCTTTGATCTTTTCTATTAACTGCAAACTATTCCTCAAACAAAACTTCGGCCGGAACTGAGACTTTTCTCTAATAATGTGATTCAACCTCTTAGCTAGATTATAAGTTGGTGCACCCAAATATGAGACCACTGGACGAACTGGAATGTTATCCTTATGAATCTTAGGTAGCCCATAAAGAATAGGAGCTCGTGGATTCATTGGCACAACCATGCTCTTCTGATGTTCAGTTTCAAAAACAAACATAGAGTTTTTAATTGCCTGTCTCAGATCTTTCTGGAATCCTGGAGTTGGGTCTCTCTGCAAACTCGAAAAGCCATCACCTTGAATCAGATCAAGAACTTTCTGATTATAACTTCCTTTCTCCATAATAACAATGCAATTTCCTTTGTCTGCTTTCGAAACTACCAAATCATTTTCTCGCACTTTCTGTTGAATAGTTCTCAGTGCCAAACCATCAGAACTAAATCCACCACCCTGTGCCGGAACAGTACTCTTAATAACATTGGCCACCATGGTCTTGGTATCTAAATCACCACGGCCCCGCACTATCGCTACCTCTGAATCCACAGCCAAATTCTCTAACGTCCCCTGAGTTATTTTTGGCTGGAAATTATATTTCAACCCTTTTCCTAAAAGCTCTACTTCATTCTCCGAAAACTCCACATCAGTTAAATTTTTCACACGAGGATGGAAGTCATGGTGAGGTGTTGGTTCCGTTTCCCTCCCCTCAAAAACGAACTCGAACTCGACTCCGTTAACCTACGCAATTTGTTTAGCTGAGTAGTATACATCTCATGTGCAAGTTCAGAAGCAAAGTATCTCGCCTTTTGGTCTAGGATATCAAACTCGAGATTATGCAACTTAAATGAGAGTTCAGAATACAACACTTTAAGATGCAGTTTCAAATTATCTCTAACCTCTCTCTTTTAAGTTCTTGATCTGATTCAAGGTGATGGCTTTTCGAGTTTGCAGAGAGACCCAACTCCAGGATTCCAGAAAGATCTGAGACAGGCAATTAAAAACTCTATGTTTGTTTTTGAAACTGAACATCAGAAGAGCATGGTTGTGCCAATGAATCCACGAGCTCCTATTCTTTATGGGCTACCTAAGATTCATAAGGATAACATTCCAGTTCGTCCAGTGGTCTCATATTTGGGTGCACCAACTTATAATCTAGCTAAGAGGTTGAATCACATTATTAGAGAAAAGTCTCAGTTCCGGCCGAAGTTTTGTTTGAGGAATAGTTTGCAGTTAATAGAAAAGATCAAAGATATTATTATTCCAGATAATGCTGTCTTGCTTTCGTTGGATGTAGATAGTTTGTTTACGAATGTGCCGTATGGGGAGACTTTGGATATTCTAAGGGACCTTTTTGAAAAGCAACGTTTACATCCAGGGGAGGTAGATGAGTTGATAGATCTAACTGCTATATGTATGAAACATAATTATTTTAGATTCGGGGGACAGTATTATTTGCAAAGTGATGGTTTAGCCATGGGTTCTCCACTGAGTCCTTTAATGGCGGATATCTTTATGGACCACTTTGAGAACCAGCATATTGCAGGGAATGATAATATATTGTATTACTTCAGATACGTAGATGATTTGATTATTTGTTGGACGGGGAGTATGGACCTGCTGGATGAATTTGTTACTGGGCTTAATAGTAAACATCCAAAAATCAAGTTTAAGAAGGAACTAGAGCAAGACAAGTCATTGAATTTTCTAGATTTGACCATTACTAGAGTTAATAATAGCCATCAATTTCAAATTTACCGCAAGCCTACACATACTGATACAGTTATACCAGCTTCTTCTACACACCCTTGGCAGCATAGGTTGGCCGCTTTTCACTGTTATGTGCATAGGATGTTGTCTGTGCCTCTTTCTGAAGAACACTATCGAGCCGAATTGGACAATATTTACCACTTGGCAGTTTCGAACGGTTATGATAAATCAATCGTTGATGGCATCATCAGAAAGAAGCGAATGGTTATGGTTAACAATATGTTGTATGCGGCACGTCGTTCTGAACCGGTTAAGAGGTGTCAAGCGAGCATTACTTATGTTGGCAAAGTGTCAGAGGACATTTATAAGATTTTGAAGTCAAACGGCATTCCTGTGGCCTTTAGGACAAATAACACTTTGCGCTCCAAGCTTTGTAACGGCAAAGATAGGATCGAGAAAGGGAAAAAATCTGGGGTTTATAAGTTGAGCTGTGATGTTTGTAACAAAGTGTACGTGGGCCAAACGGGCCGCAATTTCACTACTAGGTATAAGGAGCATATGGCATCATACAGGCACAACCATCCAGAGAGATCCAATTTTGCAAAGCATTTGATAGAGAGTGACCATACTGTATCAGAGAATCATTCTTTTGATGTTTTACATGTATGTGAGAAAGGGCTGCGTTTGGGGGTTCTAGAACAGTTGGAGATAATTAGGTACAACAATAGGGGGTTAATCCTTAATGAGCAGTTGAATGTTGCGTCATCGCCGTTATTACGAATTTTTCCATCTAACTTGCTTGGTAGGGGGTGGACAAAGTATAAATATGGCCGACCATTCTGGGGACGATCAGTCAGTTGCGGGACTTCGGACCGTCAACATCAGCTCCTGAGGATGCCTCGTAGAGAGGCGAAACACGTGTCGAGTTTTGTATATTTGGTGGTGGGTTGTTATATTTATTTGCGTATTTATTTTTATTTTTGCGGTGGGAGGGTGGGAAAATTAATTGCATGTAAAAAATACGCAAGTAATTATAACAGGTTAGCACTGATTGACTTGCACGTTATCTATTCGCGGATTAGCAAAGGAAAGTTCTAGTTTACGATTAACATGGATTTCCGCAAAGTAACGCCTGATTCCATCGATTATTTGAAAACGGCTAGCGTGGCCGAACAGGCACGACTTTATGTCAAACTAACCAAACAACATCGTGCAGCTGTCCAGAATGTGTGGTTTAATCAACAGTGCAAGCGTTTGAACGTTGTGCCTAATTACATCCAGTTGCGTTGTAGTAGCAATTCGAGGGCTGCTAAGTTGGCTGTTAGTAGGGCTCAGAGAATTTGGTTGAACGAAGAATCTCGCCATTGGTTTTCGGTTAGAGATAATTTGAAACTGCATCTTAAAGTGTTGTATTCTGAACTCTCATTTAAGTTGCATAATCTCGAGTTTGATATCCTAGACCAAAAGGCGAGATACTTTGCTTCTGAACTTGCACATGAGATGTATACTACTCAGCTAAACAAATTGCGTAGGTTAACGGAGTCGAGTTCGAGTTCGTTTTTGAGGGGAGGGAAACGGAACCAACACCTCACCATGACTTCCATCCTCGTGTGAAAAATTTAACTGATGTGGAGTTTTCGGAGAATGAAGTAGAGCTTTTAGGAAAAGGGTTGAAATATAATTTCCAGCCAAAAATAACTCAGGGGACGTTAGAGAATTTGGCTGTGGATTCAGAGGTAGCGATAGTGCGGGGCCGTGGTGATTTAGATACCAAGACCATGGTGGCCAATGTTATTAAGAGTACTGTTCCGGCACAGGGTGGTGGATTTAGTTCTGATGGTTTGGCACTGAGAACTATTCAACAGAAAGTGCGAGAAAATGATTTGGTAGTTTCGAAAGCAGACAAAGGAAATTGCATTGTTATTATGGAGAAAGGAAGTTATAATCAGAAAGTTCTTGATCTGATTCAAGGTGATGGCTTTTCGAGTTTGCAGAGAGACCCAACTCCAGGATTCCAGAAAGATCTGAGACAGGCAATTAAAACTCTATGTTTGTTTTTGAAACTGAACATCAGAAGAGCATGGTTGTGCCAATGAATCCACGAGCTCCTATTCTTTATGGGCTACCTAAGATTCATAAGGATAACATTCCAGTTCGTCCAGTGGTCTCATATTTGGGTGCACCAACTTATAATCTAGCTAAGAGGTTGAATCACATTATTAGAGAAAAGTCTCAGTTCCGGCCGAAGTTTTGTTTGAGGAATAGTTTGCAGTTAATAGAAAAGATCAAAGATATTATTATTCCAGATAATGCTGTCTTGCTTTCGTTGGATGTAGATAGTTTGTTTACGAATGTGCCGTATGGGGAGACTTTGGATATTCTAAGGGACCTTTTTGAAAAGCAACGTTTACATCCAGGGGAGGTAGATGAGTTGATAGATCTAACTGCTATATGTATGAAACATAATTATTTTAGATTCGGGGGACAGTATTATTTGCAAAGTGATGGTTTAGCCATGGGTTCTCCACTGAGTCCTTTAATGGCGGATATCTTTATGGACCACTTTGAGAACCAGCATATTGCAGGGAATGATAATATATTGTATTACTTCAGATACGTAGATGATTTGATTATTTGTTGGACGGGGAGTATGGACCTGCTGGATGAATTTGTTACTGGGCTTAATAGTAAACATCCAAAAATCAAGTTTAAGAAGGAACTAGAGCAAGACAAGTCATTGAATTTTCTAGATTTGACCATTACTAGAGTTAATAATAGCCATCAATTTCAAATTTACCGCAAGCCTACACATACTGATACAGTTATACCAGCTTCTTCTACACACCCTTGGCAGCATAGGTTGGCCGCTTTTCACTGTTATGTGCATAGGATGTTGTCTGTGCCTCTTTCTGAAGAACACTATCGAGCCGAATTGGACAATATTTACCACTTGGCAGTTTCGAACGGTTATGATAAATCAATCGTTGATGGCATCATCAGAAAGAAGCGAATGGTTATGGTTAACAATATGTTGTATGCGGCACGTCGTTCTGAACCGGTTAAGAGGTGTCAAGCGAGCATTACTTATGTTGGCAAAGTGTCAGAGGACATTTATAAGATTTTGAAGTCAAACGGCATTCCTGTGGCCTTTAGGACAAATAACACTTTGCGCTCCAAGCTTTGTAACGGCAAAGATAGGATCGAGAAAGGGAAAAAATCTGGGGTTTATAAGTTGAGCTGTGATGTTTGTAACAAAGTGTACGTGGGCCAAACGGGCCGCAATTTCACTACTAGGTATAAGGAGCATATGGCATCATACAGGCACAACCATCCAGAGAGATCCAATTTTGCAAAGCATTTGATAGAGAGTGACCATACTGTATCAGAGAATCATTCTTTTGATGTTTTACATGTATGTGAGAAAGGGCTGCGTTTGGGGGTTCTAGAACAGTTGGAGATAATTAGGTACAACAATAGGGGTTAATCCTTAATGAGCAGTTGAATGTTGCGTCATCGCCGTTATTACGAATATCGTATCTTGATTAATCAAACAGTGTAAGCTAATGGGCATAATTCGATCTGCGTGAAGCGTTGCTATGGCTAATGTCCAGAGATACAATCTAACAAGATTACTGTAGGCTGAGCGTAATTGTTCTGTCACTGTCTTCAGCAAAGTATTTGGTTTGATGAGTAAAAGAAAAATTGATAGAATGTTAACGGCTAATTAATTTCACTTTCTGTTAGTTATTTATTCATTCGTTATCAGCAAAGACATATGTATTTCCGTATAGACAGATAAAGTATAACAAAAAAAGAACCTCAAAAACATAAAAAAAAAAAGGTACGGTGGCCTAGATGGCGTTACACCTTTAGGGGACGCTCGGTTAGATGGCGCTATAGTACATTACTACAGAGGCCGGGACAAAGGGGGTTGCCGGCCGAAGACATATAGACGTCATACTTCGCTGCCAATTATAAGGCACATAACATCAATATTTCATACCATGTTTGAGAAAATATTAATATTTGTCATTTTAACAAATATCCAGCTAAAAATATGGGCTAAATTATCAAAACTGAGTGTCAAAAGTTTTAAGCCTGTATCGAGAGATGGCAGTCTATGCACTGTGATTACACGTTTTACTTTGACAGTAACTGTATATAATACTCGATCCTCTGTGGTTATCAGAAATATAACAATGTAACCTACTACAAGTCTGTGGAGTGCAGGCACAGTATAATAAAGAGTACTATCGTACGGTATGGCCACTCCCGCTCCCCGCTGAAAGTGCCACCCACCCCCTCTCGGTTACCTCACAGTTACCGCCTGTCAAAAACGCGAACAGTCGACCTGTTATATTACACTCATACAAGCATAGTACGCGTTCACCTACACGAGCTTAGACTGTGTGCTAGGAACGCGCCTCTTTCATATATTTGATCGCCAGTGTCCGAAATGTGGTGCTGCAACTCAGGACCGGCATAGAGAAAAGCACGTGGCTGGAACCTCGAAGCTGGAATGCTCGTCGTTACCTCCAATACCAGTACCACCGTTAACGGGAAGGGTAGGTTAGTAAGGAAAGAACACAAAAGAACAATGTACAAAAGGCGTGCTTAATGCCATGAGGCATTCTCTACCAGTCAACCTTTGGGCAAAGCAGAGAAGATTGTAGGCGATTGTAGGGGATTGTAGGGATATCAGCAAATGAATCGCTTAACTTTAAACCTGGGTAAATCCATTCTGCTTCAAGGTTGAATATATAAAAATTAATATGATCTGAAAGATAATCAACCTTATAGCAACCTTATAGAATGGACCCAGTTTTGAAGTTAAACGACACAAATCATAGTTATTTAAATAACTGAAAAAATAATTTACCGAAATCCCAACATTCAATGTAACGCGTGCACTTCTTAATTGTCATTACCAAAGAGGATCGAGTATTATAGAGAGTTACTTACTGTCGAAGTAAAATGTGAAATCACAGTGCATAGACTGCCATCTCTAGGCTTAAAACTTTTGAACCTCAGTTTTGACAATTTGGCCCATATTCTTAGCTTGACATGTCTTAAAATGCCAAATATTAAATATTAGCGCCATCTAGCTGAGTGTACCCCAAAGGTGTAATGCCATCTAGGCCACCGTACCTTTTCCTGTATGGTACTGAACTGAGGTAGGATTTTTTCTTAGGCTTTATCTGTCTATATGGAGTCATATACAATATGTCTTTGTCATTACTCACATCGCTCGTACTTATGAGCTGTCATTGCCCTCACTTGACAAGTGTGTGTGCTGTACATTGCTGGCAATAAAATATTTGTTAGAATTTTTATAAAGTCAAAATGTTTAATTATTAATTAAATTAAGGGCATGGTTAAGTCACAGAAGTTAAATAACTGGGCATTTTCAGAATTTGGGACACCCCAATTAGCGAAAGATGTTAACAAAAATTAACTCGCTGTCAGTTTTATGACGACAGTTAAGCATAAAATCTGTCTAAAAATTTACTTTTTTCACATTCTGAAGGTAGATTATTGCTTAAAGTTTATGTTATTAACACAAAATCAATATTTTTATAGAAATTTCATGCTTAATTATCGTCACGAAACTGACAGTGAGTTAATTTTTGTTAACAACTTTCACTAATTGGGGTGTCCCAAATTATGAAAATTCCCAACTATATCAGATTACGTTCCTTTAAAAAAGGCCCACTTGTTGGTATAACATTGTGTGACGCTGTCCTTGTCACACAATGTTTTATAACATTTATAACAGCCAGTGTGGGAGCACCACAATGCCGAAAGGATCATATAGGTACGATGCGCGCGATGAACTATGCTAGTCTAAAACAGCAGTTATTTTTTAGTAGTTATTTTTTAACTGTAACAGTTTTTAACCCTTAAATTGCCACTCTATTACCGCGCAGGATTTTTATAATGAAACTTGGTGTTTTGGGTTTAGTTAGGGTAGATTAAGGGAAAAATATGTGAAAAAAAATGGTTTTTTTTAAGCGTCACTTATAAATGACATTGCCAACTACTGCTTAACATAAAGACGTCACTTTGGACGGACATTGCCAACTACACATGCACATTGCTAACATAGAAAAATAAAACGTAAACTTAATAAGTTACTCTCAACATTGTCCGAAACTTCACGTGCTACCTCTTTATGTCCGGCGCAATATCTCTAACGTAATCTACGTTATGAAAAATGCTCAAAACTATGTTGACTGTCCGGATCTGCTGTCAAGCTTGAAGTTCCCACTTCGTAGTCCCCTCCGTCTTTGCGTCTCGCACTAAACGAATGTTTTATATCCTCGCCGCTAATACTAATTTCAGAAAAAACTCCTTTATTATAAGAGTCACTAAATATTTCAATCAAATTTGATTTGATCATGACCCCATCGATCTGATCTGTGACAGTTTTACATCAGTACGCAAACTAATGACCCAAGACATCACCCACTGTTAACTCTCAAATAACACTATAAACAGGTTACTGCTTTTTTCCTTTATTTTATTGTTTGCTCTCAATCATTGTTTGAACTCATATATAGATATATATTACATAAACTTTAAATAAATTACACAATTTTCTGTAATTTTGCACGCATGTACTTTGCCCAGTTTCTATCTGTGGAAATTTGTTATTGGCTCGTTGTTTCTATGTTATAAGCCTTATAGTTACTTTATCTGTGAGTTTTCCTAATAAATAAAATAAAAATATAATCCAGGCAAAAATAAACAGGTACCTACACTTTTAGGAGAAGAAGATTTACTGATGCAGTCGTCTCTAAAAAAAACTCTCTAGCTAAGATTCTCATTTTTTCTTCGTTGTCTGATTCTAAATCGGAGTCTTTAGAAACTAGAGATGGTAGAAGAGCTATTATCCTCTTTGACCTCAAACGTTGCTCAGCCATATTATTGTAAAAAATATGCAACTAATGTTAACAATACACAAAAAAATATTCGTTTAGAAAAGTTGGCAATGTCCGTTACAAGTGACAAATAGAAAAAACACAATATTTAGTACTAACTGGCAGTGTCACTTTGAAGTGACATATATTATAACTTCAAAAATAATAATGAAATGTTTGTCATTTATTCACAAAAATGACACTAAATAGTAACTTAATTACTTATTTCAATAAAATTGAGTGAAAAATACGCATAAACTACTAAAATACTTACATAACAACGACATTTGTCACAAGCGCAAAAAGACCTCACGGTTGTAATTTTTAAACTGAGTATTTTTTCAAATTTTGATAAGCGAAAGCGATGCAAAAGTGCGTAAAAATGAAAAGGATTAGACGCCAGACCGTGTGGATCACGCCACCTGGGCCAGAGTGCCTAGGAATCTGAGTTAGCCTAGACTTTATAGGACGTCATTTAAAACGGACAAAAACAATTTAAGGGTTAAACAGTAGTTATTTTTTGTTGTTGACAATACTGTACTGTAACTAATTAATTATAATAATAAAATAAATTTCATTTATTTTCACCTCACAAAGGACATACAAACAATTTGAACTAAAATTAGAACAGCTTAGTTTTTTCAGTAATTGTACACAAATAAAAGCTATCATCATAAATGGGCATTTTCAAAAATTGGGGCCAAAAATTAGTGAAAGTTGTTAACAAAAATTAACTCGATGTCAGTTTTGTGACGACAATTAAGCACAAAATTTTAATAAAAAAATATTGCTTTTGTGTCAATTACATAAACTAATATCAATAATCTACATTTAAGACATGAAAAAAGTTGGTTCTTAGACAAATTTTATTCTTATTTGTCGTCACAAACCTGACATCGAGTTAATTTTTGTTAACAACTGTCACTAATTTTGGGTCCCAATTTCTGAAAATGCCCAAATATTTTATTTTTATTTTCTGTAAATATACATTTGCTTATTTAGATAAACTCTTATAAAATGAATTTAGCACTTGCCCAAGTAATTTCATAAACTATTATTTAAAACGGGAGTATAAGCCAATTATTAATTCAATTCTCCATACTAAAATATAGCTGAACAATCCAACATTTTGTCATCAGCCTTAAAAACATGTAGCTCTTACAAATGTTCTACAATTACCTGCACGTAACACAGGACAATGTTCGAAACATATGTTTTTCGCTGAAGTAAAACCACGGGTTACAAGAACATGCGGTTCAATGAATAAATATTGGAAACAAAATTTACAGTCATCGAGTTTTAATACTTATTCGAACCGTTGTATAACTGTCAAGTCGCATCATTTCAAAATCAACTGTGGATAATGATAGCATATTGATTTCAATACAACCAAAACTCCTTAATTGAAAAAAAATCTAAATCTAAAATCAACTTTATCTTAGTACAATAGGTTTTCTAGTTTTTCACACTGAGCGAAACGGTACATGCTTTAAATGTCCTTTTTTACCGTCGATCGCTTATGTCAAATTTTGGTACGAATGGATATGATCGCTACATTTTTTTTGTCTATGGATACGCTGTGTACAATGCGGCGGCAGTTCTAGAGTGTGACCAAGTTGACAATTATTTTGAAAGCACTGAATTACACGAAGATTATTTTCAACGTCAGATCAGACTTCTATCAAATTGTGACGTTTAACTTTTAGAACATTTATGAAACTTACTTACTTTAGGAAAAAAAATAAGTAAGTACACATTTTCGTTTTGTTGACAAAACGATTTTTTTTTCATACCTGGATGTGAATGACGTATTGGACTTTAAGTGCTTTTGCATTTATACGTTTCAATGTCCCGAATTTACACTAGCAGTACATAATAGACAGTAAGAATTCCGTTCAAAAATTATCGTAAATAAGTATATTAGTGTACAATGTATCAGTTATTCTTTCTCATAAATCTCAAATCTTTAATCAAAAAACGTTATGTTCTTTTTGTGTCATTCTGTCACATGCCAATCCATAACACATTTTTCGCGAAAGATCAAAGTGTTAAGCAGCGCAATCTTATAACGGATAAAACCTATTTTAGTCATCGTAGCACCTGTTTTGGCGAATCTGTTAGTTTGTTTACGTACATCGAGACTTGGCGCAATAAACGTCGCGCGTGAGAGGTGTGTAATAAATCAGCTTCAGGAGTGTTGTTACAGAAGCTTACCTACGAAACTACAAGTCAGGCTATTCAGAGGTCCTCATCATCATCATCCTCCTTGCGTTATCCTGGCATTTTGCCACGGCTCATGGGAGCCTGGGGTCCGCTTTGACAACTAATTAATTCAGAGGCCCTCATCATCAATGTTATTTAAGAGCCAGGCTCTTGTCTGTGGAGTAAACGCCATTCCGTTCTTTTCTTTGCCGCTTCTTTGAGATCCTGATACGTCACTACGTTGGCCTTCTCTTTAAGTTGGTCTAAAAATGCACGTCTCGGTCTTCCCCTGCCTCTCCTTTTTTCTATTCGCCCTTCGATTATTGATTTTATGTAAGTATCGTGCCGCATCAGGTGCCCCAACATGTTTCCCGTTCTATTTCCAACTGTTGTTAGCAATAGCAGAAATCTCTTCTCCCCGATTTGCTCCAATACTTGTTCATTGGTTTTTCTCTCTTTCCAGCTTATCCCTTCCTTTCTTCTCCACGTCCATTTCCACATTTCAAAAACGTTCAGTCAGAGGGCCTAGCCAAGTTAAAAATAGTTTGTGCTACGACAACGAAACGATATCTGCCTTCATGTTACACTTTATAACAATGTGATAGCAAGGCAACGGCCTGGCCACGGACACGCGCGAATTGCGGCAGCGGCAGCGGCGAGCGGTGAGCGGGGGAAACAAAAGCCTAAAAACGCATTTAGGATGCCACGAACCGCCGCCGCTGGCGACAACGCGCGCGAATTTTGTCGAGCGGCGGGCGGCAGCGGCGCGCGGTGCGACGCGCGGGGGAAACAAACGTACCGAGCTAGTGGACGACGCCACGACTTACAGCGGCGCGACCAGCGATATTAGCGGCACGTATCGGGCGGTTCGCTTCCGACCAAAAAATATTAGACGATTCGCTCGCGAAATGGACTCGGAAGCGCTTATCCCGGAAATATTAGATAGGTAACTTATGATTAGGTATACATTTTTGAATGTGATTTTGACGTTACCAAAAGGCTGTTTTTCATACTAGTAAGTGCCATTAATTATTATATACAGAGAGTAGTGTTTTTAGTTATTTTAAATATTTGATACTGAGAATTTTATAGTTGTTTTAGTATTGAGATATGTAATCGAAGGGTTCGATGCTCATTCTGGTGTACTCGTAAAATTTCTCCGGATACTTTCTGTGTTCGTCATACAAAATTGTAAATTCGCCATGTGTAGGTACGTCTGTTAGTTTCGTGTACTCCTCTCGGATTTAAAATATTCTGCCTGAAATATGTGCTGCTTTTGAGAAACTGACGAGCAATTTTGGATAACACCATTTTGAATCCGTCCCCTCCCCTCCGCTCGATGCCGCTGCCGCGACTGCGAAGTACGTGGCATGCTTCCCGCTCCGCGCTTCCCTACCGCGCCGCGCGCCGCCCCGCTCACCGCTTAGACCAAGTCCGTGGCCAGGCCGTAGAGTTTTGCTGTCGTACCGCGAACGATTGGCCACCTGGCTAGACTATCAGCGAATATACCGGAACCAAGAAAATGATTTTTCTTTGCCAGTTTTTAAATATCTAGCACTTCATTTTATTTGTATAATTGTATAATACTTCAGAGAATTACTCTTATAACAAGTATTGAAGACCACACTTAGATAATAAATATTATAATTTATAAACAAGCAGTATCCCCGACACGCCACGCAATTTCAGGCATAAGGAAATCTTCGTAATGACATTAATTTGCAATCTTCAAACCTACTTAGGAAAACAGGAAAAAGCAACATTATTTGGAAGAGGATTTTATTAAGTGTTTTATTAAAATCTTAGCAGCTTAATTATGCCTCTCGTGCCATTGGCGTAAGTAGGATATCAAAGGAAATGTTAAGTAGATTCAACCCAAATTTATTTAAGTGTGTATTGTAAGAGGTTTCGCATTCAGAATGAAACCTTTTACAGCAGTCATGGTCGCTGACTGGCAGTCCCTGATTTAAAATTGGAACAGTATAAGAACGTCAAGGAAAACAGACACTTCAATGGGGCATTCATATAGAAGCAGCGATTGAGAGTGAACGGTTGTACTTAGCTCCTAAAATATAAAAAAATATTGATTTAAAGCGTTGTTTAAATGTTTGGATGCTCTCCACTGATAGGCCGACTCTCTTACATGGTGGAGGCACTAACGTCTGAAAGTTTCCCCTAGTTTCGGTTTCAGAGTTTTCAGACAACGAACCCCGACCTCATAGCGCGAGGAAGCGCATGCCAAGCGATAAGCCAAACGCGCTTTAAGAAGAAGGAAAACAAAGTGACCATCGTCGCCAATACGAAGAGCTATTCCGGGTGATATATTTCTTATTATCTAATACTCATTATCACCCATTCCGTAGTTAAAATATAGCTGTGCAGAATTGACGTAAAAATGGAATGCGAGACATTCAACAGAGCAACGGGCGCTCAAGATTGTGTTATTCAAGAAACTCAACGACTCCTCTTCGGTGACCATGGGCGTCAACGCAAATTGCGTGAACATCAGCTCCATCATACCTATATACTTAATCATCCACATATGCAGTAAATCTTCCTAGATATGTAGGTTACATTAGATAGGCAATGTAAATTTAGTTTCAATCTTTTAATTATACATTATATTGTAGAACTTAGGGAATAATTGTGATTAGTGAACTAAAATGTACATTATTTCAAAGGAAAAACGACTTGTGACAGAAAATGACATTTGCCTATCCCTAATGTTAAAAAGGATAATTATTTGTAAATAACCACATAGAACTAATTATTTTGGCGCAATATATAACATGTAGAATACTATACATATTATTTATGCAATGTTTATATTAGAATAAAAACTATTTGATAGGCTTATTTATTCCATAATGTTTTCCTATAGCTACCAATAAGGTTAAGTTATATGAAAATATGTAAACTGTGGAATAAAACACACCCCAAACTGTAAATATTTAATAAATAGATATAATTGTTTGAAGTTATAGAGTAATACGTCACAACACCCTTATAATCTCCTGACTACAAAGAACAACGTTCATACACATTTCTTTTACATGTATCAAGACAAGGCCGACTAGATGACCAGTTGATCCAGCTGTTCACGGTGTGGCGGGATGGCTGGCGGTCATATGCAACCCCCACTTCGTCGTCATCACCAACGTGCAGCACACTACAGCTGTAGCAATCTTCATGAGCCGTTCGGGCTCCGCTTCACTTCGCAACCGGCGCGGCGGGAAGATTGGCGGCCATGAGAAGCCCCCACTTCAACGCCACCGCCAACAAGAATCGGCAACTTCAAAATTTATTATGTTTTTTCATGTGAAATAAACGTTTTGCCTTGTTTTTTTACTTGAAGTTAGGTGAATTTGCTAACAGCTGTCATGTCAATGTCATCTAGTCATGGCCACAGACAATTAGCTGTCAGAAAGTTCAAAATAAAAGGGTTTAGTCGATGGGCAGGGGTTAGGTTTTTGCCATTGGTTTTCCTAACCATAGTCCATATCTGATTAATTTGCGAGGACCTTGGCTATAGTCCAACTATCCAAATTATGGCGGTCTCAACCGTGGACTAGGCAACCACGCAAAGAGCGTTAGATGTTGGCTACCTTGAATGAGGCTGTCACTATTGGGTGTTAGGAGATTTTTTTTTGTGTGTAGGGGGGCCTGGCTTAGGTAGGGCCAACCGGTAGTTAGGGTAGAATAGGATAGGATAGGGTGTAGTATTGTGAACAATGGCTGCTTCTAACATAAGGGGGAGGGATATGTAAGAGGTTTCGCATTCAGAATGAAACCTTTTACAGCAGTCATGGTCGCTGACTGGCAGTCCCTGATTTAAAATTGGAACAGTATAAGAACGTCAAGGAAAACAGACACTTCAATGGGGCATTCATATAGAAGCAGCGATTGAGAGTGAACGGTTGTACTTAGCTCCTAAAATATAAAAAAATATTGATTTAAAGCGTTGTTTAAATGTTTGGATGCTCTCCACTGATAGGCCGACTCTCTTACAGTATTTAGGTACATTTGTGATCAACGAACGACATCGCAATCCGAGGAAAAAATTGCTAAGCAAAAAATTAATATTCTTGCCAGTTCATAATTAATCAAATAGGTACCAAACTCACAGCCAGCAGCCACCGTTACAGACATTAACAGAGTTCTGGCGCACCTTAATAAAATGTAATTTATAAAGTTATAGCAATTTAATTTGCTTGCGACGAACAATTTCCACCTCAAACAAACGCTTAGCGAAGGACACTCGGACGAACTCGAATGCGCAGAATTCGTGATATTTTGATAATAGTGGAACAAATACGCGCTGTACCTCGAAATCCGACTGCATAATGACTCGGTGTTTGCCATGTTTTATGCTAAATGCGAGGATGAAAAGAGCCTGCAAATGTATGCAGATCGCGGCGTGGGAAGGCAACAAGTGGCCGAGGAGCTTCCGAAAGACAAACAAAATCCTGGAGATCTTTTCGGACAGTTAAATTAACCACGGCTTAATTAAAACGTTGAAAGCTGGAATTTACGAATATGCATGTAATTGCGGGTGTGATTTCGTTGCGTTCACGCATAGCCGCGGCCCGTTTAGGTAAACAGAGGCATTTCCATTTGGCGTAGTGGCTAGCAGTTTCGGGAAATTCACATCACAAATAGAAATAAACAACTGTGAAAATTGACCGTGTACAAAGTGGCCTAAAGCAACAGTATTAAACCAAAATTGACTGAAGATATTTTTTTTTTTCTGTAATACTTACATAGTAAGCCGATGCGTTTTCAGCGACTTCTTATCTCGTGTCCCTTTACATACACACATAATATTCATTCATAAACAATGCGCCTGTATTTCCAAAAAGTGTAATCACAGCACATAACACGCTCAAGTACCAATGCCACTTTTAACAGTCAAGGATATGAAATTAAATGAAATTATGATATTGCAGTAAATATGTTGACAGCCTATCGTCCATACTACAATTAACCACAATAAAAACGACAGATGGAAATAAAATTAAACTTTGAAAAAACCCCCGTCACAGTGGACCCATTTTGCATGAAACATGGCTAAGAACACTCCCGACTAACTCAGCTTTCAAACAAAAAAAACAGACACACACACAGACACACAGACAGATAGACAGACAGACGGACAAACAGACAGACTGATATGTCAAACTTATAACACCCCTTCGTTTTTGCGTCGGGGGTTAGTAAGCAGTCATAAATATAGGTATAAGTGGATAGGACGGTAAACATAAAGGAACATTTTTTCCTATTTCGGCTTTCGGCTATATTGGACACAAAATCCTTGGATTCCGAGGATCTAAGGCAGGTATCATCAAAGAGAGGCAGAGTTGGCTGGCGGTCATCGCCCTTTGATCTCGCAATTAACGTACCAAATATTTAATACCCTTTGTTCTCTAACCTGCCGAGGGATGGACGCGGATTAGCGGAATGCTTCCTAACTCAGATTATTATCTAACACTAAGTAATATTAATTATGTATTGAATTACATAATTATGTAGTCTGTTTATAATCTGATTGCAATTACCAATGCCTGTACTAATTGTAGGCATATAATATGTATTGTTGTACCTACAAACAATTTCATACATACATACATACATACAATCACGCCTGTGTCCCATGAAGGGGTAGGCAGAGCACATGAAACTACTCAGGTTTCAGTGCCACTATTGGCAAATAAGAGGTTGAAAGAAAACGAAACTGTGAAACAATTTCATGACTAGTGGATATACCTATTATTTAATGTATAAGTATTGTAATAAAGCAAAAGCCTATAAGCCTATTATACTATAGCACAAAGTACTATATCTGTGCAAAATCCGAACAAAATACGAAACCGCATTATTTACCAGGAAACCTTGATGCACCTGAATACAGTAATCATCAATACGTACTAGAGAAAATGCGATACAAATAACTTTTCACTATTTCAATAACAATATTCAGAAACAATGTTCATACGCTACAATTTTCTCCAAATATGTTTGCGACATAACAAATGACATATTTCTTTATTTTACAATCATGATATCACTACAAATTTTGAAAAAAAATTTATAGGCATCATCAGTTTATGATAGTTTATTTAGGTGGCGCTAAAAAATCGAGGTACGATTCTTACTTAGTATGAGTATGAAGTATGTAAATCTATATAAATAATCCTTGGTAATTGTAACTATTTCTGCCAACATCGAAGTGATAAACACAGGCTAAAAGCAAAGCAATCCATCGAACGCAATTAAAACCGCTCATATACAGGCCGTATAAATTTGCCCGGAAAAAAGATTACGAGCTGCCGGCATTCGGGATACGTGCTATTAACATACACCCGGCGACGATCTGATAGCGCGCGTTTGTGAAAATTTAGTGGATGGGGTGTAATTACTGCGCCCGATAACATCGCGACGACACGCCTCCCGCCGCGCTAATGTATCGGTTTTCGATGCCGATAGTTTTAAAGTTGCCGATCAAAAGTGCGTTTGATTGCAAGTTGGTTGACTAGGTTGGTTTGAACACAGTTTGAATTTTGTTTTACCTATGAACCTAATTAAATGGTTTGTCTACCCAGACAACTTAACACGGAACCTCTGATCCTCTGTACCTCTGTACAGAGAGAGGTACGGAACAAAGTAAAATGATGACATCGGTACCGACTTTTTTTTTTACTTACATAAGTCATGCCAATACAATAATGGTTTCCGCATGCTGATGGGACTGCCACGGTACTGTAGTGCCTCAGGAATGTTTGCGGAGGTTGCAGTAGATTCTTTCGGGGCTATAATCAGCAAGCGTACCGCGTCTCTCATGCACCGGGTACGTGATAGTCCCAACAGCGTGCTTCAGCTGATCTCTGGGTATCCTGCCGGTACATTCTGGAGACACTGGAATTCCTTGCATATGGGTTCTAGAGGCGTGGTGTATAATTTAATGTAAATATCGGAATAGATTGAATAATTTTAATTTTTATGTTTTTTAGAATAGAATAGAATAGAATAGAAATCATTTATTCGTGACAAGTGAAAACAGAAATTATTTACACAACACAAAAATATAGGTACATACATAATAATTGCCACGAAATGGTCCCGACTCAGCATGGTGTTAGCCTGGGAGGGCCAACGCTGATCTTCCGTCGGGGCCATTGCGAGTGAAAACACGGAAAGCACACACACATCACAAACAGGATAAAAAGTTGCAAAAAAAGTACACAATTTAAAATAAGACAATATTTCCAGAGTTTATAAATTATACATTAAAATAAAGGGAACAAAACAATGACAAACATTTTTAAGTGTGAACGCGACCATAATTTAACGTCAACAGCTAACAGCATCTGTAGCAACACACCAATGACGTATAGCTGTCAGCTGAAGAAGCAAAAATAACAAATATGGCCGCAGTTCACGCATAGCAATCTTTTATGGCAGAAAAGTCGAAAAATATTAACAAAGACAACATTTATTGGGACTACACTTGAATAATTTTATGTGAAAGGGCGTTTGCTAACTGGGACAAAAACTATGGTAAGTAACGCAGCGTGTGGAGTGTTTTAAATGAAGCTCGTCTCGAGTCGTAGGCATTCCTCGTTCATTTGGTGTTCAAGCATGGATTTTTTTAAAGTTAACTTGAAACTATGAATGCTTTGCAGGTTCCTGATCGGAGGAGGTATATTATTCCAGCAACGGCTCGCTGAATAGGAATAACTGCCCCGGAAGGCTGCCGATGCGTGCCTAGGAGTAAGAAGTCGAGTCTCAGACCGCCGGCCCCCTCGTGGCCTGCGTATGGACAGCTTCTCGTATAGATATATGGGAGACTGATACTTTATCACTCCAAAGAGTAAAGAGGCAAGGTGAAGCTTACGGCGGTGGTGCATTTTCAGCATGTAGTGCTGATTAAGGAAAGGTGACACATGGGCCCGCAGTGGTATAGAAAAACAAAAACGGGCACAAGCGTTTTGGACACGCTGTATAAGTCGCTTGGTTTTATAAAGGAGACGTGGTCCAAATACAACATCCATGTAATTTAATTTCGACAATACAAGTGACTCTACTAACCTAATACGCAGTGTTTCATTAATGAATGGTCTAATCTTATATAGAACTCTGAGTTTATAAAAGCAATTCCTGACTACATCAGCGATATGTTTCTCAAAGCGAAGACTATTATCCATTATAAGGCCCAAATTCCTGGTTTCATAAACTTGTTCTATGGGCTCTCCCAGCAGTGTGACTGTTATGGAAGGTGTGATATGAGCCAACTGGTATTTGCTTCCAAAGACTAGATACTTCGTCTTGTTTGGATTTAGCAGCAGGCAGTTATCTGATGCCCAAGAGGCTATGTTACTGAGATCAGTATTAAGTTTGAAAATGGCATCATCAATATCTGATGGCTTACATGAGATATAAACCTGAACATCATCTGCATAAATGTGGTACTTACAATGAGTGATGCAAGATCCGATGTCAGCGGAGTACAAGATAAATAAAATTGGCCCGAGGATCGAGCCCTGGGGAACGCCCCTGGTTAAGCTAATTGGGTCAGAGGTTAAGGTGGAGCCGTTACAGTTAATTTTCACGAATTGGTTGCGCTTACTAAGGTAACTTTCAAACCATCTTACAGTTTTGTTCCCAAAACCATAAAAACTTAACTTTGACAGTAGTAGGTCTATATTCAAACAGTCGAAAGCCCTGGAAAAGTCAAGTAGGACTAACAGAGTACACATTCCCTTATCTTGAGAGCACAATATATCATCAGTGACATTCAGTAAAGCTGTGGTTGTACTTCGACCCTTTCTGAAACCCGACTGCACATCCGGTAGAATATTGTTGCTCTCAAGATACTTTGTGAGCTGAAAACACACAGCCTTTTCCAATATTTTGGAAATACAGGGTAATATGCTAATTGGTCTAAGGTCTCTAGGTTCTGATGGGTTAGCCGTTTTAGGCAGCGGCTGCACGACGGCCATCTTCCAGGCACTGGGAAATGTGGAAGTCATTATGGAGGTATTAATTATTTTTGTTATTAAATCAGTAGTATGTGGCAGTGTCATAAGTAGCATATTTAAAGTTATCCCATCTGACCCCTCCGCATTTGACTTTAAACTCTTAATAATCTTTAACATATTTTCTGAGGTGATAGACTCTAATTCAAAAATTGAGTCACAATACCTATGGTACTCAAAATGTGTCAATACAGATATGGGTAATACAGGATTATCCGGTAAAGCCAAAAAGTGTTTATTTATGATGGTGGGGTCATTAAAGCAAGATGGTAATTCTATGTTTTTATTTGGTAAAATAGTTGATTTAAGGGATTTCCAGAGTAATTTAGAATTGTGAATTTTATTATTTATATTTTGATTTATATATGCTTGTTTTTCAGTAAATAAAGCTTTGTTTACAAGTGACTTCAGGTCCTTATAATACTTTTTTTTGCTCTCAGTTTGATCCCTGTGGTAATCAGCCGCTGCACTATCTCTCAAACGCATCATGAGCCTGACTGTGTCAGTAATCCAGGGGTATGAAGGCCCCTTAACAGTAATGGATTTAAGTGGAGCATGGAAGTCAAAAATGAAAAGAACTAATTGATTAAAAGCTACAACCATAGCATCCACATCACTTTTGACTTTAATTTAATGTTTTGAATTTTATTTTTATTTTATTTTTAATTTTTTTAATTTTTTATTTTTATTGACGATTTTTAATGTTTAAATTCTGTTGCTTTTATTGTATTTAATTGTATTCTTTTACTATGGGTTTTACCTGAAATAAAATTTTTGAATTGAATAAGTAGAATTGACAACAGTACTTGGTTAGTATTAGTAGGTAGTATTTATAGCATAAATAAATGTTACCAAATAAGTTTTGAGATTTCGGTTAGGAGTGTAAAACGCGTGCTACATATATATTATATTAAAACCGAAATAAATTACACATATGAAAGAAAAAGTGACCAAGTCCTCTGGTGCCTGAGGGGATCGCCTCCAATCGCGGGAGATGCCTCTTAATGCTCGTGTGAACCATGTCACAGCTGTCGGGTCGAAATTATCTCTCATACCGTTCTACCCTAGGGATGGACAGTAGCGCGCTACGTCCAGTCCTTGTATAGATTACTCATATGAGAGATAATTTCTTGCCCTCGACAGCTGTGACCTGGGTGGCCGAGCGGATTAAGAGGCATCTCCCGCGATTGGAGGGTACGCTGATTCGATTCCAGCCTCAGGCACCAGAGGACTTGGTCACTTTTTCTTTCATATGTGTAATTTATTTCGGTTTTAATTTATATACATAGTAGTGTGACTACTTTAAGACAGCACAAGTTGAAATATTTTCAATAGATTATAATTTAACTTGTGTTCATTATAATATATATTATATTGTTTTAATTGTATTACCCTCATTAAGAACTTATTTTTATATATAGGTACAGTAGGTACAAATATCAGACACTATCTTATAATATACCTATAAAGTATATATGTTATGAACCAAGTGATAAATCGGGCACTATACATAATGCCCGGGCATTATGAATAATGCCCATTGTGAGTGGGCAGTTTGATAATAACTATTCAAATAATTAAATTGCCCGGACATTATACATAATGCCCATTCTCTGTTGGGCAAAGTAATAGTAACACATCGAATAGATGAATTTTGCCCGGGCATTATACATAATGCCCATCCTCTGTTGGACAAAGTAATAAATACCACACCGAATAGCTGAATTTTGCCCGGGCATTATACATAATGCCCATGCTCTGTTGGGCAAAGCCACATACCACATACTTGTATGGTTTTCGTTTCGTTAATGAATTCATGTAGGTATCATAAGCACACACTGTATGTTTATGGTACTTAAACCAAAAAGAGAAAAAATAATCTTGGTACCTAAAATGTGTCGTATTTAAATGTTGATAGACCTTGATATCGCTCATACTGCCAGATATAAACTTAATAAAACGTCGTTTCACTCACTTTGAGTTACTCGTAAGTCGTACTTTCCGAGTTGGGGCGCAGAAATAAGATACGAAAATTACAGCTTGACAAACATCATATTTGTATTTGCTCCGAGTATACGTTGAGTAAACATTTTTGCTTTTCTGGGAATGAGATTAATCAAAATACACTAAGCTGTTTTTAATTTGCTTTCAGTCTGTTCTGTGAAGTAAAAACTGAAGTACAAAATTGAATGAAGATATTGTAACAGTAATTTAAAATTCATACAGTAGCCATGCACATCTAAAACTCACAGTACAATCAAACGACATTGCTCTCTAAAAAAAAAGACTATTGTCAAGAGGGCGCATTTATTCTGATGTATGTTGTGACAGTTCAGTATAGTATGAATAAAATAGTTCCAATGAGTTTTCGCAACATGGCGCGTAGTCATAATTGTCTGATTCGTCTTTTGTCTGTTTTTTTTTTAGAGAGCAATGTCGTGTTTTTTTTTGAGATACACAATGTCAGGTAATAAAGTTCTGTATGTGATTGTAGCTGACTGTAGTTTTAGATGTGCATGGCTACTGTATTAATTTTAAATTACTGTTACAATATCTTCATTCAATTTTGTACTTCAGTTTTAATAAAATACTATGAATGAATTTTATGTAATGCTATCACAATTTATTTCGAGATTACTTGGAAATATTTAATAATATCGAAATAAATGAAATGCTTGAATTATTTTGGGATTTACGTAGTTTTTCACAGAATCGGATTCTCATTTGTTTTACCAAAGAGGATCGAGTATTATAGAGAGTTACTGTCATAGTAAAATGTGTAATCACAATGCATAGACTGCCATCTCTCGACACAGGCTTAAAACTTTTGAACCTCAGTTTTGACAATTTGGTCTATATTTCTTAGCTTGATATGTGTTAAAATCTCAAATATTAATATTAGCGCCATCTAGCCGAGCGTCCCCAAAGGTGTAACGCCATCTAGGCTACCGTACCTTTTTCTATATAAGGTGTACTCGGGTAATTCCGAACGTCAAAAACGTCGGTAAATTCCGAAAAGGGACCCTTATTACTATGGAGGTACGTTTTTTTTCTTAGACTGTAAGCTGTCTATATGGAGTTACATATGTCTTTGGTTTTACTGAATAACATGGCCTACTTTAAACAGTTAATCTAATATATTTTTACCTTTCCTACATTTATTTCGATTTCCGATTCTTGTTTCATATGTGTGCAGATACGAGGTCACAAACAAATTCCTAAAATGCAGTCCTAATTTGTCAGAAACACACGATAGATTACATTTTAATACGACCGAATTTGATGACCAGTCTGGCTCAGTCGGTAGTGACCCTGCCTGCTGAGCCGCGGTCCCAGGTTCAAATCCCGGTAAGGGCATTTATTTTGTGATGAGCACAGATATTTGTTCCTGAGTCATGGATGTTTTCTATATATATAAGTATGTATTTATCTATTTAAGTATGTATATCGTCGCTTAGCACCCCCATAGTACAAGCTTTGCTTAGTTTGGGGCTAAGTTGATCTGTGTAAGGTGTCCCCCAATATTTATTTTATTATTTTATTTTAATAGGTGCCAGGATTTAATTAAATCACACTAATCCTTACAAACCATAATCTTACATTAATCAAATCAGGACCGTTCAATATCGCCAGGTAATGCGCAGGACGATGTGTTAATAGTTCCATTAGGCAGCCTAGGCATCGAGGCATTATGGCCACCATTGAAACCTCAAACTACTTGAAAGGACAACAACTATCTCTATCTTACACACCGTAGATACTAGTTGAGTGTAAGGCAAACTAAGTCGAAATTACCTCGAAGTGATCGGTCCCTTTCTGTCGCGCTTTAAATACAGACTGTGCGAGTAGGAGAAAAGAGCCGTAACCAGCTTATCTCATTGCAATCTGACTGCCATCTGGGAAATTATCTTAAAGCCATTTCAATGGATTAAGCATTAATAGCCGTTCGTAAACCGATGAGTAAATAGTACCGACGATAATCGATTAAACGCAAATAATTATCGAGATAATTGTCCAGTTAAATTAATGGAAACTGCAAATATTGCATTACGGACTCGATAAATGCAAGTAGTTATCGTTCACTTTATCACAGTCACGGGCCAGACGAATGTAACTTCTATTTTGTTGGTGTAAGGTTGCCGGTTTAGGTCAATCCGTATTTTAAAGGACAACTTTGCTAATTAACAATTAAGTACGGGTAAGGGGACCAGTCGCATATATTTAAAGTGATCTGGATAAACTATATGTGCGTATAATGGTAGGTACATATTTACATACGTACACGGACAGTGGTAAGTACGTGCAACTTCCCCGAACCCCGGCTCGCACCAATGAGTTTTTCGGAATTCATGTACGAAATGTCATTTGATATTTGCTAGTCGCTTTTCGGTGAAGGAAAACATCGTGAGGAAACCGGACTAATTCCAATAAGGTCTTGTTTACCCTTCGGGTTGGAAGGTCAGATGGCAGGCGCTTTCGTAAAAACTAGTGCCTACGACAAATCTTGGGATTAGTTGTCAAAGCGGACCCCAGACTCCCATGAGCCGTGGCAAATGCCGGGATAACGGAAGGAGGATGATGATGTACTTACCGGTAAGAGCATTTATTTGTGTGATGAGCACAGATATTTGTTCCTGTCATGGATGTTTTCTATGTACATACATAAATATTTGTATATTATATGTGTATATCGTTATCTGAGTACCCACAACACAAGCCTTCTTGACCTTACCGTGGGACTCGGTCAATCTGTGTAAGAATACCCTATAATATCGAACACGGATATTTGTTCATGAATCATAGAACTCCCTGAATATTCGTGAAAGTTTAAACCGGAGCTCTTTGCTAATATTCCAAATATGTACATAGTAAGTTTCATAATAACACAGATTAATTTACATATAAAAAAAATCTTATTATTGCCATCTTTGTTTATATCGCCATTGCCAGGCGGCGACATTTCGAAACTTTTTAATGGAAGTCTCCCTAATTAATTCTTGTTCTTAATTCGAGTTCTCTACTTAATTTTCCTGCAAAAATGCCCCGTATTTGTATGGGCCTAAGATCTGAATTCCTAAGAAGAAAAGTTTTATCCTACACCCGTGGTAACTCATTAAAAATGTATACCAAAGAACCCTAGTATTTGGTGAATGTAATTATAAATTCCGCTGAAATGTTGGAGCCCTGATTTCACTTCCGCGGTACCGCGTAACGTAACTCGCGAAATATTAAAAAGGTTATGATATAAATAGCTCTGTAAACATCGTACCAGGAGTTCCTTCGCAATTTATTATGGGGAGAAATGAGGTTTCTGTTTCTACATATATGTACAATTCACCATAAAATAACCTATAAGAAAGTACAGCGGCCTCGGCGCCGAATATATTTTTATCCCATTCGGCGTCGAGACCCTTGGCCCGGTGGGGAGCCCTGGCGCTCTAAGTCTCTTCAAAGACCTGTCGAAGAGACTAAGAGACGCCACCGGAGACCGAAGAGCTGGCAGCTTCCTCGCTCAGCGTATTAGCTTGACAATCCAGCGAAGAAATACTGATGCCAGCGTCTTCGGTACTATGCCACAGGGGCCGTTTTTAGATTTATATTAGTTTAATTTTAGATTTATTTAGTTAAATTTTTATTTTAAGTTTAATTTTAGAATAATTTTAGATTAATTTATTTTAATGAAGATCTACGGAATCCTACATTGTTTTATATTTGATAAAAAATATACGTAATGATAACAGATATCTATGTTTTTACATAATAAACATGTTTATTTTACAATCAAATTAAACAATACATGTAAATATACACAACAAAAAAAAATTAATTACCTATTTTTTAAAGTGTGTTATGTTCAGTGAATAAATATTATCCCTATAAGAAAAATTAATGTTTTTATGACATAAATTGAAACGTCTTTCCATTTTAAATAATTATCCACTTAAATTGTACAAGGTACATATTTTTCAGCTATAAACAGAGTATAACACTAACAATGGTAGTAATAATACAATTACATATTTTATAACGGAAAGCAAATCGACAAAAGGTAAAGGTTCGGAGGCCAACTGAAAATCCAAGTACATATAAGTAATAAGTTGCAAATGTATTTTGGTTCTAGTAAGGATTCGTTTGTTGGCGTTGTTCTTTCTTCCCGTGGGTGTCTTAGATGTCGACTGTGGGATATAGGTAGGTTAAAATTATGGCGTAGGGGAGAGGCTGGCAACCTGCCACTGCTTTGTCACAATTTCGTTTTCTTTCAACCCCTTATTTGCCAAGAGTGGCACTGAAATTTAAGTAGTTTCATGTGCTCTGCCTATCCCTTTACCCATAAAGGGATACAGGCGTGATTGTACGTATGTTAAATATTTCAATACAATGAAAGACATGTTCTGCGATATTTTTTGTGATAGGACGTTGCCACGGCAATATACCCAGTATACTGACAGCATTGTAAATACGCGACTAGATAAAGAAATCAACCCTTTCCAAGCAGACCTTATCGGGGTCCGCGCTCGCATCCACTCGCAAACAAATTGCATTGAGATTGGCTCCCAGAGTGCGCTTCCACTGAGTTCTAAGTACAGTTGACTTGAATAACCTTATAACCCACTAATTTATAAACGTTTTAAAGCGCACTATAATAGAAATGTACCTACTATTGTACAGTATGGCCACTCCCGCTCCCCGCTGAAAGTGCCGCCCACCAGCTCTCGGTTACCTTACAGTTACCGCCTGTCAAAAACGAGACCAAGGACCTGTCATATCTCACTAATACAAGCATTGTACGCGTTTACCTGCACGAGCTTAGACTGTGTGCGTAGGTACGCGCGTCTTTCATGGCATTTGATCGCCATTATCTTTAGTGTGGCTATATAATGAGCCGTTAATAATTGTCTGCCCTGTATTGATATAAAGATTTTATCACCTAACAACTACAAAACATAAATAGGATATCAGTTTATAATAACTTCTTCCAAGGTAAGAACTTCAACAGTTACCTAAAGTTAAAGCTTCAATAATAAACTACTTTACGCTTTCTTAGAATCTTATTATTTATGAATTTTATGATGTAAGAATATGTATTTAAGTTAAGATAGAAATAATTTAATACAGGATTAAAGTTTAAATTTGTCGCCTACAAACTACAAACTCAGGTATGATATAAAGTAGCTGGGTAGGTATAATTTGAAAAGTTTTCATCTTACAAATTACAAATCATTTATTCAGCAAATAGGCCACAGGGGCACTTTTACACGTCATATATATATAACACATTTAAAGTTGAACTGAAATTACAATTGATAATACTAATTCTAAGTTCTAACTAAAGTATAACGCTACTACAAGGATAAGAGATATATAAGGTCTCTAAATGTCGAATTTCAACTAAAAACTACACATAATATTATAGAAAAGTACAAATACAAAAAAACAGAAGTCTAAAATTACTTTAGAGATGCAAATGACTCTAAATATCACGACGATATCCTTAGAGATGTATAGGGTCTCCAAGAGTCAAAATCGTATAGGTAATTAAAATAGGCATATAATTAACCGGGCAACTAAAATATTAAACGGGAAGTTAAGTCGGGCATACAATAATATAATTTGGCTGTGTTTTAATATTGTGGCGACAAAAAAAATATATGAGCCTCAAATATTAATAATAATGATTATTGAAAAAACGGCAGCAAATTTCAAGCGACAAAAATATTTCCGAGGAACATTAAACAATACTTTGGCGACTAAAATAATAATTGGCACCTAGTATTGTAAAGCGTAAGATTTTTTAATATTTGTAGTCATATAGATGTTAGCACCTAAATAATTATACTTAGCTTATCGTTTAAAGTAGTATTTAAATTGCGGAGGCAACTAAAAAAATTAATGGGAAGTATGTTTTTTTAAAAACACATAAAATCTTTTTTTTTTATGAAAACGGGTTGATGGTAGCTATACGTACCGATGGTCTCATCGGAAGATCAGCGCTGGAAGTCACCAGCAACACGCTGAGGTGAGGCCATTTCGTGGCACTTCATTCCTTTCTGTCTTGTTGTTATTATATGTGTGTTTTGTCTTGCCTGTGTTCACGAATATATGTTTATTCTATTCTATTCAAACATCGTATTTGCGACCCGTAAACCACGAGTAGTATTTAAATATCTCTATAAGGGAACGCGTACCATATCATTTTATAATAAGTACACAGCAAAAAGGAGTGTATAACCTTCTAATGGGTCGGTAACGCGCATATGATACCCCTTGAGTTGCAGGCGTCCATAGGTTACGGTGACCACTTTCCATCAGGCCGATCGTATGCTTGTTTACCACCGACGTGGTATTTAAGAAAAAGAATTATTTCCTGCTAGCAGAAAAGTGGGTTTGGGTTAGATTATTTTTTTTGTAGAATATAAGTCCTACCAAATTTGCTAGTTCATAATATTAGGTACTTTGTATGAACAAAACAACTATAGCAAAAAGGAAATGAAATACAGTCCCAGAGGCACCGTTAGGTACGACGACGAGCGAAGCGAGGAGGAGTGTTAGGTATCTTGCATCCCCAACACACAAGACTCATTATCAAAACAGAAGTAGGAAGAAGTTGGACAACTTTTTACTGCCTAAATATTATGCAAACAAAAATGGTAACACTCTTAATTTAGAAGATTATTTTGCTCATTAACATTATGCCAGCATAACATTCGATATTATAAAATCTGCGGAACGATTTATGAAAAGGCATATTCTGAGTAAGGTTTTCCTGCCAAAAAAATGAATCTTTCAGAGTGATGTTACAAGACTGCGTAAGACCGGCCTTAGATTCAATAGAGTAAACGTCATGAAAAGTTAAATTCATTGTATAGAGTCGAAGTTGCCAACACTCCCAAACACCTAATTTCTTACCCATAAGTATAATATTTTGTCGACCATTTTATTTTATAAGAATTCTTTTTTTTTATTAAAATGACAGCTCAGGTGATGAGTGCCGATGTATAAATTTTAAATGTACTTTTTATGTTAATTTGCTATATAAATATTTTAAAAGAACTGTATATTTTATATTAATAGATAGCCGTTTTCCGATTAAACTGTATCTCCTAAATTGTTTCTAATATAATAATTCAGTTGCCAAATAAATAGTTGGTACTCGCGTCTGAATAAACCGTAGCCGTAATGACATTAAAATGCTACCTCATATTGAAATAATTTTAGGCCCCATTTTAGTCGCCTAACTATTATTTTTGATACCCATTTCTATGGTTATTTAGTCGCCCGGTTAAATACGTGCCATTAAAATATTAACTAAAAAGAAAAGAAACAAACGAGAACCGAACAAAGTGTCCTAATGAAATATAAATCAGAATGAATGTCACTTATTAGTTAAAATAGAAATATCTGTTTCAAAAAATGTACTTACTTTCAGAAAAAAGTAATTCTATCATTAAATACTCATTTTAATTACCAGTTACCAATACCATTCGCATGAACAACCGCCCTGGATCGTAGCAGTTTTTTATTTTACGTGAGTAAAATTATAATTCAAGACTCAGTGCGTTTAACCGAAGATAGTACCTATATGCAGGTTATAATTTTTACTGCAGCAGACTATACAATACATTCTTTTAAATTCTGTACTCAACTGTACTTGCCCTAGATCGAGCTGAGTAATAAGCATGTTGCTATTGATATCAGAAAGTACACTGCATTCGAAAATCATTACCGTTCTTATCCTGAGGGATCCTCTTGAGGGAACTAGTCACGGCAACTGACTACCAGTAAAAGGTTCTACTTGTATGTGGGATTGCGGATTTGCAACATTGTAAGTAAAAGTATGCCAATTGATTTCGTGCACTAAGAGTGCCTCCAGGGTTAGAAGTTATTTTGAAGAAATAAGTACTTATATATTTCTATTCTCGTGAAAAGGCTTTTGAGAATTTGAAATTGTATTTGTAACTAAAAGAATTAGGGCGGTTCATATGAAAATGTTGCTTAGTACCTTCCCTTTTGTATCAATCAAAGCCATAAACGAGAAGTGAGATTTTTAAGCTATAACATAATACACCGATGTCATCGGTGTGATGTAGTACTCGTAGCAATTGTATCCCGTTAGCGGCTAAGTATAATTATTATTATGCTTGTTTACTACCGATGGCAAATTCCTGTTTCCCACATCAGGCCTTCTAGCATAAAGTTGTGCTAAACCACCAGAACTCGTAATTACCACAATTTAAAGTAGACTTTTACGCTTTTGGAATAACCCCTCAATTTTTATTCACGCAGCAGTAGTGCATAATTTGCATACGCAGACATAGTTTATTGGAATAAGTAAAACAACAATTGGTCCCGCGGGTCGACAATCATACAAGTGGTACCGACACGCGCGCCCGCAGGTCACACAGCAGTACAACATGCAGAGGGAGCTCTGAACTTGAACGTTACTTTAGGGGCTTACTCTTTGGCCTAAGATATTGTAAGGACTGACGTTTGACTAACACTATCTGTTTCGTACAAAAAGCCATAATTTTGACACCAGTATGGCCACTCCCGCTCCCCGCTGAAAGGGCCGCCCACCCGATCTCGGTTACCTCACAGTTACTGCCTGTCAAAAACGCGACCTGTCATATCTCACTCAAGCATGATACGCGTTTACGTACACGAGCTTAGACTGTGTGCGTAGGAACGTGCCTCTTTCATATATTTGATCGCCATTGTCCGAGGAGTGCTTTTGACGTACATCTACAGTCTGAATATTCTAAGGAAACTTCAGAACACGCTAACAAAAAGCACAAGGTCACCACAGGGTTGTAGGGCTTGTAGGTAGTAATACTAGAATGCAAACAGTTCAAAAGCCCAACTGAGTTTTATCAAAGACATATAGAGAACACAATTATTCAAGCATCAGTATTTTTTTATCTTCTAGTCGTGGCTCTATTATACACTTTATACGTCTGTACGTATCTTTTAACTTACTTAATATCCATACTAATATTATAAATGGGAAAGTGTGTGTGTCTGTTTATTTGTCCGTCTTTCACGGCAAAACGGAGCGACGAATCGACGTGATTTTTTAGGTGGAGATAGTTGAAGAGATGGAGAGTGACATAGGCTAATTTTGTCTCTTTCTAACGCGAGCGAAGCCGCGGAAAAAAGCTAGTATTAGATAAAATAAAAGTACCAGTGCCCAAACTAATGCCGAATAGCTGATGACACCCCTCTGTCATATGTGCATCTGCATGTGTTACACTATCGAGCAGTGGTACCTACTACCAACATTCGAAGCTAAACTTCTAAACCTAACAATTAACCAAACACCGTAGTGCAATTCTCCATAGACTCACAATCGACGATGCTACTCTCAGCATCTGTGAGTCGTTTCAGACAGCTCCGCTTCGTAAGCACTCGAGCATCCAGAATGAACTCGCTGTTGAATTATTCTATGGCAGGGTGCGGTAATAACAGCGATTACCGAGGCCACCCACTGTTGAGACCGACTGCTCTGTTACTACTTCTGTGGTCAAAAGGACGGTGCTTAGTACTGAAGCACCCGACATAGGCCGTTCTGTACGATGACGGCTAAGTAAAGGACTCTTACAACTGGCCAAATTACTCCATTTTCATTTTATGTAGATTGAGTACTTACTGTTTTACTTGTAGATATTTCTTCGATTTCAGTTTTAATACTAAACGCACATTAGCTATAGCTGACATAGGACTAAAAATAGGATCAAAAAGGTAATCACGGTCTATATCCCGGTCAATATAAGTCTAATGAAAATAACCGTAAATCATTCAAAACTCTGACATAGGACTATTTTACGAATGCACGTTCAGGTTCTTATTTGAATATATTTTTGTCGCCAACACTTTTCTACAATTTAAAAAGGATGATATGTGCTTAGGTAAATTGGAGTTGATGGATTTGCTGATAAGTTGAATGTGTTTCAGTATTTGCATACTTAATTAAATTTAAAATGTAGTATTCTAGATTTGTTTTCATAAATAATGAAGATGTAAATAAAATAACCTGTCATATCAAAAGAGAAATTAATAAATAAAAAGAAACATTGGTTAACCGTTGGCGCCGCAATTTGTATTTACCTGATAATGTCAAAATAAATCGAGCTGTAAGTGCCACAGAACGTGACAATAGTTATTTGTTATACAAGGGGGCAAAGTTATATTTTAACGCCGAGTGTGGAATTGAAAACGAGCTGATTCTATAGTTGAACCACGAGCGAAGCGAGTGGTTCGAGAATAGAATCCTGAACTTGCGAGTTTTTTAACACACGAGAAGTAAAATACATTTGCTCCCGAGTGTAACACAAAACTTTTCCCCTCACTATAGCGAGGAAACTAGAACGCAAAAAATGAGTTTATCACTGCTTCCAGTAGTTCCACAGGTGGTAAATCATCTTTATTAATAGATTCACCTACTTTTATCAATTTTATAGCAGTTAATTTGACTTTATTCAAAGTCAAATTACTTTACCCACTAGTGGATAAAATGCGTTTTTACCCGCTGGTATTAAAGGACAAAACACGTGTTTCCGAGCTAGTGAGGGGAAAAGAAATAAACACACTAACATTCTTTCTTGAAAACATTACCATCAATTTTTTGGTCGGGTGAAATCACAAATCACGTAAGAATTCGCGGGGCCACGCGGGCGGCGGGTAGACCACCCGACCGTGGGAGCGAAAAACCGTAATTTTCAATCTATATGACCTCCTCAGTCTGCTTTGCAGTATTTGTAAATTTATATTGCTCGATTTTTTCCAAGTTGCTATTTTCAACAACTTTGCGGGAATATATTTTAACATTTTTAACATTTCCTTTGCTGTTCCACTCGTTGAATAAACTGAACGAAGTAACTTGTATTGTGGCAATTTGAAACCGGAACTGAAAGTTATTATTTTCATTTTGTATTCGGTTAATTTATAGAAAAAAATATTTTTAGACCAAAATCAGTTCAAATATATCGTGTTGGCTTAAACATTTTTATCAGTGGTTATATTACCTAAAATTATTTATTGAAAATTATTTCGTTAAATACTCAGTGACGACCGGTCTGGCGCAGTCGGTAGTGACCCTGCCTGCTGCGCCGCGGTCCCGGGTTCAAATCCCGGTAAGGGCATTTATTTGTGTGATGAGCACAGATATTTTTTCCTGAGTCATGGATGTTTTCTATGTATATAAGTATTTATATATTATATATATCGTTGCCTGAGTACCCACAACACAAGCCTCACGCACCTGGAAAGTACCTACTTAATTTTTTTTAATGTGTAATTATAACGATTGTTGTGACGCCCTTAAAATACGTGAAACCCTTTTAAAGGAAGATCAAACAAAATTACCACAGAGGTACAATTGCGTAATTTTTAAAAATATTTCTGTCCACGTGTGGTTGCAAAGTTGGCTGTCCCGGAGAATCTTGTTATGACATGTACAATGTTTGCTCGGGACCAATTTAAATGTTTCTTAATCCCTTTAGAACGCCCTGTAGGACTCGTTTGTGTCTTTAGGCTTGAATGTGACGCGCAGGACAATGTAAAACGATGGAAATATTTACAGAACACTCGAATGAGATATTTCTACGGGTTAACAAATTTATTCTAAGGACATTACTTGTGACGCCTCGCAGTTTAAAATAGGGTATGTAAATAAGGCAGCAGCAGCGGACTGGTCCATACAAGCCGATTCCCACCGGCTTGCCTAAAATTGATTAGGTACTAGGAAAGTACCTAATGTTAACGTAGGTCTCTTTTTGCTCAGTGTTGCCTAGCAGAAAGTTTCACCAGCCGCCACTGTAAGGTAGGCTGTTTTGTTAAAATATTATAAGGGACCTCTTTGGTGGGATATTTAAAGTCTACTTCATTTTAATACCCTATTTTAAGTATTCCTAGGAATCAACGATACTTCCAGTTCTAAGGAAACCTAGGACCGTTGAGAAACCAATAACCGGTTGAGAAATAATAATATAAAAGTAGCCGAAATTCTAATAAATGTAATATACTTTTGTCATCAAACGGTATTAAAAAATGATCCGACTCCAGTCGCGCGTTATATAATTTCGCTCTTTGCCCGTAGATCGATTAGAGCATGGACACACAGGATCGATTAGAGCATGGATAACTACATAACTGCCATCACGGACTTTACGTTTTGATGTCTAGAAGTAGGTTAATTGGTAGGCATCTCCAAAAAAACTGACGGCCCTTTACTTCCTACATGTAGGTACTATCTTACATAAATCTTAATCTGAATTTCATGTTCATAATCGTTGTTGTAGATAAGAATATTTTGCAAGTTGCTAGCTTAAAAAGTTGGGACCTTTAAAAAACTTAGAAACCCTTCTTAAAATCGTTGAATATTTTACGACGGTCGTTTTTTATTTATTAAGCTCAAGATGGAGTTTTCATCTGCGCAATTTTTTATTGAAAAATATCTAAATCAAAGTCGAACACTCGTGATGAAAATCGGTGAATTGATAAATCGACATTTTTCCAGTCTTTATAATATACAATTCGCTTAAATAATTCCTTAAGGAATAAATCGTTACATACTGATATTGGATGAAACTTTAAGAATCTTCAATAAACTAAATCCAGTCTTGATTATTAAGTTTGATTGATAGATCTCTTTCAAGAAAGTTTTATTACAACGTTTATTAATTATTGGAAATACCTAGAAACTTAGGTTCAAAAGTTTTGTTCGAACCTCACGCATTTCTAGTTTTTTGACAAGTTTGCTTTTTCACTCTTTCCAGAATAATAGTCGCCTTTAAGAATTTAAAGTGCAATAAATTCTGGGCCCGTGTAGTGAGGGGTTAAGAATGTCACCCCTTTCCTCCCGTGGGTATTGTAGAAGTCGACTGTGGGATATGGGTTTAATTGTGGTGTGGGCGATAAGCTAGCGACCTGTCACTGTAATATCACTATTTAAAAAGTATTTAAATTTCTTACCCTAAAGGCCACTTGCACTGCACCACCCGCCTAACTCAAGGTTAGTGGGCTGTCAACTGTCAAATTCCATATAAAATGGTGGGTTAATCTCGGCTTAACCCTCCATTTTCGGTGATACAAGTGACCTTAGTAAGAGTGGTACTGAAACATGGGCAGTTTCATGTGCTCTGCCTACCCCTTTTGGAAATACAGGCGTCAGTCTAGCATAGGTTGCTCACATGATTTTATGTTTGTATGAATGTAAATACGGCTATGAAATTATGTGAGTAACCTATACTAAACTCACGCCACACACATATTTCACAGCATTAAATTTAAGAAGAAAAAAGAGACGACCGTCCGAAACCGATTCTCATACAAGCGTAGTCCCCATTTTCCTCCAATCAAATCAATCAAAAATGTCAAAATCAAAGGGTTCGATTTTTTCCATTTTTTGATTACCTAAGTACCTATTTTGAAACCAGGAGCTAGTCATACAAATTCATAAACAATTTTAAATGCTCCTACATTAAATTGGAAATTCCCCAACGCGCAACGTATGACAGCTCAGTAAAATACATGCGATTCCATTGCAATTCTTTACCATAATGTCAATACCGAGGAAGGGAAATGGAGACGTTTGTGCAGAGAATCTATCGTCTCATCCTCTTAATCCAACAACTAGGCACTCATTAAGGTGCCGGCGTCTATCACGCAGCGATTAGTCCATCATCAATCTCTGGCACACAATGATCCCTTAACTAAGCGTCGACGACACGAGTGGCTCCGTGGACGGTCTTTCTCCGGTCAGGGGTCGTCGACTCATGTCCTGCCTAACAATATTAAACTCGAGTAGAAAAAACTTGAAGAAGCGCTCTGTTATGAATTTCAAATATGGTTGACAACAGCTGCCTATAATAATGCCGAAGTGTTCTCCAACTTGCGTTAGCTCTCGAACTGAAAATACATATTTTTAGGGTTCCGTACCTCAAAAATGAAAAACGGAACCCCTATAGGATCACCCGTGCGTCTGTCTGTCCGTCTGTCACAGCCAATTTTCTCCGAAACTACTGAACCGATTATTTTGAAATTTGGCACGCATATGTAAACCTGTGACCCAAAAACGGACATGTAATTTAAATAAAGTAACTTTAATTATAGGGGCCACTTTTAGGGGGTAAAAGTGAAAATTAAAAATCAAAGTTTCTAGAACTATATTGTGTTACATATCAAATGAAAGAGGTTTTTATAAGTATTTCAAAAATATTATTTTTATAATTTTTAGTAAGGTAATTTTCAAGTTATTTAAGAAAATAGGCAAAAGATGACCATTATTCGCAAAAATGACTTAAGTTCCTACTAAAAAGGAGGCGCTTAAGCCCTTCTTGTAGTGTACAGAACCCTTACAACGCTAGTACAACTCGCACTTGGCCGGGTTTTTTTAATCTAAATTGGAATAAGATAATATTATACTTACGTCCAATTCCAGTGCCAAATGCTTAAGTTATGAAATCACATCAACTCATTTCACTAACAGGTATAACTCAAGTAAGTACCTAGGTACATAATATTATTATAACAAACATCTGACAATTTTAATATTTAATTCAAGACTTATTTTATCAATTCAACGTTCTAAAAATATATACGTAAATGCTGTAAATATTTTTCTACTCCCGATCTGTTATTCGTCATTTACAGGGTCGTGTAGTAGATCTTTAAAACCCTACATAAAAGTCTATTCCCCAAAGCCAGCGTCCGCTGGCTTTCCGCGTATGCGCGCAGTATCGAAAAAACTGAAAACGCATTGTTTGGCTCTGTAACCTTGGCATCGCAATGTTATAACGATACTGCGCGCGTGCGCGGGAAGGCTTTGGGCAGCTGAGCTGACAGTGCAAAACTTTGCGTCAAAATACAAGAAACAGTGTGAATTTCACGAAAGTTGTTCAAGAAAACTATTAAAAACTAAGTGCAAGGTCGTCGAAAAACTATTGTATGCAACGGTGTTTAACTGAGTCAAAAAATACTCGTGGCGTCTTAATAAGAATTTTCGGCTTCCTCTAAATTATTACCCAAGCCTCTCGTCTTTTTTGACCTCCTTTAAACGCCTGTTGCATAAAATACTATAAACTTTATTTTGCAAAGAGGTTTATTTGACTGCCCCGGCACAAGTACACACACACACACAAGTTTACTGAGAATAAAATGTATATATTCCAAAATCGATTTTGAACTTTTATTGTGTTCAAAAACAAAACAATCTTATCTGGAGCTTAGGAGGGTACAACAAACTACTATTCACTTGATTTACAACATTCGAATGTTAACCGAACTAAACAAACACTCGTTATGGCTGCCGTATTTCCAGGAGGTATTCTATCTTCTCTAGAAAGATCAATCTAGGCAATCTAGCTAGGGCACTGCGTCTAGATTTAGCGGATAGCCGACTGACTGATGTGCCCTTTTACGAACTGCCAACCTTTATCCGGCAAAATTAATTTACTTCGAACATTCTGTCTATACATACATAATATGGATGGTGATAAGCAATAATGTGTCAACCCACAAAAACTAAAAAAATGAGATTTTAATGCCATGTTAAAGCTGGATTTTTATACTTCAATTTGCAAAAATGATCTTTTCGTTTTGAAAATTTTCACAATCCCAAAAGTAAAAAAATAGGTTAACACAAATCCTTTATCGTGTGTTGCCTGTTTTGCATTAATGTGTCAAGAACCTTAACTTATTATAGTAATTGGCAGAAGACATATTTAAATTACAATAATGTGTTATGAGGGTTGACTCATTATTGCGAAAATCACATTCCGCTAGTTCTGTTTTAGCACAAGCGGTGTACCTAAAGGTAGGTGTTCCTAAAAATAGTGTTTATAATAAGTAATTAAACAAATTATCAGCAAAAATATATTCATTATTGCGGTTTTCAAGTGTTAAATACTACTGGTGACAAAAATGCGGTATTTATAAGGTGTAATCATACTTTTTTTACGGAATACGTTTTGAGGTCAGTTTTCCGAAAACATATAGTAAAATAGCTTATTTCTGTCTTTTTTTGTCATGTATTCATTTTAAATGCCAAATACAATAATTTACATGTATTCATTCACATTCAAAAATAATGTTATTTCTATAATTAAAACGATTTTAAATAATGTTTTACACTTGACTCATTCCTGCAAAACGCAAAAAATGTCATAGTTACCCACTATGTCTCATAAGACTTGAATGATTATTGCAAAATGATATTTTATTCGTTGTTTTATGCTACGACTCGTGTTATAAAACATAAGTCATTATTGTTAAATTATATTAGGGTCATAAATTGTTCGTTTTTTGGTGTAAGTACCATGACACTATATTGTAAAACATAACTGATCATATTAAATTATGTTTGAATAAGTTATGACTCAATCCGTTAGTATATTTTTGCACATTAATGGTAATTCAGTACGAAATTTAACATTTTAAGTCATGAATGTACATATCCGTTATTATAATTTGCATACATTTTTGGTATACGTGTTTATATAAAAAACTAATATAAGCTACTAAATAGATTATGTGCCTTTATGTGGCTACCAGGACGGTTACCATGACTTTTTGATATTTTACTGTCACGGTGAGGGTTGCGGAAAATGTATGGAAATATTGAACAGCACTCCAAGCCAAAACGCACTTTTACTAATATTTTCGTACATATTCTGTAACATTCACCATGAACATAAAATGTCAAAAAGTCATAGGTTTTGATTAATACTTACTAAATGGTCGTTTATTATTTTGTTAAAAGATATTTTATTTTTTGTTTTTGTACAAGTCATGAGTTATTCATGACTTAAATGACTTAGTCCATTTCTTAGCGTAAAAAAATATTTTGATTAATATTTTTGATAAGTAGTTTATTTATTTTTTAGATAAAAGATGATTATTTAGTTTTTGTACCGATTCTTTGTTGAAAAAGCACAGATAATTTAAATATCTGTCTATGTCTGTTGATCATTACTCTAATAGTTAATTTATAGTATTTTATGCAATAGGCGTTAAAAGGAGGTCAAAAAGATGAGTGGCGTGGGTAACAATTTGAGGCAAAGCCGAAATTTGTTATTAAGACGCCACGAGTATTTTTGAGTCAGTTAAACACCATTGCATACAATACAATACTTTTACAACTACCATGCACTTCGTTTTTAATAGTTTTCTTGTATCCTGTATTTTGATGCAAAGGCTTGCACTGTCAGCTCAGCTGCCCAAAGCCTTCCCGCGCACGCACGCAGTATCGTTATAACAATGCGTTTCCATGGTTACAGAACCAAACAATGTGTTTTCAGATTTTTCGATACTGAGCGCACGCGCGGAAAGCCAGCGGACGCTGGCTTTGGGGAATAGACTTTTATGAAGGGTTTTAAAGATCTATGCACGACCCTGTAAATGTCGAATAACAGTTTGGGAGTAGAAAAAAACATTACAAGGTTTGATTAACAAATAATGTTTTGATTCCTACATACCTAATAACATAACCATGACTGATATGTTACTTAACACTTAAGTATAAAGTTAACTTTGTGCATAGGTTGAGTATTTCACAACAACAAGTCATGTGCTTTAACATGTTTATTTAAGTCTCATAGATATTTTTAAACAATTAGCAAAAGTGAGTTAAGTATCATAAAACAGTCTTGAAAAAATTTAACGTCATCGAACAATTCGCAATAAAAGAAAAGGGCATTATTTCGTCAAATTGAAGTTTGTTTTGTAATTAAGCTACAATAATCACTACTAGTCAACATATTATAGCTGAAAAACACAACAATCTAAATAAAAACTATTTTTTTAAAGAGAAACACAAAAAAAATAGGAAAAAATCTTTAGACGCCATTTTCTCAAAATGGTTGGCGTGTGGGTTGACACATTGTTGCTTATCAGCATCCATATATGTATGTAGAAATAGGTATGTAAATTCTCGTTTGCCTTTGTGATTTATTACTTTAACGTGTTTTAATGTATCGAATTTTACAGGAATCGGAGGCAATATCACTTACATATACATTTTGTGTTACTCCGAAAACCTTAATTGTTCATTGCCTACGTGCTTTAATATAACGCATTTTGAAACTGGCAGGCAAGCATGGTCGCCTGACAAACGATATAGGGTCAAGCTGTCTTTTTCGCACTATTTGTAAGTATGATAAGGATGCATGATGCTATAAAGTTTATCCAACTAGTGTTGCTACGCTCGCTGGAGTCAATTTCACTTGTTTATTTTATTGGATATTGCTTTCATCCTACTCGAAAAACCTTCATTAGCATCCAATAAAGGATTTCATTTATTGAAAATGGCGTATAATAGTTATTACCTATTTGGTCAATGTGAATATTGTAGACTCATGTTAAATGCACCTGCATATCAAGTCAATCTTTTACTTGTATCTTTAATTTTGCAAAACCGCATTCCGTGAAATCGGACTTCAAAAAATCTACATTCTTTAAAAGATACTAGGTATAATAAGATAAGCAAAAATGATAGTCATCTAGACATTCAGGATCAAATCGTCCCTTGGATCGGGTAATGGTGTCAATCAATCTAATAAGTACCTACCTACATCTAAATTATTCAATCACTAAAAGCGAGCGAAAAATAACCATAACCGTCAAATAGGTTGTTAATATCGCGCTACAAATTGCTTACAATAAACCATTGTACTGGACACAAAAAAAACAACAGATTAATTACAAGCAAGATGCGAAAAATCCCGATCGCGCCATAGACGGTGGCATCGATAAAATATCGATTGAGTGCGTAATCGCCGCATGAATATTTATTGTTAATTTGTACGCCCGATAGTCCCAAGGCGTACAGAAAGCGATATTTTATAATTTCGACGGTATTGTATCAATGTAAATGGTCCCCCTGTTAGCCATTCGACTTGTACGAGTCTCGATTATGGCAGTAATGGTCACGATTCGTGAACTTATCGACGTGATAATGTATTGAGTTGGGATCGGAGGATGAGAAATAATGACCCGGAGTATTACGATATTAATAAAGAACTTCCATGCTAAGAATATTCCATAATTTAATATTCTGTAAGCTTTATTTTTTCTTACCAATTATCAATTGTTTTATGGAACCTGTATTCGAAGGCCTAAGTCGCCCTAAGCTAGTTGATAGGAACCTAAAGGGCTCTCGACAGATCAGTCGCGTTTGTAAATTATATTAGTTCAATCCTGAGGCAGTCTTCACATTGAATTGAAAGCAAAAGTTAATGGATCAAACATTAATAATACAATGATTTTCCAATACATTCATCAATCTCTAGTTTAAGATTTAATACTTAAGGAAATCATTATTTAATTGAAATCCAGTAAGACGTATAAATGCCATACGATAAATTGTAGTATGTGTGAATCGGAACGCTCTCTTCTGCTTGGTCAGCCCTTGCATTTTGTGTAGATCCAATAAATTATTTCTATAAAATTAAATAGTTTTAATTCCGGATACAACATTGGCGACGAGGATGGGATAAATAAATAATTTTCCAAGATAAAAAGTTACCTATAGTTTACATAATTAATGTTAATATTGTTGGTGTTTCTTTCTTGTATTGTCCTCCATTATGTAGGTACTTACTTATAATTTTTTTTCCAGCACGATCATCACTAAATAAATGCTCCACAAAGACATATATCCACAATTCATAACAGCAGATCATTGTTCTCATCGAGCGGTGCTTACTTTATACACTACGTATGTATACGTTTCCAAAGCCCTTCATTGCATTATATGTATAAAATATATCTCCCAAATAAACTTCAAAACAAACCAATTCCATTTAATTACAGCGTTTGACATAGATACCCCATAAACAAAGCACAATTAGTATTAACAAGAATACAATTTATTATCTTAGGTACGTGGGAGCATCAAAGCAGCTAAATAACAACCCTTCATTAATGGGCCAAGACAAGCGGCGTAGGTGGGTTTCGCAGACCACTTACCTACAAAATAGATGGGGCATGTAAGCACAGAATATACAAAAGTACAAGTACAGGAGACTCACTGCCAAATACCTGTCAACGAACTGCATGCGACATTGAGTTCTATTATTGCGCAGCGGGAAGGTCGTCTAACTTTATGCGCCGCGACCACGCGACCGCGCAATGTTTGAAAGAAGCACGAAGTGAGCCGCCCCTGATGAAAAGCTCCGAGTTACAACTGTAAAGATCACGTCGGATAACAGGCATTATTCACACAAGCCAAACTTTGATTTAGAAAAGAAAAAGGGTATCAGTCCTTTTTATCGCGTAAATAATATTTAAAATTAATTCAGTTTTAAACGAAACTACACAGCAGTTTTCGAAGATATTCCAAGGACTAATCACAGTCCGTTAGATTGCCCTATGTAAATCAAAGTTTGGCTATATAAGCCAATAACTTACAGGAATGAGCACGGCTCACGGCAAGCTCAGAGATCATTTTGAATCATTGCTGAGCCACAACAGTAAAAATTAGTTATAATACCTGATGAGAAATGATGACTTCCATCTTAGTTATTCCGAATCTAAGCCATAGCTTACGACATAGTGTTTTCTGTTATAGTCGATCGATGATCACTTGATGCACTTTATAGATCCATCCAGCCTAAGAAGTGACAATCGTTGACGAAGGAAGTGTAAGCGATTGTGACAATGGCTAGGTAACCAGAGCATGAGCTTCCCGTTGTATTGTGTTTGAAGCTGTCTAAAACTAAATTTTTGTTGTAGCCACCAGGTGCGCAATCCATACGAGATGATCTGTGGTCAATATCGACTCGGCTCGATTGTCGGGAACAAGTTATCGATGCCGATTGATTAGAGAGCGAGATCAAAGATGCTCTTCCGCGTGGCTGAGCTCGTCTGGATATGTGGACTCTTTATATTTGGCGTATTTTTTTGTAATTACTTATATCTATTAAAGCTATCAGTTACAAGGCTGGCAAGTGATAGTCGCGAATCTCGCCATTACAATGATCACAAGTTTTTTTTTTCTAATTGATGACATTAGGACTAGTTAGTACATGTGGCGGCGACATACGTATGTAGTGACATAGGTCTTATAGGAATTAGTCCGATTTCCTTTCCTTCGCCGAAAAGCGTGTTTTTTCAAGTAACATAGAACTTTTAATTGGATAGTGGGTTCTACAAAAATTCTACTCGTATTTAATTAATCAACTTTTTTGAAACTGTATATTTTTACAGTTTTGCTGACTTCGTCCATAATCTTGTTAACAGAATTTTTAAACCACATCATTTTCATTGTTATTTTGATTGAACACCTAACAACACCTAACAACAACTAATAATTAAACAATCAGGGTTATTTTATATAAGACAATTAGGTCCACTTGCACCAACCACTTAACTCAGGGTTAGTGGGCTGTCATCTGTCAAATTCCATATAATATGGTGGGTTAACCCTCCATTTTCATTGGTGCAAGTGGCGCTAAGCGAATTAATAAAGCTTATTACCTTATTGGAAAGCCTTAAGTATAAGTACTAGTAATTTTGTTTATTATTGTAAATGTGTACCCATAAAGTTTAATTCAATGTCACCTTTAATCCGCACCATTTATCATTATAACGGTTTTTCACACGATCATTAAACCGCTATCTTTTAATCTTAAATATTCGCTTTAAGTATAAAACGTCATCGAGTATAAAAGTCAAACAATAGCCACTCAACTCTGACTCATGTCATTGATGGACGGTGTAGATTTTATAGATGATTTTTCTTGCATTTCAAACAATGACGTCGGTATCATTAATCTCGACTACCGGTAACGGGATCCGATATTTAGGCAGATTTAACTCCACTAGATAAAGCAGCCGAGGTATCCCCGAAGGTCTACGGAATGGAGGTTTTGAAAAAAGAATTGTCTACCCACCGTCTTACAGTTTTCAAATTGAATAAGATATGTGTACCCACAGCAAGCTTGTCTAAATTTCATCTACCAGTTCAAATGATTATAAAATGATTATACTAAGATTATAAACAGACGAAATAGATGAAAAAACTTTTTTTTTAAGTTTTGTAAAATAAACTTAAATTCACTGCGTTTTTAAACACATAAACTAATTTCCGCCCTAGATTACTTAACTTATGTTAGTACATAAACATTTAAATTATCATGTCCGCTTCATATGAGACCGCCAGAATGTGTAGTAACTTCAATTAGTGTTCGTAAATAAATGCAGGCCTCATAATAGTAGTAGCTAGGAACATATGTAGTAATAAAACACATTATTTCACATTACAAATATATAACATAGACCGAAAAGTAATAAATAACTTTGACCATGGGGCACAAAGGCGAACTTACATTTTACTGGGGAATAGTGCCCTCTATCGGAGGCAGTCTGCGGATATCAACAATCATAGCTAACTAGGTACATAACATACTGATCCTATCGAATAGATCGAACTAATCGATTTGCCGGTCCCGAGTTGACTTTCATTAAAACTATTGGGTCACGTTGATGTCGAGATATACCTACAGGTTATGCTAACTCCTTCATTTGTTACGGCCAGGTTGCTAATCTAGGTAATATTCCCGGGAAAATATGTTCATGAAGTCTACAAAATTGTAACAGGTTTTGTAACAGGATTTACAATTCATTTGTAAAGCGCATATACAGGTGTGGATTTCATACGGGCGAATAATTTATCCAGCTATAGTATCTGATCATACGAATCGTATAGGATAATCATTTTGTTAAAGTGTTATTAATTAAGGGTATTAATTTTTAATCTGACCAAGCAGCAACGTACGCCGTCCAACTTAATTCGACATGACATAAACGTCATGTCGTAATGACGTTTAGGTAGGTACCCTAATTGATGTGGACATAATACACTGCGTGCTGAATTATTATGTATGAAAAAAAAATTTTCATCTATTAAAAAACACATGTAGTTAGGCTCCTTAGGTCCGATACGAATCGTTATTAAGATACTCACCCGTATGGAATACACACGCTGTAAATCATATACAGAAGTACTTAATTCAGGACACGTGAGAAGATTTCAACGTGCGTCAGCAAATCATAAAAAAAAATTGTCCCGTGTTCTGCAGGGTTAAGAATTGGGTGTCGTAAAAGTCGACTGTAGGATATAGGTTCTATTGTGGTGTGGGCGATGAGTTGGCAATTTAGTTTACTTACAACCCTTAATTGCCAAGAGTGGCACCGAAATTTACAGTTTCATGTGCTCTGCCTACCTCGCCTGGGAGCATCTTGTCACACTCAAGTGAGAAATTTTATTTTTTTCATAATCAGTGCTGTCTAAATACGCATTAAAGAGCACTTTCATTGACTAAGAGTTTAAGAGAGTGATCTTCATTAAATTCGTCCTTATGAAGTCAAATGTATCAAACAAGAGAAAATACGATTACGTATTATATCTTATTCTCTAAAATCTACTATTGAACCGTGTAGCATAGTGGTACGGTCAACCAATTTGAATATGTAGAAACTTTTCACAGTAACAGTAGAAATAGAAATATTTATTGACTAAAAAGACATGTAGTAGTGGGAAACATGACTTTGGGTTCTGACATGTAACTGAACTTCTATGGCATATTTGCCAAGCACGGTTTAGTGTGCACGATAGAGTGGCCTAGAACTCAAATTGGTTGACCGTACGTACACTACGGTAGAACACTCGCCACGCGTTAAGTAGGTATAATAAGGTTAAGGTGTTAAGTAGGTATAGTAAGGTAGGTATAATAAGGTAGGTAATTTTTTTTTATTTATACCTACCCGCTAGCAGTTGCCTCGAGGTAACAAGTGGCCGAGAGGCCCCACGCGCCTGCCTGTATACTTGTGTAGTCGCGTGGCACGTACCTACTATTCTTTTGAGTTTTACATAGTAACTTATTAGTATTAGTTAACTAAAGCGTAGGTATTTGTCGTATTGCGGGCAAGTGAAGGATCTGTAACTTTATTAACTTATGAACAACCTGTGACTCGAAACAAATATACCAACATACTAACGTCAACTGCTAAATAAAATATTCTCTAATCTATGTAACTACTCCATTTGTATAATGAATAATTGTGTTTGCAGTAAACAACTGAAAAATATCCCCCACTCAAACAGTTAACTTATCTGAATTACATGCAGAACTCTAAGTGTTATGGCAGAAAGCCAATGCCTCTTAGAATTTTCTGCATCGTTGATAATATAAAAGCGGTATCTGTACGTGCTTAATAGAACAGAGATAAGACGACACAGTATTTTTAAAAGTTACTTAACACAGACCAATAAAGCGATATTTAATTGGTGCTACATCGGTTCTGCTCGGGGTTGGGTGTATATTGTTGCAGGCAATTGACGATTTAAGACAATTTCCAACATTCTATGCAGTAGTTTTGCAGTATTTGAGCATTATATTTGTAAACTAATTCGTAAGCCATATGTGTAGATAGACGTTTGTATTTTTGGTTACCATTTGGTTACCAAATATAAGAGAAAAGTACAAATCAATCAAATACGTACTCAAAACACTAGTTTTTGTAGCACATTGTGTCTAATAATGAGTAACTATACAATACACAACCTCGTTGTATATCTACATAGCTCCTGATCGATTGATAAGAATAACATCAAGACGTAGTTAATGATGAACCGGCTATGAGAATACGATTAGGTCTTATTTATCTGAGTCGGAGTTGTACTCTGGTCAATGCCAAAACAAATCTATCCTTTACCATAAAACCTCTGTGTAGCTATTATGTCCTGCGCATACAGAACAAAGGGATTGAACCTCCTACAACTTATAATCAGGCTGGTTTCAGCAGAATCCCTCTTCAGGCAGGCAAGCATGGTCACGATATACACGATATAACGTGTGCGTATCGATCGATATAACTTTTTTTGATATATTTTTAGTCGTTATAACGATCATTTGATATAATTATTGAATTATATAACAACAAATCGACGGTCCCAAGTAACACTGTCGGATCTACAAAATCGTCATTTTCATTTTATTGCATTAATGATCTTAAAACATCCAAATTTAATAATCATTATATTAAATAAGAATTATACAATTTGTTAGTATATTATTTAATAATATACTAACAAATTGTATAATTCTTATTTAATAACAATACATAATTATACAATTATACAATTTGTTAGTATATTATTTAATAATATACTAACAAATTGTATAATTCTTATTTAATATAATGATTATTTTTTCGAATAACATTTATTATAACATACTTTGAGTAGGTATAATGCTTATTTCCGATAATAAATAAATTGTATAACACAAATTCTTTCTAAAGCACAGTTAAAATAAAAAACAATTGCACAATAAATTAGATCCATCATTTACCAGAAAAGTAGATTAGGTTAGAACTGTGACCCCTCCACACAACGCGCTGCTACCAGAAAAATAGGTTAGGTTAGGTTAGGTTAGACCCTTCAACATATGTACTGCTATCAGAAAAGTAGATTAGGTAAGGTTAGAACTGTGACCCCTTCAAAAAAGAATAAAATTAATTCATGAAATGTTTTATACTGTTTGCTAGTTATATTATACTAGTCGTATATCAATAGATAGATATACCATATAACGGTTATTATAAATAAGTGTTATACGAAATAATGATTATACAAAATAAAAGTAGATATTTTGTGGTTTTACCTAATGTTAATGAGTGATTATATCCTTTAAATATATACGAAATGTTGTTATATCAAATGTTATTATACCAAAAAAAGTTATACCAATCATTACACACCCCGATATAACATCAGGCCGTCCTTTTTGCACTATTTGTAAGTGCGATAGGAAGGCACGTATGCGATTAAGTCTATCGAACTAGTGTGCTACGCCTGCAGAACTACACATAAACAATAGTAAATCACAAATGAAATGTGACGCGCCTTGCATTCGAAACGTTAATACTGATGGCTTCGTACGTGGAAATGCATCGAATGCATGTTCGCAGTTCAACTCGAAATTCAGCGAGTGCACTCGTTAGCGAAACACACTGGCGCTAAATGGACGAATTGTGAAGGAATTTTCGATCGTTTATTTAGTGACAGTTTCGGACTGGCGCCGAAATAGAAGGCAAAGAGGTTAATTGTATTTATACGGAATGAAAATTGTGAATTGGCGTTTTTTTTTTCTTTTTTCTGCGCTAAAAAGGTGTGAAGTTTGCAAATGTGTTGCTACCTAGGTATTTAAGTTTTAACATAATATTCTTATTAAATGATTGTGTATGATTTTAAGTTCATTAAACTAGCACAAAATTTAGGCCCTAAATTGACTTTTTTTTTTGTTTTCATCGTGTGAACCCATGTTTAGACCAGGGCCTGTAGGTGCGTAGCCGAATGGCCTAAACGCTCACGAAACGAAACGCTCGTAGATATCTATCTCTATCGCTCTTGTGTATTGACGCGACAGAGCCAGACTTACTTTCGCGGCGTTTCGTTTTCGTTTCGCGTCGCAGAAATGCCATTCGGCTACGGCACCAGGACGGTTCCGTTCCGTAGCGTACCTCAGTATTATCTTTACAGAGTTGCGAACCTATTACCGTCCGCCACAGAGTGTCAACGAATGTACGCTTTACTACAGGCCGATGTTCCTCAGTACGTTTTCAATATATTTTTGACAAAAACGATAAAGTGGTTGGCTAGTTACTTCATATATGTATGTAGGTATCTTATTATTTTACATAAGTATTTGTAATGCATTTTTTTATTACAATACAGGCTGTAACGTCAAAACTGCAAATTACCTGCTCCATCGATATATTTAATATCGGAATTTGCAAAAAAATCCAATTCCCAAGTACGCCAGCGACAAATCGATACGGGTTTACAACCGGTTCGCTATACGGATAGATGGCGCGATATCACTTGAGTGGGAATGCTTGCTTGAATTCTTTCCGATACAAGCATTACGTTCCCAACCTCATATCTCACTTCATCTCACTCCTTAGCCAACCTCCAGTAACAAACTATAGAGTCTAAGTTCAAAAACGCAATGAATAAAGATACGAGCGTTCGAAAAATTTCTACTGATATTTAGAAGTGCAGCGATAGCGAATGACACGCGAGCCAAGTAAACACTAGATAATACACGTGTATTTCTGTAAGTTTTCTTGTTTCTCTTATTTTGATGCTTGTGGTTGGTTGTAGGATTACATTTGTATGTAAATGTTTTACTTATATTAGGATTAACTTTTATCGAATAGCGCTTGCAATCCTATGTTAGTATTTTGATATGTAAAATGTTTTTTTGTAGTTGTTGTAAAATTACATATGTAGAAAGGATTACCGCAGCCCAGGGTACGTAGCCGAATGGCACAAACGCTCTCGAAACGCTCACGAAACGAAACGCTCGTAGATATCTATCTCTAACGCCCTTGCGTATTGGCGCGACAGAGCCAGAATACCTTTCGCGGCGTTTCGTTTTCGTTTCGCGAGAAATGCCATTCGGCTACGGCACTAGAGCTAGGTATCTCTGCAGATAGCTAGGTTATGGCTAGATAGGTGGGTTATAGAGGTGCTTTGACGGCCTATAAACAGAGAGCGCGCTGTTTTCTTGGAGGTCATATCGGTCCGGAAATACCGCAGGTGACAGTTTGTGCAAGGCAGGATGTTTCTGGAGGAACCCACAGTTGAAGACTAATGGTACTCCCACCCTGGGCTGTTATAAATGTTATATAACACTGTGACAGGGACAGCGTCACTGCGCGCCATCGCGCCATCGCGCCCTGTCACACCATGATTTGTTATATAAAATTCATAACAGCCAGTGTGGGAGAAACATGGGAGACCACAACAACTATTATGTGAACCATGTATCTGTATACATATACTCGTATAGGTAAATACACTGAGAACTAAAGCGCAACTTGCCATACACTTCGCATTCTCTACTAGGTACACAAGCAATTAAACTCAACAAGTATTATATGTACAATTGTACAGTTTAGAATATCTACTGTAATTGTTTCGTCAAAACCATAAGAATACCATACCATACATACCATGCATACCAATACCATGCATAGATCATACGACGCCAAAATTCCATACTACGAAATGATACGTATTATCAATTATCAATCTGTCTAGACAAGCAGAAAGATATATATATAATATATCCGTAATGTGACGCAAATATTGCACGTAATGTACTGAGATTATCACAGCCGTTTAGAATTAAATTCGATTTTTGTATCTTGACCATTGATAAATACCTATCACGCTTATATCACTCCTAAACCACGACACCACAACGAGAACGCAATTTAACTTCATTTTAATTATTTTTTGATAGATATTAATTTGATTAGAGGAATGTGGTGCACGATGGAATAGGGGACATGACGGGGTGACCGATCTTGTGTGCGAACGAATTGTCGAACTAGGATCATTGCACGCCGCGCCGCTATTATTTTAAGAAATGTGGGATTTGGCCATATCATCCAACAATATTCTCTGAAAGCGACCTTGCTCCGTCTTTGAGGAGAGATATTCCGGTTGGAAGTTGCAGATACGGTGTTCACTTGTGCACAGTGAATGGTCGTTTGCTGTGTGCCCTATTTTACCCTCATCTCCATCAGAAATAAATAAATAAATATTATTGGACATTCTTACACAGATTGACTGAGGCCCACGGTAAGCTCAAGAAGGCTTGTGTTGTGGGTACTCAGGCAACGATATATATAATATATAAATACTTATATACATAGGAAACATCCATGACTCAGGAACAAATATCAGTGCTCATCACACAAATAAATGCCCTTACCGGGATTCGAACCCGGGACCGCGGCGTAGCAGGCAGAGTCACTACCAACTGCGCCAGAACGGTCGTCACGTCCCACCCGGGCATCCGGTCCTTTCTTATGAGCATATTATAATACAATTAATACAAAATTCTTACCGATCTTAAAGTCATGCTCCTGGGAATCGAGTTGTCGCCTCTGTTAGGTTAGATCGTCAGAGTAGTTCGCCTTGCCATCTAATCGGCGCTTCGTCCCCGGTGGGTTTGCACTCTACTTCTGTGATTCACTTCTAAGGAGCATAAACCTTTATTCTGAAAATTTTACAAGAACACCAATTTAGTACCATCGTTCTATCCCGCTCATACACACACATCTTTGATAAAGTGCAACTATCGCGCTAGATCAATACGTTTTCGATATCAATTTAAAATAAACATTCGTGAATGACTTTAGCACAGCGTTCAGCGCTATATTTCTGAACCTGACTCGAACGACATGGGAAAAACATTTTTCGATATAAGTTTGAAATTAATTTTGAAGTTTAAGTCTGACCAGAGCTCAGCTGCTAGAGTCCGTCGCAATTTTATCCGTCGTAATTTTATTTTGCCTGGCTTTGAGACAAATGTAGAACGTGGTAAAACAAAATCCTCTATTTGAAAAGTGTTTGAGGTTGATGTTCTATAACAATTTTAATAAACGTCATACAAATCGTTTAGCCCTAATTTAGCTTCTAATATTTTTCCTTAAATTCGTAAGTAGATACATATTATTTACGAGTAGGTATGTGCGCATATATTTTTTGATAACGTGAGAAAACAACGCTTATTAATAGGTTATTATTATTCACCAAATATGCAACTCATATTCATTATTATCATTATCAAAATCATGCACAATTACTGTTAGTAAATGATGATTGATTTGTAAGGACATCCGTGCGGTTATCATCATTGACTGATACATATAATCTTAATCCTTTACCATACGTCATTAGTGATGATCAGGGATTTTTACAAGGACAGTTTCATTCGAACAAGATTTTTACGCATAGTTTTAAACTGAAACGGGACTTGGCGTACGGGGAACATTGAGTTAAATATACTTAAATGTGGGTAAGTTATTTTCTATCATGCAGAAACGCCTGCGAGAGATACTACATATTTTTAAATTAAAGTTTCCGTAAATATATTAATCATAGTCATAGTCGAATGCTCCGGTAAAGCAGTAGGTCGCAGGTTCGGGTCCTGCCGGAGGTGTAATTTCTCCTTTGATTTAAAAATAAACTTAAGTGTTACGCGATTAAGTGCACTTTCAGTTTCAAACAATAAAACTGTAAACTTTATTATATCAGCAGTTCTCAAAAAGTTTGTACATAGCCACGTCAGCAAATTTTAATTGATACGATTTGTTACCAACATATATACAGGATAATTGTTATAATTAAGAAAATATAGATACTAGAGAACCTTAATGACCAAATAAAACTTACTAAAATCTCAATTCATGAAATAAATCTTGGTAACAAAAAAGGAATAAAAAAAACAAATTTAACTTTTTCCTTAATTTTTGTACAAACTTTTCGAGAACTGCTGACTTATTTCTGCCAATCAGGATAAAATGACGAGTTTCACAAGTTACTGTAAACGTAATGAAGCAGAAAATAAATAATAAATACCTACATACGCATCATTTCAAACCATAACGACAATATACCGAAATTTGAAGGGGTTTTGAAACTCCATCCCAAATTCAATGTTTCAAGGACTCCATTTGCAATTTAAATCTACCGCCTGCGAGACGGGCGCCGATATTGACTGTGTATACTAGTACCCAGGAGCGTCAGAAAGCTTTGAAAAATGTATTTACTACGATTTGTACCTATGTGTTGTTCAAAGACGCTTATAGTTTACATTATATTTTCTTGAGTTCACAGAATTTCTTATTTAAAGAAAAGACGCTTTCCACATTATATTTTCCCATATTGACCCACGTGTCACTATCAGATCTCTGTTCCATACGCATAATACTTATACTCGCTCATGATAGCCATGATGCTGATTCGATTGTCAATGTACAGTCGAGTTCATAAATATGTGTACATTTTTTCACCTTATTGCATAGAATTAAGGTGAAGTAAGGTGAACACATATTTATGAACTCGACTGTCCCTCACGTAACTTCAATTAGGTATACAGATACACCGTAGGCCTGAATAACCCGGAAGATTTGTACCAGTTTATTCCAGATCACATTTAGAGACTATAAATTAATGTCATATATTTTTTTTCTGGATATCGCCTAGTTCCAGAGTTATTACCAATTGAAAAAAAAAATGTTATTGTTACTCAGTAAAAAAGGCCTTTTAAACAGCGTTGATACCATTATGGAGAATAGTCTCACATAAGTCTCACTATCCTTCTTGATAGATGTCAAAAAGTGAGAATAACCTTTTAAAAATGAGTTTTTAGAAAAAAAAAGTTAATACTCATTTTAAGTACCAATTTTATGAATAACATTTACTTCTTATGTGTAAATACATTCAAAAGTTGGAAAAAAAAATTGTCCAAAAATTTCAACTCATACTTAATACAATTTTTTTTTGTTTGTTTTTACATCAAAAATGCGTGGTTAAAGAAAGTCTTTCGGTTAATTTCATTTATTCAGCAAATAGGCCACAGGGGCACTTTTACACGTCAATATACAAGTTGAACTGAAATTACAATTGATAATAGGTACTAATTCTAAGTTCTAACTAAAGTATTACGCTACTACAATGATTAGAGATGTATAAGGTCTCTAAATGTCGATATTCAACTAAAAACTACACATAATAATATATAAAAGTACAAATACAAAAAAAAGAAGTCTAATAAACTGTATAATGATACATATGCCCTTTGGTTTCCAGGAACCAAATTTGGCGACGTGATAGCAAAAATCTTGTAGAGTCTCTTCTGCTTGTTGGTTTTATTTTCTATAACACTTCGTAACACGCTCTGTTCCTTGGCATTGTTTGATTTCCTGTCACTAAGTCAGAAATCTGTATATGCAATGCCTTGCCTACAGAAGCTTGGAGAGGTCAAATCAATTGGTTGTTCCCATCACTGGTTCGAGATATCGAGAGGTCATCGAGAGGGCAACTCAGCTTCGGTAAATTTATATTGCCTACATTGCATTTCGTCATATTATAGGTTAGGTAAAGTTAAGACATGACATAATATTAGGTATTATATTTAATTACCAGCAGTGTCACTAGTAGATGATTTATCAGATTTATATTTAAAAATAAATTAGTATTAAAATATCTCTATCACATTTGGTCGAAAAATACGTACACATATAAGAAAAAATATAAATAAATTATAAATAAATATTGGGGACACCTTACACAGATCAACTTAGCCTCAAACTAAACAAAGCTTGGACTATGGATGCTAAGCGACGATTTACATACTTAGATAGATAAATACATACTTATATACATAGAAAACATCCATGACTCAAGAACAAATATCTGTGCTCATCACACAAATAAATGCCCTTACCGGAATTCGAACCCAGGACCGCGGCATAGCAGGCAGGGTCACTACCGACTGAGCCAGACCGGTCGTCGATTATAATAATATGCACGAAATAGACATTGTTCAGTAAATCATTATGGAGACATTTTCCCGCACTAGTTCGCAAAATAGTGCATTTCTTGTTAAGTCGAAAATAAAGGGCCATAAGCATTGAAAAACGTACGATACATATTCATATACATTTCCATGCTTCAAAGATGATGTATAGGTATTTAGAACCTTCGAATGTGAGGACGGAGCAGGAATCCTGTTCTAAAGAAGGATTCATCATGGCAATCATAGGTTCCCTCAACCGTTCCTCTGTCAAAGTAAACATCGTCCACGTGCCATACACACCGGCCCACAGAAAACGCACCAAAACTACAATTGGAATATGGTCTTGACAAGCATGAGCAAAATTGTCTTTTCACCGACGGCCACATTGTGACTTTTGCTTGGATTGTTTCAGTTTTTGATTTCATCATTTTATATTGTTTTGTTTAAATATTGAATTTACTTGGACTATGAAATGTAATATTTTAGTAGATGAGATACAATTTAATTTAGAACGTTTTACAAATAATATCTGAATATAAAAGAATCTAAAGTTTCAGAGTGACTACGCGCCATGTTGCGGATTTTTATTAGAACTATTTTCTTCATACTATACTGAACTGCCACCGCATACATCAGAATAACAGCGCCCTCTTGACATTAGTCATATATTTCTGGTCAGGCTTTAACATTATTTACTACCCCATCTACTTGCCATATTATTTCTACATAGATTTGTCTGTTTCAAAATGTCACAGAATAGTATAAAAGGCTTCCTAGCTTAACGCTAGCTGCATCAGACAGCCGGAAATACTTTTCGGATGTCCGCCGGCAATGCGCTCCCTTTGGTCGGTCAATGTATGCGCGGCTTAATGAAATGCAGCCTATAAGATTAATCAGATTTTAGCTCAGAAATTCGATCAATTGAATTTTATTTTTATTTTTCTTCATCCATATCATAAGTTCTCTATAATACGCTTAGGCAAATGGAAAATATTAAGAATTCTCTATAAGTATTAGTGCCTCATTTTTTTTTACTTTACGACATCGACAACGGAACCTATGCTTTAATTACATTCAAAAGAACATTCTGTTCAGAAGACAGATAAACATACATACATATTTGTGACTGGAGTTCATCGATCAGTCGTATGCTCGATCCTCTTTGGTGGGCGCATAAACATCATCATCCTCCTTGCCTTATCCCTTTTACCACGGCTCACAGGAGCCTGGGGTTCGCTTTTGTCCGGTGGGCACATAAGCATCGCGACATAAAATGCAGACACCATGAAAATTATTAGAATCCAGTAAGTGTTACTCTTTTAGTCGATGCAATGCAATTCGTTACAACGAGTCCACCAAAAGGACGGGAAAATAATTAACAAACCCCTGCAATTAAGTCGATGGCGTGTGTAATTGTATTTATTAAACGTTTATTCTTTACTCCTCACCAAATGACGTAAGCGACTAGTATTTCCTACTAAAAAAGTACCTTTTGAAGAAAGCTGAGTGTATTTTTGTCTGCACGGCGGCTATCTGCATTTTCAGCTACGATGCACTTTTGTACTTAGCACAAAGTCATTTATTTGCGTAGCCGTAGCTAAGCTTAAACAAAATAGCTCTTTCTAGAACTGATTTTTATTCAGGCGTGAATAAGTTGTATTAGCTCAGAGGCTGCGTCATATCAAGGAAAATATAATTAGGTACTATGTATGTGTTTTGAAATCTGAATGATTTTCGAAACTCTCGGTAAGATCATGCTTGTTAGTTAAATAACTTGCGCTAAATAATGAAAATTTCCTTAAGAATCTTTGAGAAGTAGTAAAAAATCGTCATTTTACCTACTCAGATAAATATTAAACAGGTTGTAATTATTATTACAGGCAATATTTTATAAGCACAATGGGCTGGCCATGTAAAAAATAGGAAAACATCAAATATCATATACCTCCACGCCGCGCGCTTAGTGTCCAAAAATGTATGGAAATATATCAAAAATGTATAGCGATTTTTAGAGTACAGAATCATCTTAAATCTTGTCTGTTATAAAAATTACAACCTGCCTTAATTTATACACGTTCGAGTATATAACAAGGTTCAATCAATAATCCAATTACGCGCGTCTTATCGAATATTGTGTAATAACCTTTGTCAGCAATATGAGCCAGCTACATACGGCGTGTTGAGTCCATACGTGCGAATAATGTTGAGTATCCATACGTGCGAATAATGTCAATCAATCAATCAATCATTTATTTAACAGGAGTTACACGTCATTTTAACATTTTCTGAGGTCATAGTAAACAAGACCAACATAAATAATCGAAATCAATAAAGGAGGATAATCATTTCGTTAGGGAGATACTGTCGAAAGATTCTTGCAAATCATATAATTTGCAATTAAATTATAAAATATAAGTTTTAGCGTATAGGCAATTGGAATATACATAGCTACTAGATAATCATTTCGTTAAAAATCTCTGACCAAGCGGCAATGTACGCCGTCCAACTTAATTTGACATGACATAAACGTAATTTCGTAATGACGATAAGACAGGTATGCTAATTGATGTGGACGTAATACATTGCGTGCTGAAAAAAAAATCTCATCTTTTCAAAAAAAAACCACGTAGTTCTAAGCTCCTTAGGTCCGATACTAATCGTTACTAAGATATTTGCCCGTATGGAATACACACGCTGTATAATATTATTATGATACGTACATCACAATTTTAATATACAGATCTAGAACTCGCTTACAGATGTAATAAGCGTCATCGTCATAATATATGCCTTTGAATATATCCCCTTATTTATGGAAAACATAAGGTTGGTACAGTCTACTAGATTATTCTAAGGGAGGAGATAAAATGTTAAATTTGAAACCCAACTAAAATAAAGGGATAGCAACAAAATTTATGTGTGCGAAATTTCAAAAGTGCTATACAGTATTTATCAATACTAAAATCGAGTATTTTTTTTATTTAGCACCACCGTCATTATTTTTTAAAATGCTCAAAATTATTTAATTACATACAAATTAACGTTATTAAAGCTCCTGCCTCTATTTCAAGTAGATACTTCCTTTCTATTCAAGTTTGAGTAATGGGACTTTTGCTAGATATTTAAAAAGGGGGTCCACAATCCACACGGTTTTCATCGATTTTTGACAAGTTTTGAGTCGAAACTCCTAAATGTAAACTACAGATAGGATTATAAGACCAACGACCAACGGTTCTTCAATCTTTTATCTCATTCGTCGTTTTATCTCATTCAGTGATTTATGAAATAAATAATTATTAATTAAGCCATATTAATTTAAGAGCCATATTTTGAAAAAAAGCTTAAGTATTTTTTATGCATTTTTTAAACATGGTCTAAAAACAACACTTTTACCGAAATTTGATTTTAGTGAAGGGTGTTACATACCTACATGAAATCGACATGTTTGAATTCACCTTTGACTTTTCTAAAACTTCAAGAGATATTTTAATTTTAGAGTAAGTAAAACAAAATTTATGACCAATAAACCAGTTTTTGACTCTAAAATTTTTCAACTTTGATGCCAAATATCACAGAAACAATAAGCTGTGAAGTAATTGTGAGATACAATTTTGTTTAAAGATGATGCTGTTAATATGATAGCCTTTTAGAAACTATCAATACATCAGTGGATTCAAATCGAAGGTCATTGGCGCAGGGAACCCCCTTAAGATTCTTTTGTAGTAGACTGTACATGGGTTTTTCTGATACCTCCGCTCAGACCCATGGCGGGATGAAATTGTATTTTATTTTAACGCCACCTATAAATCTTTCCACGCGAGCCGTAAAATGGAGGAGCCTTCATTCAAGACACTGTTGAGGGTGCACATAAATTTTACATTTTCAGCAATATTCAGCGAATGCTGAAATCTAATATTATTTCATTAGACTGCTGAAATTTACAACTGAGTGGAAGCTAAGAGCAATGAAGTTACTTTAGTTTTATTGCGACGAATCATAGTGAATATCATTACATGGTTTGCTATAGAATTTTAATATCCAGCTAAGAAAGCAGGGACTACATTTCTATGGGAAGCTCATTTGAAAATATTTAATCAAACCGGACTTCATCATCCCTAGTGTATGACGTGGTAACCTGTAGTTGTTTAATTTATGTACTACAGTCTTATACTAATATATATATTATGTATTCTGTGGTACAGTGTACATTGTGTGCCCTAACATAAATAAGTATCCTCTTTTCTTCACAGTTTGTATGCCGATGTGGCTTACCTAATTTACATTAGGCACAGTCTCTAATGGCAGAAATGCCGGAAACATAAGTACATCCTCTAAATAACTTCTCTGTATTTTAAATTTCGATCTTCCCTCCGCATCTACCTCCATAGAAAAGCACCCGCTCATCAATAGAATACTCCGAGCCCGTAACACCTCGCCTCAAATTGTGAAGTAGGGGATCCGTTTAAATTGAAGATACATCTAAAGCTCACACACGGCGGTGGATTGAAAATAATCCAAGTAGAAAATTAATCCTTGATTACGTTCCCCTACTACTCAAGATTTGAGGGGAAGTTACGTGGATATAGTGCGTGTGGATACGGTTTTACTTACTCGTTTGCTCGGGTGTGAACATATTTTTTAAATATTATTAAAAACAATTATGGAGAATATATTTATACGGAGGTTAATTAAAAGATAATGTACTATTCATCAAGCAAAGGACAAATTGAAATATTCACACCTACAGCAGAACTCGGTCCTGTAACCTTTTGGAGACCTATAATGATCCAGAACACTGTGGAATAATGAAAGTTTTTACTTTAAAAAAAAATACCATTAACTAGGTACCAAGATAATCACTCATTGTGATACACAATGATGATCACAACCACTATACCCCCTAAAAAGAGGTGCATTGTACTATTACAGCCAGTTTGAGTTACCAACGAACTTAAATCAGTAAAAAAATATTGTTGTAGGCCTCCCATGTTTTCCCACTTCCATATTTTTACTTCCGTGTTCCTGAATCCTGCCCTTCACCTACCTGTTATCCCCTTTCGGGATTTTCAAGTTAGAAACCTTAAGATAACAACGTACTTACCTGAAATATATCTTAGCCTTCAATTGTAAATGTTTAGCTTTGAAATGAATTTACTTTCTGATTAAATTCAAGGGCTTATTCTGGTGAACTCGTAAGTAGTGGTAATATGAATCATGGTAATTGTGCTTCCTACTATTGCTTTATTTTCCTTTTTTTAACATCATCCATCATCCATCACCACCCACTGCTGAGCATAGGCCTCTCTTCCAGTACGTCACTTCTCCCGGACCTGGGCTAGCGTCATCCAGTTGTGACCCGCAATTTTTTAACATAACAGGTAATAAGCATGTAATAAGTATGTCGCAGCATGACAACTGCGTATGATGGAATGTCAAGTATGAAAATTGTCTATGTTTGAGTATATTTGACTGCGATATGTTGTATGGCCCGAACAGCTGTTAAATGGTGATTCCTGGCTGGTTGTGATGACATTGATGACAGTCGAGGCGAGTTGGCATCCTGAGAGGAACTGTCAGTCAGATTTAAATTGGAAAGTTGCGCAGTCAACTGCACTGCATTCCTTTAAACAGATTTTTAGGTCTATTTCTTCAATTATTGTTGTCACCTGTACCAGAACATCATAATCATAACATTCGTAACTTTCTTTATTTTTCTATATCAATAATCCTTGCTCCTGAATCCTGAATCCTGAATTAACACTAAGCTTTAACATACTAATATAACTAGGTACCTACTTAAGTAATGTTTAGAAAATTAGCTTGCATTTTTGATGTAAGATTGAGTGAACTAGTAGTAGAATATATACAAATATAAAGTATTTAGTTTAAAAATGGACGTCAATAGTGATGCAAAGCAATTTAGATTTTCGCTAAAGGCGCCCCTCACTAAAAGATCAATTTCGCGCTTGGACAAATTTAATGTAAACTTAACTGCCTAGGGGAGCTGGCAAATGAAAACCATCCCCGTTGCCTTAACAAATGTCTAACTTATTGAATTTTTCGACAGTTCTGGAATTTCAATATATATTACCAGATGGTGAACTAATAAAAATAATAGGTATTGAAGAGCAATGAAAACGGTTCGTTCTTTATCACATAAAGATCAACATCAACGGCTCCCATAAGTTTAGATGCAATACTGATGTCATGTCATCTATCCCGTTTAGTGTCCAATGTCAGAGATGCTATAACTTCGTACTATGGTGTAGTGTACCTATGTATTCTAGATTCGACAACTACTTTAAAACATTATTGGTACGGTCGATCGCATACAAGAACTCTCAAAGTAACAGAATTTCGAACAAAAATCTAAGTTTTTTTCAAAATAAAAGTTTAACCAGATCGACGCTTCATTTGGATAACACTGAAGTTTAACACGACTAAAATAGTAAACGAGGAACTCAGCGAAGTGCTGGAGAACTTTGATCGAAAACCACACGTACCAAGAAACATAGAAACTTGAGAAAATGCTCGTGCGAACTTTCATGAATTTTATCGAATACCTCGCAAGTAGAAATCTGAAACGGTGCTTGTCAAACTTTCATGTTTATAGTCCTTCTGCGCCGATTGATAGCATCACAGGACACTATTGAAATATTCGCAGGTACCGGCCGAGTTTTACGAACACGCTTCATTCAGAATTTGTTGGAAATGTTTGTGAGTCAGAAAAATACGCAAATTCCCTTTGATACCGGCAGCAGTTTGAGAAGCGTAGCAGTAAATCAAACATGCTGGAACACTGTTTGAACTGAAATGCTCGTGAGATGGATTTCGATTGATTTTATTCGGTTTGTACCTAGTAAGTTAATGTTTATCTATCCTGACTTCGGTGGCTTAAAGTTTCCACGGAGCATAGGGTTTTTAATAAAAAGTTGCCAAGTTTTAACTAATGTAGACATCGTAAAATAAAATAAAATAAAATAAATATAAAAATAAAAATAGCCTTTATTATTGAAGTTTCATTTAACTACATTTTTTTACTCATTTACATCGGCAACTCCAACTCGTCCTTTGACGAAGGCCTCCTCCAAAGTCCTCCACTGGTTCCTGTCTCTTGCCACAGTCATCCACGCCCTTCCACCCGTCCCTCTCAGGTCCCCGGACCATCTACATTTTTGAGGCCCGCTTTTTCTTGTGCTGTACCTAGGGCACCACTCTACAAGCTCTCGAGTCCACTTGTCTCTGCCCTCTCTCATTATGTGGCCAGCCCATCTCCATTTCTGTTGCTTAATCACTTCTGTTAGGGCCTTGGTCTTGGCTTTTGCTCTTATGGTACTTATTTTCACCCTATCTCTTAGCTTTATGTCTAAAATTTATCTTTCCATGTTGTTCTGGCAAACATTTAGTTTTTGTCCCTGTTGTTTGGTAAGTCCCCATGTTTGACAGGCATATGATAATACTGGTATAATACAGCTTTTGTAAACTTTAAATCTTTGTTCTGTAGGTATTTCTTTTGCTTTCAGGACGTCTACGTCTTTCAATGACCAAAACTTTTTCCAGGCATTTGTGGTTCTCCTCTGAAGCTCTTTGTCCATCTGGTCTTCCGGTGATATTATTTGTCCTAGGTATACGTATTCACTGACATACTCTATTACCCTTCCGTTAACATCTATTTGTTCCTTATTACTGTTCGTCATTAGTTTTGTTTTTGTCATGTTCATAGATAGGCCAACTATTTGCTCTGTCTGTCTAATTCTTCTAGCATACATTTCAGGTCTGTTGGGTTATCTGATACTAATATAAGATCGTCCGCGAACCTTAAGTGATTTAGTTTTCTTCCTAGAATATTGAGTCCGTAGTTATCCCAGTTCATTCTTCTAAAAATACTCTCAAGAACGGCAATAAATATTTTTGGGGATAACGGGTCACCTTGGCGGACACCCTTTCTTAATGGAAATTCTTCACCTAAACGTTCCAGTTTAATTTTTGCTGTATTGTTAGAGTACATTTCTTCTATTATTCTAATATATTTTTGTGAAATTCCTTGTTCTTTGACTGTTTTCCATATTTCCGTATGTTTTAAAGAGTCGAATGCCTTATTATAGTCGACAAATGCTATGTAGTATTTCAATCGGTATTCCTGACATTTTTCTGTTATTTGTTTAATTACTAGTATATGATTGTTGTGAAATTGTTGAGAAATTTTTACGGAATCCCGCTTGCTCTCTTGGTTGGTTTTCTTCCAAGGTTTTCGTCATTCGTCCCAAAATTAGTTTTGAAAATATCTTGTAAAGATTACTCATTAAGCTAATTGGTCTATAGTTGTTTATTTCACCTTTATCTCCTTTTTTATGAAGGAGAGTGATTGTAGTTTTTCTCCATTGTTATCGTAAATAATGTAGACATCGTAAATAAAGTTATTATTTAGGTCGGTACCTAATTGGTTACCAAAGACATAATTATATAACTCCGTATAGACAGATAAAGTCTAAGAAAAAACCGCACCTCAGTACCATACAGAAAAAGGTACGGTAGCCTAGATGGCATTACACCTTTGGGGTACGCTCAGCTAGATGGCGCTAATATTAATATTTGTCATTTTAAAATAGGCTTGTGTCGTTCACGAACTATGAACTGTTAGGAATAAAATCCCATCAATGGCCGAAATTAACTGAATCTTTCCGTGCTCTGAGAATCGGTCTTTGCTCATTTAGTTCAGTATAGGATCGGCGAGCGCGAACGGTGTGGATCGAGAACGAGTGTGTGACTGTGCCGACCGAGAGCGAGAACTACTTAGCAGAGCAACAAAAAAAGTCAAGTTTTCATATTGAACTTCGGTTACTTACAACCTTTCGGCCCGAAATGTTACTATCTGTGGACTATTCGTATCATTTTGATACTATTCGATCCCATCCATTCTGATCTTTCCGACCGCAGTGGTCGCTGGTCTGGCTGAACTAAATGAGCAAAAGACCTAAAAGAGCGAACTAGTTCGTGGGAGCGATTGAACGAGATCGGAGCGCTCCGATCAACGAACGAAACGGCACAAGCCTATTTTAAAACATATCAAGCTAAGAATATGGGCGAAATTGTCAAAACTGAGGTTCAAAAGTTTTAAGCCTGTGTCGAGAGATGGCAGTCTATGCACTGTGATTACACATTTTACTTTGACAGTAACTCTCTTTAATACTCTATCCTCTTTGCACATATCAAGCTAAGAATATGGTCCAACTTGTCAAAACTGAGGTTCAGAAGTTCTAAGCCTGTGTCAAAAGATGGCAGTCTATGCACTGTGATTACACATTTTACTTCGACAGTAACTCTCTATAATACTCGACACTCTTTGTTGGTTACTTAATATTCCAGATTATAATTCTACTAATATCACCCCACTCCAGTTACCTTCCTTATATGTATACATCAGTGGCGTAGCATCTATGCAACTCGAATCCCTACGGGTTTCCTAAAATTCTCCAGTGCCTGTAGAAGTCCATACAAAACAGATCCCGAAAACCCCTTTACCAACGAAAATTTTCACGCCACGCCACTGGTATACATGCATACATGTAACTTATATGTATATTCCCGTGAATTACGCTACGCAAAGTTTCGCTGTCTCATTGTTCCGATACTAAAATTAATCTAATTCTCTGAAACAACTTGCTAACTTAACTCACCGAAAATACTTTCCACGAAGCAGACAGCAATTAATTTCTGAACAAACAGTCCAAACAGCAGGTGTGAGCCGTAACGAAGAGCCATTTGTTTACAGCCAGCAAACTTCACCTCGTAACCCTAAAATCTAATTGGATTTAATTCCATTAGCGAAGGTCCAAATGGGACCCCTAAATTGTGCTGACCGGCGCCGGGTTATTGGACCTTGGTTTGGACACGTAGCACGTATGGCGATGGAACGTTTGCTTTGTCCGCGTTTTACGCGCAGGTGGAATAGACAGTGGCATTATATAATACTAGCTTTTGCCCACAGCGTCGCTCGCTTTAAATTCCAAAATTGCGGAATGCTTTATACACACTTCCAACCCCTATTTTAAGGAAGTGGGAGGTCAGAAAGAGACAAAAAGTAACCTGTGTCACTCTCCGATCCAACTGAACATACTAAAAGTAGGTACTGGAGAATATAATAAAATTAAATCCGTTGATTATTTAAGTTTTTGTAGGTTTATTATACGTATATTTCTATTTTTTGTAGATATACTGAAGATTATATCTTGGGTTGAATATTTTCTCCAGAATCAATATTTTCATGAACTACAAAAATGATCAAAATAATTTTGTCACGCTTTTTAACATTTGAAAAAAGTTTAGTGTATTGAATGTAACCGAGTTTGATTTCCTATTTTTAACCGCCTTCCAAATCTCAAGGGAAGGGTTTTTTTTTTTTTAATGTTTGTTCCTTGATATCTCCGTCGTTACTGGACCGATTTTAAATTTTGTTTTTGATTGAATGTATATGCATACAAATTGGTCCCATTTTTCTCAGAACCCAGTTCTGATGATGGGATCCTGGAGAAATCGAGGGAACTCCTCAAATCTGAAAGGCATACATATGGTGATTTTTGTGTTTTTAAAGGAACAGCATGCATATACCTACGGAACAGTGACATTTGGTGCAGTGGAACTCCTGATGATGGTCAGAATGGAACTCCTCAAATCTGAACGGCACACTTATAGTGACTTTGGTTTTTTTATAAGAACAGCATACACTTACGTCCAGAACAGTGACATTTGGTGCAGTGGAACTGCTGATGAAGAGTGAGCCGCCCCAGGTTAGAGTTCCGTTCTGAGAATCATTCTCATCTGTAAGAACTTCAGAATCATCCAAATTTCAAAATTGGTGCAGAAATAGATATCGAATAACAAACTATATGACAGAGTGATCCAACGAAACCCCAAAGGTTAGAGTTCCGTTCTGAGAAATTCTCATCTGTAAAGTACGAAATTCAGAATCATCCAACATTTAAAAAAAATGTGCCTTTTTACCATAGGTTCAGAAATGACGGAGATATCGAATCCCTTCGGTCGTGTTTTAAATCGACACGAGTTACGAATTTCCTTTTCGCACGTGTATCGTACGACGTTTTTCAGTACAGATAGCACTCCGAAGTTTCGACCTGGCATATAATGAACCACTTCTCACACTAGTGCGTAGTACTACTCCCTTCGGTTGTGTTTTAATTTATCGCCACTCGTTTCGAACTTCCTTTTTGACGCACTTGTATCGTAATATACTATTTTATTTTCTGACTGTATCATAAATTAAATTCATAGTATCATACACAATATTTATTATTTTATATTGATATTTGGGATATTTACTACTATACACACGATTTTCATTCTAAAGTTCAAAACTATTATGGGCTGAAACCGGGTCTAAATTCTATACATCAAGTTCACCTCACACAGGGAGAGCAAGTGAAGCGTGGCCCTAGATCAATAAGTGTGGGTTATAGTAATGCGTAGATCACGATGCGACACGTTAATTGATATTCGTGTGCAGCGCGAGCGCAAATCGAATTTGGTTTGATCCATTTTGAGCCGCGACAGCGCTGTTCGATCCCAATACCTATTTAATACCATTTTAGAATATAATAGAGTAGAATTTATTAACCCCCAACGCAAAAACGACGGGGCGTTATAAGTTTGACTTGTCTGTCTGTCTGTGTGTGTGTCTGTGGCATCGTAGCTCCCGAACGGATGAATCGGTTTAGATTTCGTTTGAAAGCTGAATAGGCGAGACGACTAAAAAAAAACTAATTAGTCCGTCAGTTAGATTATCAATGAATTTTAGACACGTATTTTTTCTTTTCTTTGTAAACGAAAAATGACGACGGTACAGTGCGTTGAAGTTTCCGGTGACGTCACGCCTAGGTACAATTTTTACTTAGAAGTGACGTCACAAGCCTCCACTCCGGAACTTTGATGCTTTATATCTTTGTATTTTTTCATTAATTAGAAAAAGCGAAAAATATGTGTTCAGTATTTTTGGACGATCGAATTGATGGACTAAACAGAATGCAATTTTTTTATGTAGTCGTCATCCCTATTAGTCGGGAGTGTTCTTAGCCATGTTTCATGAAAATCGGTCCACAACAACGGGGTTTTTTTCAAAGTTTTAATTTTGTGATTAGGTTTTTTTATACATACAGACATACATACATACAATAACGCCTGTATCCCATAAAGGGGTAGGCAGAGCACATGAACTACTCAAGTTTCAGTGCCACTCTTGGCAAAAAGAGGTTGAAAGAAAACAAAAATTGTGACATTGCAGTGACAGGTTGCCAGCCTCTCGCCTACGCCACAATTTTAACCCATATCCCACAGTCGCCTTCTACGACACCCACGGGAAGAAAAGGGGTGGTGAAATTCTAAACCCGGCACCACACGGAAGGTTAGGTTTTTTATATAGTTACAAAAAATATACAAACAAGAAGACATAAAAATGAGAAAGCGCCACGAAATGGTCTTAACTCAGCACGTTGCTGGCGACTTCCAGCGCTGATCCGACGACAGACGTCACGGAAAATAAAATTAAGTAAGTAATTTTTTTTTTACGATTCAACATATTTTTAACCGACTTCAAAAAAGGAGGAGGTTCTCAATTCGACTGAATTTTTTTTTATTTTTTTTTATTTTTTTTTGTATGTATGTTACTCGATATCTCCGAGAATTGTGGACCGATTTTCAAAATTTTTTTTTGATCGAACGGGTATAACCCCGAGATGGTCCCATTGGCACCAAGTCGGGGTCTGATGATGGGATCTTGGAGAAATCGAGGGAACTCTTCAAATGTTATAGGCACATGTAATGTTTTTAATGTATTTTTCAAAGGTACACCAGTATTTACGCCTGATGGTAATAATTTTATGTGGCTGAGCTGATGATGGAAGGTCAACTCCTCAATGGTTAGGAGTTAAAGGATAATTCTTTCACTACTGTACATATATTCGGATTGATACATATAATATCAATAGGAACCACTAAAAATCAACAAATAAATAAACTTTTTAACAAAAAATAAAACCGCCTTAAAAAAAAAAGCGCGTTACAAAACACGTAGAAACTAAAAAGCAAAAAATAATAAACCTTTGAATTCAGATTTCTTATCGTATTGCAATAATCTAAACATCCAAATTATAAACAAATCAATTATTTTTGGAGTCGGGGCCAGCCTGAGTATGGTTGGGTGGGGCCAAACAGGCAATATAGCAAAGCGACGAACAGGTCTGGCACCGACTACAAAAATAATTGATTTGTTTATAATTTGGATGTTTAGATTATTGCAATACGATAAGAAATCTGAATTCAAAGGTTTATTATTTTTTGCTTTTTAGTTTCTACGTGTTTTGTAACGCGCTTTTTTTTGAAGGCGGTTTTATTGATTCTAAGGACTGTATCGTTAAGTATAAGGACAAAACAAACCTCGTCTAAATGTTGACATGTGCATAATTTTGTATTATTATGTTCCGAGAGTATGATCTTAAGGTATTGGTAAGTACTATTTGATATAAGAAGGTCTGATATTTTTTTTTATTTTAGGGACTTTATGGTACCTTTATTAAGGTCTAGCAAATGTTCGCACCATACAATTTTTTTTAGTGAGTGACTGTTTCGGAGCGGTGGTCATTTTCGATTAATTTGACGATACGGTAGGGGTCTATTCTCCATACAAACGCTCTCGACTATTTCCTCCCTGGTTTTTGAAGATAGAGCAATGATTTTTTCAACACAGACTGTTATTATTTTTATCTGTGTCGGACCGTTTTGATGGAGCCAATCAAAAATTTCCAAAAAAGGCCTTTTTCATTGTGGCGCAAAAAATACTCAAGATTGGTAACAATTAACCAAAAAAGCTAAACAGTTCGACATAGATTATTTCATTGTTATTCAGATTCTCAAATTTCGTTCCGATTTATTAAGTTTTGAATGAGGAAAGAGTCGAGAGTGGAACCTCGATTTTAAAGATTTTTTTGAAATATATTTTGACTGAGTTGTTCTTAATGGATAATTTTTTTCGATAAATCTAGTTAATAACACTTGTATATTTAACTAAAATTCCCAAGTTGAAAGGGGGGCTCCTTTCCATTTTAGCATTTTCGCTACCGTATCCTCTTAATTCCGTCAGTCAAAAACTCGTGTTAGTGTCTCGTGTCAAAGTTACTCGTGGTATAAAATATTTGTTTCCGAACTAAATTGTTATTAGCGGCTACTACTGAGATTTGTATAGGGAGGGGGAGAGGGGAGTCTACTATTATTTTTCTTTACACGGGGAAGGAAGTATTGATTGCTCTTATGTAAGATCACAAAAATACCCAAGATTAAGATAATCGTATTTCGCATAACGCGTGTCATGCGAGTGCTGATAAAATAGTTACCTATATACCTATAATAACTATAAATATAAGTGCGATAATTCGAAACAAAAGCAAATTATTAGAGGGAGTCAAAATCTGTTGAAAATCGTCATACGTAATAAATAAATGGTACCTAAGTAAACTTCAACTGGGTGCTACATTACACACCTGTGTTCTCAAAGGGGGTAGGCCGAGCACATGCCACTGCTCAAGTTTTAGTACCATTCTTAACAATGAAGGGGTGCTACATGGAATATCAGCAATTGTTTTAAAATTGTACATCAGTAATTCAGTATTTATGGTATTTTTTATTCGCAACTTTAATAAACACAGAACTCAGCTCCAAACTAAGTACCCATTTACTAGGCGACGATATACTCGTACAAACATAAATAGATAAATACATAGGTACTCGTATTACTGTACATAGAAATAGCCATGACTCATGAATAAATATGTGTTCACCGCACAAATAAATGCCCTTACCGGGATTCGAACTCCAGACTGGTTAGCAGACAAGGCCACTATCCACTAGGTCTAAGTACTACGGTACCTACATAACTAAACACCCGTTTTTAACCCCGACGCAAAAACGACGGGGTGTTATAAGTTTGACGTGTCTGTCTGTCTGTCTGTCTGTCTGTTTGTCTGTCTGTCTGTTTGTCTGTCTGTCTCTGTCTGTCTGTCTGTCTGTGTATGTGTGTGTCTGTCTGTGGCATCGTAGCTCCCGAACGGATGAACTGATTTAGATTTATTTATTTTTGTCGGAAAGCTCAGTGAGTCGGGAGTGTTCTTAGCCATGTTTTATTAAAATCGGTCCAATATGTCGCGGTCGGGGTTTTTTCAAAATTTTAATTTTTTATTCCGAGTCCCCAGTGGAATAGTCCGCAATTTGTCGAAACGTCCGCTTTGGCGCATCGGATTATTTATAGATCCACGCAGAGCTAAATAAGTGTTTATTCTCATTTGGACTCCAATATAGATAGCCCCGATGCAAGTTATTGATTTCATACTCGTTTGTTTCTAAGATTGCCTCGAACATTTCATTTTAAGCACTATAATAAATGTGGAGCCATTTAAAACTGTTCATGAAAGGTATTAAATTAAATCTTATTCAATTATCTTTAATAGTCTAGTCCCTTTTAAGTCATTATTATTTGACAAGTATAAATAATCTCAAAACTGGATAAGACACCTAGAGTTGTCCACAATATTAGGCAGCGTTCCCACTTAAGCGTCGCGTGTCTCGGGGCGCGCAACGGACGTCCGCGCCACGCCGCCTGAATGTAATTCAAAAAAACGTCTCCTCAGTACATTTTGTATAGGAAGGACATAAGACGCGCCGCCAAGCGGCGCGGCGCGCGCCACGCCGCCGCCTGTAATGTACTGACGAGCGCACGCGCGCAGTATCGTTATAACAATGCGTTGCCATGGTTACAAAGCCAAACAATGCGTTTTCAGTTTTTTCGATACTGTGCGCATGCGCGGAAAGCCGGCGGACGCTGGCTTTGGGGAATAGACTTTTATGTAGGGTTTTAAAGATCTATGCACGACCCTTGAAATGACGAATAACATGAAATTGAATGAAAAATTGAAATGATTAATAATCACACGTAGGCAAGGCATGTATGCTTTTAACGCGACAACGCTGCACCGAAATTCTAGAGATTTTACGATAGGTATACATAGCGTATCAGCTAGCTTTGAACAAACTGTTTCACGCCACTATCAGTGTTGGAGTGGCATCGGCGCTTTCAAAGATGTTGAAGTACCTACAGGATATTAGAAAGCTCTTATGCTGTAAAATGAGATGGAAAAGTACGTCTTGTGTGTGTGCTGAAAACGTGGACATGGAATAATATTAGTGTCTAAAAATAGGCTAATTTAAACGTTATTATTATTAACGAAGCAATGACATGGGGTTCTTCAAGAAGTATGAGGGTGAGGGGAAGTGGCTCCCCTGATGTTTCTTATGTCCATGAGCGGCAATGACTGCTTGCCATCAGGCGGCTCGTCTGCTCGTTTGCTACCTATACCATAAAAAAGCAAGATAGAGAGCGGAGTCTTTAATATTAATTCTTGAATTTACTCTGTAAATAACAAACACGGATCCCTCATTTCTACAGCGTGTGTATTCCATACGGGCATTCGTCTTAATAACGATTACTATCGGACCCAAGGAGCCTAACTACATGTTTTCTTTTTGAACAGACGAGATTTTTTTTCATACATAATAATTCAGCACGCAATGTATTACGTCCACATCAATTAGGGTACCTACCTAATTGTCACTACGACAGGACGTTTATGTCATGTGAAATTAAGTTGGACGGCGTACATTGCCGCTTGGTTAGATTTAAAAAAAATAATTACTCTTAATTAATAACACTTTTTAACAAAATAAATATCCTATACGATGCGTTTGATCAGATAGTATAACTGGACACATTATTCGCCCGTATGGAATCCACACGCGGTATAGAATACTGTGCAGCGTGCTAAGCATGACAGATGATAGGGTAATTGATTTTACTTGTCTATTAATATCTAACATAATTACGGATAATACAAGAAATGTGCATGCTTGTTGTGTGCGCGTACGCGTGGCTAAGTTGTAGTTTCTTAAATTCTGCATTTTTGTATTTTAAAACGATGATATAATTCTATTATAGAGGTATTACCTCGCTTGACAATTTAGTGGATACATAGTCAGTCAGGTACTCTTGATCATAATAGTACAACAATATTATACAAGTGCGGAAAAAAGGAAAATTGAACGAGTTCCGCCTGAGGACAGAAAAAAAATGTATAACTACCTAAGGGACCGGCCACATCTAAGAGACGCATGTCCTGAGGTGCGGAACGGACGTCCGCGCCACGCCGCCTGAATGTAATTCAAAAAAACGTCTCCTCAGTACATTACAGGCGGCGGCGTGGCGCGCGCCGCGCCGCTTGGCGGCGCGTCTTATGTCCTTCCTATACAAAATGTACTGAGGAGAACGTTTTTTTGAATTACATTCAGGCGGCGTGGCGCGGACGTCCGTTCCGCACCTCAGGACATGCGTCTCTTAGATGTGGCCGGTCCCTTAGGTAGTTATACATTTTTTTCTGTCCTCAGGCGGAACTCGTTCAATTTTCCTTTTTTCCGCACTTGTATAATATTGTTGTACTATTATGATCAAGAGTACCTGACTGACTATGTATCCACTAAATTGTCAAGCGAGGTAATACCTCTATAATAGAATTATATCATCGTTTTAAAATACAAAAATGCAGAATTTAAGAAACTACAACTTAGCCACGCGTACGCGCACACAACAAGCATGCACATTTCTTGTATTATCCGTAATTATGTTAGATATTAATAGACAAGTAAAATCAATTACCCTATCATCTGTCATGCTTAGCACGCTGCACAGTATTCTATACCGCGTGTGGATTCCATACGGGCGAATAATGTGTCCAGTTATACTATCTGATCAAACGCATCGTATAGGATATTTATTTTGTTAAAAAGTGTTATTAATTAAGAGTAATTATTTTTTTTAAATCTAACCAAGCGGCAATGTACGCCGTCCAACTTAATTTCACATGACATAAACGTCCTGTCGTAGTGACAATTAGGTAGGTACCCTAATTGATGTGGACGTAATACATTAATTGCGTGCTGAATTATTATGTATGAAAAAAAATCTCGTCTGTTCAAAAAGAAAACATGTAGTTAGGCTCCTTGGGTCCGATAGTAATCGTTATTAAGACGAATGCCCGTATGGAATACACACGCTGTAGAAATGAGGGATCCGTGTTTGTTATTTACAGAGTAAATTCAAGAATTAATATTAAAGACTCCGCTCTCTATCTTGCTTTTTTATGGTATAGGTAGCAAACGAGCAGACGAGCCGCCTGATGGCAAGCAGTCATTGCCGCTCATAGACATAAGAAACATCAGGGGAGCCACTTCCCCTCATACTTCTTGAAGAACCCCATGTCATTGCTTCGTTAATAATAATAACGTTTAAATTAGCCTATTTTTAGACACTAATATTATTCCATGTCCACGTTTTCAGCACACACACAAGACGTACTTTTCCATCTCATTTTACAGCATAAGAGCTTTCTAATATCCTGTAGGTACTTCAACATCTTTGAAAGCGCCGATGCCACTCCAACACTGATAGTGGCGTGAAACAGTTTGTTCAAAGCTAGCTGATACGCTATGTATACCTATCGTAAAATCTCTAGAATTTCGGTGCAGCGTTGTCGCGTTAAAAGCATACATGCCATGCCTACGTGTGATTATTAATCATTTCAATTTTTCATTCAATTTCATGTTATTCGTCATTTCAAGGGTCGTGCATAGATCTTTAAAACCCTACATAAAAGTCTATTGCCCAAAGCCAGCGTCCGCCGGCTTTCCGCGCATGCGCACAGTATCGAAAAAACTGAAAACGCATTGTTTGGCTTTGTAACCATGGCAACGCATTGTTATAACGTTACTGCGCGCGTGCGCGCTGCGCGGTAAGGCTTTGGGCAGCTGAGCTGACAGTGCAAACCTTTGCGTCAAAATACAGGATATCGTGTGAATGTCACGAAATTTATTCAAGAAAACTATTAAAAACTAAGTGCATGGTCGTAGAAAAAATATTGTATGCAACGGTGTTTAACTGAGTCAAAAAATACTCGTGGCTTAATAAATGGCTCCGCCTCAAATTGTTACCCACGTCACTCGTCTTTTTTGACCTCCTTTAAACGCCTGTTGCATAAAATACTATAAACTTGGTGTTTGGAGTACCCTAAATAATTTCATTACATGCCTAGTAGAGATATTCAACGAAATTGATAATCGCGTGCACCTGCCCGAATGCAGAGTGAGTTTAGGTATTTGATATCTTATCTATTCCTTTAATTATCTAAATTAAGGAAATTAACAATTAAACGTAGCATTGCAATCTTTTCCCATCAGCCATGTCGATTGATAGTCAGCAATTTTTATATAAAAGCTCCTCATTACTTCTCCGGTTGCAGTTCTTGCTACTTAATCACGTCGGTCGGTTTCAAATTTTAATCTCAAAATGCCTCCAAACGTAATTGATATACCATTTCAACAAGACCCTGAGAAAGTTTATAATGGAACCGAGCTTGGGAAACCAGCTGATTCCCAGCCTGCAGTAGCAGCTTCTCAGGAAAACTATACACTGAATATTATACAGTCGACTTTGAATCTGCTGTCACACATTTTTATTGGAGTCACAGCTGGAGTGAGCTTACTGTTTGCGCTTCGCAATGGTCTTCCAGTCGGTGCGACACCGCAACATATTATTCTTTGTGTTTTGGGGGTAAGTCTTTATACAGCAACAAAGTGTAGTGTGTGTATGTGACTTTAGATAGTGGTTAGATAGTATTAAAGCACTGTTGAATTGCCAGAATACAATGTAATATAATATATATTGATTAAATACAATTCTTAAAGTGATATTAAATATTAATGAAAATATTTATTTCATATGGAAACGCCAAAAGATTTGAATTTAAATGTTTTTCGTTTGTATAAATCTTAAGAAATCCACATTTTATTAAACAACATTAACTTATTAAGGAATTCCAACCACAAGAGCCATGTAGAATAAGTTAGATGTAAATTTAAAAGTGGAAAATGTCTGCCTTGGGTGAGACTTGAATGTAGAATAGCGACATCTAAGAGTGTTAAACTTCTTCTTATTAGATGACATTTTCCACTTTTAAATTTTTTGTTCGAAATTATCAGAAGTTAAAAGTTAGATGTATTTTGTTAAATTATAGAAATTATAAGATTTGATTGGAATACTCAGTGAAATGAGATACACATTACATTACCTATACATAGATACTACCAAGTCATAAAACTTTGACAACTGGTCTGGCCTAGTGGTTAGTGACCTACCTTCTACTAGTAGGTAGACTTACTGAGCTGATGTTCTATCTGTGTTTGAATCCCGGTAAATAGCAATTAAGTATTTGTGTTATAAAAACAGACATTTCTTCGTAAGTCATGGATATTTTCTACATGTTTAAATGCTTATAAATGATATCAGATATGTATCGTTGTCGGAGTACCCATAACACAAGCCTTCTGGAGCATACCGAGGGCTTCATCAATCTGTGTAAAAATAAAAAGGTCCTATAATATTCATTTATTTTATTTTATTTGTGAAATTCAGCTCCATTCGTTCCTTACAGTACCAACTTTTAATGGCCGAAGCGATTCTCAGCCTCAGTCCCCACAATGGCTGGTCTTCAAGGCTCAAATACGTGGACAAGAGGCGCGCACACTGGATCCTGCAGCTTCTCGGCTCTGGACTAGCTCTGGCCGGTTGCTTCATCAAGATCCTGGACAAGAGTGTGCATTGGAATACTTTGCATGGACAGTTTGGTATGTTTTCTTTTATATTGAACAAGATTATTTGGGCATTTCTCTGAGCGCTTCACGCGCTTTGACTTCGTTGGCAGCATTATTACCCGAATCCCGTTCATATAGAAATCTCCTTCTGGTAGAAATCCGGAAGTTCTACTCAAATTGACAAAATTTCATGTAGCTCTGGGATTCACATTAAAAATGTTGCCACCGAAGTCAATTATTCCATGTCAGAGTGGTTGAAACGATTGGAGAAATACCCATTTAAGACAAAGAGTTAGGCCAAGGATTGGAATCGAAGTTGATGGCCGATACTGTAAGAGTATTTTACAATTCCCTTATCTTACCTTTATCTGCATAATACGCTATTTTTTAATGAAATTATAAGAATCCTGGACCAAATTTGTAAATACCATGACAAATTTACTTAACGTTGTTTTTTTGCAGCATTGGTGTCCATAGTGTTTACAACAGTATCACTGGTAAATGGCCTGACGTCGCTCTACGCGTACGAGCTCAGAAAGTTCCGCCTGCCACCTAACCTCTCCAAACTCACGCACATCTGCTTCGGCATCGTCGCTTTCGCCGCTGCATCCATCTCCCTCTGCTATGGCTTCGACAAGAACAGTTTCAGAAACTGGGCCTCCAGTAACTTTACCACGGCAATGATCAGTTTTGTTGGCGCTTTAACATTCATTATCATCCTCAACCCGTTTATCACCTTCTTTAGTAAGAGCAGAGGATTATTTAAAAATAATTAATAGAAATGTCGAATCTCAGCCAATTTCTCCCATATTATATTTATTTATGTAAGTAATGTAATCAGTGTATGTACACTCAAAATCATATTGATAGACCAAATAAAATACTTATCAATTCAGATCTTTTCATTTCGTTAATACCCTGCAAAGTAATTTTTACTACAGATTAGATACCTAAACTGTCATTGGCAAGGAATCCAGGCTGAAGATTCAACTGGATTAATTTAAACGAGCTTATTACGAGTTATCAGTAAATGGAACTGTTAAATAATTAAAATGACTTAATATGACATGCACTTGGGTTATAAATTATTTAAATAACATTTCACACACTTAAGAGAAGTCGGTTTTCTTCTCTTAAAGATTAGTTTAGGTCATATCGGCCCTAATCGGTTGATACATCATCGTATCGGTGCGATGATAAGGGGATATTATATAAAAGCACTATTCTTATCTTTCAAAGTAGTCGTTCTTTTTGCCAATTCGATGACTGTTGGTCAAAATGCCGCCAAACGCAACTGATCCACCCATTGATGGCGACCCTGAAATAGTATATAATGGGGCAGACAAAAGCAACCAAGCTCCCCAATTTTTATCGACATCTAAAGATGATTACAAGCTGAATATCTTTCAATCGTCGTTGAATCAAATTGCTCATATTCTCATAGGGATGACAGTGGGAGTAATGTTGCTTTTCACGATGCGTAATGGTCTTCCAATTGGTGCTACGCCGCGACACATCACTTTGTGCGTCCTTGGGGTGAGTTACATTTTTAACATATTTTATCGCAAAGCAATATTTAACAATAATAATATATTGTAATACTGTGGCACCCCAACCCCATATGTTTGATTCGTGAAACGTTTTTTTTTTTAAACTTTATTATCATTTTTTCCAGTATCACCTGTTGATGACCCAAGCCATCCTTAGCCTGAGCCCCCACAACAGCTGGTCGTCGCGACTGACGCTGGTGCACCGGCGTCGTGCTCACTGGATCCTGCAGATTCTTGGCTCCAGCCTGGCTTTGGCCGGTTGCTTTATCAAGATCCTTGACAAGACTGTACATTGGAATACTATGCACGGACAATTTGGTGTGTTTTTGCTACTTACAATGGACAGTTAATTATCTTTAAGAGCACAGAAAACATCTGGTACTGACGAATGGAATGTGAATGATACGAAATTTACTAGAGTATAGGTAGATGAAATATAAAAGCTATCAGTTAAGTACTTCAAATTCAAAGGCGCCTAGCCTTCAGGGATTACATAATAGGTACAGCAGAGAATTTTCGACGGGTTCATACCATACGGTCGGGGTAAGCACGTTTTGATTCTCGGCTCCGCCGCTTTCATTTAGGTGTTTGGTATCTATTTCAGTTTAAATCTGCTTTTTATTTGTTATTACTGCCACAATCAGTTTAGCACATGAAATAAAACTTTTTTTATTCTTTGCAGCCCTGGTTTCCATGGTATTCACGTCAGTAGCACTGGTAAACGGACTCGCGTCACTCTACGCCAACGAGCTCAGAGGTCTCCGACTGTCGCCAAATTTATCCAAGCTCACCCACATCTGCTTCGGCATTGTCGGCTTCTCCGCTGCTTCCATCACCCTGTGCTACGGCTTGGACAAGAACATGTTCAGGACCTGGGCCTCTGATGACTTCACCACGGCAATGATCGTCTTCGTTGCCACCTATACTGCTATCATCGTCATCAACCCTTTTATATCGTTCTTTAAGAAAGGACGTGGGTTATTTACTAACTAATAAGCAACTTGAATCTCAACTATGTAAGGCACTTTTCATATTTTTTATTTTATTTAATAAATACAATATACTGGTTACTTTGGAGTTACGTTATGCGTGGGGCTATTTGTGACTTTATATTAGAAAACAAAATAAATTATTGAATCCTCATGTATATATTTGTTTTAATTGTGTACTGACACCTTAAAGTTATGTTGGATGCTTAGAGGATTTTAAGATGTAAAATAGATTTAACAATTCTTTCCTGCTTTGTCTTAAAGTCAAATTGTGAAATTTTGTTCCGACTCCGATCAACTTATGATTCAGGTATTTTATGGCCGTGCCCAAATTAGGTTACTCACACTAAAATTACTAGAATGATGTCATACGGGTTAAGGCTAGGCGATATCATACCATGAGTACGAGTAACTTATCCGTCCTGTGGCCAATTGCTAACGCTCGGTGGCCAAAACGCAAGTCTTATATATACGGAAGAGCGAAAGATAATGATAACTATGGCACGCTAACAGATCATAATAATGCGTCAATCGACCATTTGCATGCTGTCTACGGGCCCGGATTCGCTTCACTGATAACACAAAGATTAAATATATCATAACGATATGATAAGATCTGTCATTGTCAAAAATGGCATTTCACCAATAGATCTCTCACCACGTGGTTTCTCTTTATTATACTGTGCCAATAGTTACCCAATAGAAAAAATATAAACCAAAGGTTTAAAGGAAAAATATCATTTTGTTATCCTGAACACTCTTATGAAGCATACCAAACTAAAAAGAGACAGATATAGCTATTATACTCGACCTTCAATCAGTACCGTGGTACCGGTTTCTCTTCCAATACCAATACTCAATATTTTTATGAAAATTATATGAATGTTATGGTTACCAGCTGGCTATCAGTCATACATTGTCATGAGGACGTCACATACCTATGCTTTCATCAGCTGAAAACGACAACTTTAACAGGTCAGTATTTAATCGGTGTAGAGCTGTGGATTAATCAATCAGTCTTAAAACAATTGTTTGAATCGAGCTGTTAATTTACAATTAATCACGTGTATATTGCATTCAGTGTAAGTGCGTTTCCACATTATCCGATCCGATATCGGATGTAGGACCCATACATTACAGGCGCCATCTTGGATTTTTGAATTTTTTCCATTGAAATCCTACCGACATCCGATATCGGATCGGATAATGTGAAAAACGGACTAAGGTCGAACGTCCTGCTGCAAGGCTTGGCCATAGTTACGCCGTGGCTTGCGTGGGCGACGGTCGCGCGATAGTCGCGCGACGGCGATGCGACGCATACGAAATCAAACCTTACGTCGTGGCTTGCGTGGGCGACGGTCGCGCGACGGCGATGCGACGCATACGAAATCAAAACTTATCGATATGGAAGTATGAGACGCGCGACCGTCGCCCACGCAAGACACGGCGTTAGCGCGACAGTATCTCGTCGCGACGTACATCACAGCTAGGTGTCTTTCTAAGCAAGGTTTCCTGCAAGAAAAAAGTATGTCGCAATTGCAAAGTACCTAATACCTATAACTACATAATAGGTACCGGACGGTTATCAATTCCGGTGCTATAAACATTATTGTATGTTTATCTTAATATCGTACAGTTATAAAAATCTGAATCATAATTCATAAATACGATTATTAAGGGAATTCCGGATTCATTAGCAGTATTTTACTGGCATGATGTAGTTAAAATACTTAATTATTTGGTTTAAAAGGGGGAACGATATTATTTAACCGCTCAGCATTTCAAAATATTCAAACATGCTAGATTCCAATATAGAACCGCGAGCCTAGCCACAAAATTTGCCACCGATTGAAACAAAATAATATGTTACACCACACGCACCAAACCCAAAATGAGGAAAATATTGTAAACAAAATACAATTTAGACATTATTTTACCAAGATCATCATTTAAAACATAATTTTACCTGACAGAATATATAGCAAATTAAGACGATACGGTTTAAAAAAAAAAAAAGACGATACGGTAGGGGTCAATTCTCCATACAAACGCTCTCGACTATTTCCTCCCTGGTTTTTGAAGATCGAGCAATGATTTTTTCAACACAGATTGTTATTATTTTTATCTGTGTCGGACCGTTTTGATTTTTTTTATATTCTGCTTTTTAAAGACTCTAGAGCCAATCAAAAATATCCAAAAAACGGCCTTTTTCATTGTGGCGCAAAAAAAGGTGTGATACTCAAGATTGGTAACAATTAACCAAAAAAGCTAAAACGGTCCGACATAGATTATTTCATTGTTATTCAGATTCTCAAATTTCGTTCCGATTGATTAAGTTTTGAAGGAGGAAAGAGTCGAGAGCGGAACCTCGATTTTAAAGACTTTTTTGAAATATCTTTTGACTAAGTTGTTCTTAATGGACAATTTTTTTCCATAAATCTAGTTAATAACACTTGTATATTTAACTAAAATTCCCAAGTTGAAAGGGGGGCTCCTTTCCATTTTAGCATTTTATTTTCGCTACCGTATCCTCTTAATAAACATAATTATGAATTAGACTTTGCACATAATATATACGTGTATAATTCGTTTCTTATTATTTCTTATTAATTCGTTTTTTATCAAGAGAGCCTTTCCCAACGTCTAAATATTTGCCGTAAGGTACAGCGGGGCAAATCTCGACTAGGGGGCAATTGTTACTGATCCATTTTTTCCATTATTACACTATGATGTTGAGTTATACATGTATCTACTGAACACGCCTACCATATATAACCGGTGGACACTCTATTTATTAATGTAAACATTGTAAAACATGGAAAAAATGGACTAGTTACATTTGCCCCCCAGTCCAGATTTGGCCCGCTGTACCTACCTTATTGATTTATCACGATTATCTAACACGCGTTTTCACTTATTCTTTCAAGGGTTCAAAACGAAAACAAACAAATTATCAAATAAAACTAAGTTACATCTGGATAAAATACAGAGACACATCGTTTACAAACTCGATTGGGGCACAGGTAACCGATCTCGGATAACGACCGTAGATGCTTCCACCTATCTTTATGGCATCTGTACGTATAAAGGAAACTCTTGGGAAGAGTAATGGGCCCCGATATACACATTCTGGAATAGAGTATTGTTGCCAATGCTAAATGTTAGAGATATACGGCCATATCTATTGATAAATGCGACAATGTTCGCAGTAGTAGACCTTTGACCGAGACTCCTGTGTGTAGACGAATGCACAAACGCTCACGAAACGCTCACGATAATATCTGTTTCGTAGCTATCTATCTCTATCGCTCTTGCGTATTGGCGCGACAGAGCCAGACTACATTTCTGCGGCGTGTCGGTGGCGTTTCGCTTCGCAGAAATGCCATTCGGCTACGGGGCCTGGACTCTATTTTGCGTACCACGGCGCGCCTGCCGTTTAATATTAATATGACAAATATATTGCGTGGATACAATTTACACATTTGAATGGGACAAAATTTAAAAGCATAGATGTCTCATACTAATATTATAAATGGGAAAGTGTGTGTCTCTGTTTGTTTGTCCGTCTTTCACGGCAAAACGGAGCGACGAATTGACGTGATTTTTTAAGTGGAGATAGTTGAAGGGATGGAGAGTGACATAGGATACTTTTTGTCTCTTTCTAACGCGAGCGAAGCCGCGGGCAAAAGCTAGTTTGTTTATATATGTATATACAAAAGTATACCTAAACCTAATGTTACAACATTGTAAAAATCTAACAAGCATAACTAACTGTAAAACAAATGTATTAATAATCTTATCTAATATTTCTGTATATTTATTACTTTCTACGCCCTTATCATAATCAATACGTATAATCTATATATATCATGTAATTTTGAGATCATTAATCTAGCAATATGCCATTATTATCACAATGACGTAAACAACTATTTTAGATAAAGAAAAACCCATAATGTCTACGGTCACGTACACATTGTGCATTGTAGACAAATTATACACTGATTAAAACATCTTATCCTTAACCACTTCAAAAAGTTTCCTACAAATCTTACATATCGGTGAGAAACATATTAAAAAAGTATAGCTACAAGTTATGATTATAAGGACGTAAGCAAACTCCCGCGATGCCCAATCCGTGAAGGAGTGTTTCAGATATCCGTAAACAAGACAAACTGAAGAGAGTAAGAAGGCCAAAGTGCCAATTAGTGTGTGCGAGAGTATGGCAAGTCTGGGAGGCATGTAGCGGCGCAGTTGGCTGGCGTAAAGTGAGAAGAGTCCGTTGGCTAGGCTCACGACGGTGAAGAGTAGGGCAGCCAAAGCTGGAATACAATTTAACTAGGTATTAATATTTGGGTGCGGATACGTGGTTGGTATCTTATAAGTTTTTAGGGTTCCGTAGTCAACTAGGAACCCTTATAGTTTCGCCATGTCTGTCTGTCCGTCCGTCCGTCCGTCCGTCCGCGGATAATCTCAGTAACCGTTAGCACTATAAAGCTGAAATTTGGTACCAATATGTATATCAATCACGCCAACAAAGTGCAAAAATAAAAAATGGAAAAAAATGTTTTATTAGGGTACCCCCTCTACATGTAAAGTGGGGGCTGATATATTTTTTCATTCCAACCCCAACGTGTGATATATTGTTGGATAGGTATTTAAAAAATAATAAGGGTTTACTAAGATCGTTTTTTGATAATATTAATATTTTCGGAAATAATCGCTCCTAAAGGAAAAAAAAGTGCGTCCCCCCCCCCCCCCCCCTCTAACTTTTGAACCATATGTTTAAAAAATATGAAAAAAATCACAAAAGTAGAACTTTATAAAGACTTTCTAGGAAAATTATTTTGAACTTGATAGGTTTAGTAGTTTTTGAGAAAAATACGGAAAACTACGGAACCCTACACTGAGCGTGGCCCGACACGCTCTTGGCCGGTTTTTTTTTACATTTTCAGTAGGTATCATTATATCATTTGTTTGTAATTTTTAACCCCCGACGCAAAAACGACGGGGTACTATAAGTTTGACGTGTCTGTCTGTCTGTCTGTGTGTGTGTCTGTCTGTGGCATCGTAGCTCCCGAACGGATGAACCTATTTAAATTTAGTTTTTTTTTGTTTGAAAGCTGAGTTAGTGCGTTTCAACACTATCCGATCCGATATCGGATGTAGGACCGATATCCCATAAATTTAAGCCGCCAAATATGCATGCAAATCGAGGTTCCGCTCTCGACTCTTTCCTCCTTCAAAACTTAATCAATCGGAACGAAATTTGAGAATCTGAATAACAATGAAATAATCTATGTCGGACCGTTTTAGCTTTTTTGGTTAATTGTTACCAATCTTGAGTATCACACCTTTTTTTGCGCCACAATGAAAAAGGCCGTTTTTTGGATATTTTTGATTGGCTCTAGAGTCTTTAAAAAGCAGAATATAAAAAAAATCAAAACGGTCCGACACAGATAAAAATAATAACAATCTGTGTTGAAAAAATCATTGCTCGATCTTCAAAAACCAGGGAGGAAATAGTCGAGAGCGTTTGTATGGAGAATTGACCCCTACCGTATCGTCTTTTTTTTTTTTTAAACCGTATCGTCTTAATTTGCTATATATTCTGTCAGGTAAAATTATGTTTTAAATGATGATCTTGGTAAAATAATGTCTAAATTGTATTTTGTTTACAATATTTTCCTCATTTTGGGTTTGGTGCGTGTGGTGTAACATATTATTTTGTTTCAATCGGTGGCAAATTTTGTGGCTAGGCTCGCGGTTCTATATTGGAATCTAGCATGTTTGAATATTTTGAAATGCTGAGCGGTTAAATAATATCGTTCCCCCTTTTAAACCAAATAATTAAGTATTTAACTACATCATGCCAGTAAAATACTGCTAATGAATCCGGAATTCCCTTAATAATCGTATTTATGAATTATACGACGTAAGGTTTGATTTCGTATGCGTCGCATCGCCGTCGCGCGACTATCGCGCGACCGTCGCCCACGCAAGCCACGGCGTAACTATGGCCAAGCCTTGCAGCAGGACGTTCGACCTTAGTCCGTTTTTCACATTATCCGATCCGATATCGGATGTCGGTAGGATTTCAATGGAAAAAATTCAAAAATCCAAGATGGCGCCTGTAATGTATGGGTCCTACATGACCACTTGTTCCTTCGAATGAACGGCTAGCGTGTAGGTGCTTAACGCACGACCGCGAGCGAGTGACGTAGGCCTGGGTGCGTAGCCGAATGACACAAACGCTCACGAAACGAAACGCTCGTATTGGCGCGACAGAGCCAGACTACCTTTCGCGGCGTTTCGTTTTCGTTTCGTGTCGTAGAAATGCCATTCGGCTACGGGGCCTGGTGTGGTGAAGTGTGAAAATGTAATAGGGATGTACGTTTCGTCTCTTTCTCGCAAATGTGGTAATTTGTGCAGCAAGATGCAAAAATTCCATTTTTGTGCAGCAAGATTTATTCAATTTTTTTCAAGCGGACGAAAACTAGGACAATTACCCTAGTGGGAACAATAATTGCATGTTATCACACAGATTGTAGAAGACAATTTGTAAAGATAATTGATAATTAATTAAAGTATCATCATTATGATGCGTGTATAATAAATTACATGTAGATTGCAACAAAAAGATTGCATTCTTTGATAAAGAAACAGGTGTTTTAAACTGTGTAATAAGTACATAAGTATATATAATAGTGTATGAAAGATGAATGTGACGATGTACAATTAATACAAATAAATATTCTATTCTATTCTATTAAATACCAGATTGAAGCGACGCCAAGGTGTTTCAGCGCCGATTTCCGCAAACTTCTCTTGTCAGTCCTGCGGTAGACTATGTCGGTCTCGCATCGGTCTAATACTAGTAATACTAAAAACGCTCTCTCGCATCGGTCACTAAAAAAGGTGCCTCTCGAATGTACACCATAAACCGTTTGCAATAGACTTTAAGGTCAATGATGATGATTATGATAATAAATACCAATAATATTTATAATGTATACGGCCAGTATCCCAGGAGCAATGCCTCGTATTACATCACTAGTTGCTAAGCTAAACTTTGGCTTTTACCAAACCAATGGGCGCGGCAGCAGTGTGTGCATGATAATGCTGACGCCCAATTGTCACTTTGTAGAGAGATCATCGCGTATGGCATGAGAATCTGGTACTGAAATCTATTGTAATTTTACACAAGACACAAGTTACAGAACCTTACCAAACTTTCCATGCAGAGTGTATATAAAGTTAACAGTCTTTCTAGACATCATGAGGACTGACCCGACGAAGGCCAGTATCGACCCCAGCAGCTGCATTATCCAATGCGTGCGGCGGCGATGTGTGAATGATAACACTGACGCCCAACTGTCACTTTGTAGAGAGATCATCGCGTATGGCATGAGAAGTTTGGTACTGAAATCTGTTAAGCCGCGTTCCAGCGCTACTATAACTTACCGAACCTTCCATGCAGCGTATTAAAGTTGACAGTCTTGCGAGACATCATGAGGACTGACCCTACGAAGGCCAGTATCGACCCCACCAGCTGCATTATCCAATGCGCGCGGCGGCGGTGTGTAAATGATAATGCTGACGCCCAACTATCACTTTGGAGACAGATCATCGCGTATGGCATGAGAAGTTGGTACTGAAATCAGACGAAATAGCGAGGTGTATACAGATAAATATTTGAGACTTATAATATTACAAGTACTAAGTAAATAGAAGAACCTATATTTTGTATTAAATTAACCATACGAGTAAGTACATTTATTATGTATGCAGCTATATTTGTAGGGGCCAGGCCAATTTGCATTAATATTTAACGGGTGCGTATCGATCGGTATAACTATTTTTGATATATTTTTAGTCGTTATAACGATTATTTGATATAATTATTGAATCGTATAACAACAAATAATATACTGACAAATTGTATAATTCTTATTTAATATAATGATCATTTTTTCGAATAACATTTATTATAACATACTTTGAATATAATGCTTATTTCCTATAATAAATAAATTGTATAACACAAATTATTTCTAAAGCCCAGTTAGAATTGCACAATAAATTAGATCCATCATTTACCAGAAAAGTAGATTAGGTTAGAACTGTGACCCTTACACACAACGCGCTGTTACCAGACAAACAGGTTAGGTTAGGTTAGAACTGTGACCCTTAAACATACGTACTTGCTATCAGAAAAGTAGGTTAGGTTAGAACTGTGATCCCTTCAAAAAATAATAAAATTAATTCATGAAATGTTTTATACTGTTTCCTAGTTATATTATACTAGTCGTATATCAATAGATAGTTATACCATACCACGGTTATTACAAATAAGTGTTATACGAAATAATGATTATACAAAAGTAGAAATAAAAGTAGATATTTTGTGGTTATACCAAATGTTAATTATGACAAATGAGTGATTATACCCTCTAGATATATACCAAATGTTGTTATATCAAATGTTACTATACCAAAAAAAGTTATACCAATCATTACACACCCATATTTAACACGTTTAATAACATGTTAAATATTAATCATTAATTAGATATGACTTCGTTGTAGATCGGATAGTCTAGTCTAGTCTCGGCGACATAATCTCGCGCCTATTCCAGTTTACGTTCAAATCGACCTACTGACGTGAAAGAAAAGTTATCAATTAATATTATAATCGAGATCATAGAGAGATAGGCTATGCTTTTTAGGCGGTCCAATAAAGACTCCTAAAACGGCATAAAAATACTGCTCAAAGCTATCTGTCTACATAGAAACTAATCTGCTGTACGACTTCACGTGTCTCCGTTATGTACAGTTATGTGGTTGCGGGTAGAAACTAATCAACGCATAGTCAAACACATTCCGCGAACTCGCTGCGGTGGCGAGCACGACAATGATTACGAGACTCGGGTCGAATGGGCTCACTTGGTCAATGACCTAGGTATTGGAAAATGTGACAGATCGAGATTTTCACTCAATGTGATTAGGACATCTAAAGGATCATCATTCAAATGCCTATTGTGCATTCGCTCGTTTATGCTTGTCTGCCCGGCCCGGAGTGACAATCGTTGGCGCTACGTGACGATCCAAAGGTAATCTGGCTCTTTAGCGCCACTACAGGAGAGCGATAGGGAGAGTACGCTTACGAAGCGTAAGCGATTGTGACGTTGGCTGGCATCCAGGATTCAAACTTACTCTATGTCGTTAGGACATCTAAAAGATGTCATTAAAATGTTTAGCGTCTTCATGGATTATTACAAAACCGATTGTTTCAAATCGATCATGTTTCTATTGGCATCCTACACAAGAGATAACTTGAAAGTCTCTTTAGCACCTAGTAAAATAATTTATTGTATGGCGCTTCGATTATCCAACAACACCATGTACTTAAACTAGTAACGGTAAAGTAATACAAATATGTATTCGTATATACTGAACTTAGGTTATGAACTCACCCCAGTCACACAAAGCACAATATGCCACTGAAAAATTGTCATTTCGCTCGGAGATTTCATCCCAAACCACAAAGTCACAAAGGAACTGCCGCCGATCAGAGTATACACCATTGTGTTCGCACACGACCGCACAAATTTCCATGGCATGTGAAAAGATGCGGAGATAGATGAAGTTCCTAATTCTTCGTGATTGTTTGAAACTGGAACTGAATCTCTATGGACTGTGCTATCCGTATCTCCATGTTCAGTTTCCATTTCGTCCACTATAGGCGTTCTGTCACTTTTGGTCACCATTTGAAACATCAGTCACTTATTATCGACACAAAAATCTACGTTACAAACATACTTATACTAAAATTGAACCTGTTTTGACAATAACTAAGTAAATATCGTTGCAAAACAGTTAAATCATGCACGCATCTTTTATCACCAGATATATTTCTCACGTCTCTTCGATAACAGATAAAACGATGATTAATATGATAATGTTAACAATAGGTAAACCTAAGCGAAAATAACATAAGCTTTTATGCAAGGACTAAGAGTTTAGTTTTGTTAAACTTTTTGGGGTGATCAAAGTAAAAAATCGATAGCGATATTTAGGCTTTCTTTTAATTCCATGTTAACGCCAGATTGATAACAGCCCAACAATGGTTTTCAAAAACTGTCCTCTTCTTGACACGTCCCGTAACTACATAGTAGCTACCCTAATTTAGACGATAACTTCAATAATGAAACCGATTAACAGTGTACTATAAACATACATTTATTAGTCTGGCGAAATGTAGGTACCTAAATTAAAAAAAAAACTGTACTTAATTTATACATGTCACAATAGGGAACTTGACTATACTTAAAATAGAATGTTTTATACCATGCACGAAATAACGCATCAGATAAATAAGAAAAACGTAGATGGAAGTTATTTTTAAATTGAATTTCTATTTAATAAGTCAGGTAGAAATATATAAAGTAACTGAGTTGACCGTGACGTCACTCAATTCGATGTCATATTAATTCCATATTAGCAACACGTTGGTATTCGTTTTGACAGTTCTTAAAAAGAAGCTGATTTGACTAGGAGGCAAGTAACCTATTGAACATACCTATAACCACGGCTCCCCACTTCACCCATGTAGGTGTATTACGACACTGCTAATTAAGATAGCAATAAACATTTAATAGCCCGCCAAATATCAAAGTCCGAGCAAAACGACCGCTGGAACCTTATTTTTAATGGTTCATTTCGGGATAAAGTCATAATCCAGGATAGAATTACTTTTCCTCTGGGTTTAGTATCCTCTGTCAAAGTAACCTTTCCTCACCTACCTATTACATTTTATTATAATGGAACACGGCTTTGCTTTTTTGGTGCGACTGGAAGCGACGAACTGCCGTATTCGCACAATGCTTATAAGATGACACTGGAATATTATGCCGATCTGTTAGTGTCAAGAGTGACGTTTCTTCAAATAAAAAGCCGTTTTTAACATTGACTTATCTATTAAGATCGTATATAGTATCCGATATTTGACATATAATAAAGCTCGAATCGGGCCGAATGCCGAGTTGCGTTTGTGTTACTTACGTTGCGTTGTGAATTTTGAAGGATAGGTATACTTCATCAAAAGAAAACCGTACGTAAAATAATTACATTTAAATTATATTTACTTCAAAACTTTAAAATTATGTTAAAGTCTGCTCAACTATAATTTCATTGTTTATAGACCTGTACCTATTTTATTGGGCATGTAATTGCTTTTGGCGAGAAGTGACGTGAGCAGTCAAGTTTTACAACTAGAAGGCCTTTTGTACTGTAATTAAATCATAATTAATTAACTGATAATTTTAGCATTTTGACGCATGCTTTAAAGTTATACCGGCACAAAATTTATTTTTCTTTTCCATCACAGAATAATGATATTCCAGACCTTTGGGAGTCGTACACGGAGCTAAAGACAACACGCAGTCTCTTTTTATTACACTTTAATTAAATGTCACGGGTACACCGAGCGGATGTTTACCTTTCCCGTGTTATGGGACGCATACAGAGAAATTTGGATATCGGATGAAAGCTATGGACTAACTAAAATACTGGGCTATGGAATAAAAACGCCCGCCGAATGAAACAACTACCAATACCAAGAATTTTAATTATTAAAATAAAGTGTACGTAAAATACGTGTCATTATTGAATATAGCAAATAAATGGCACCCGTAAATGCTCAAACTTATTGATATCGCCACGGAATCAATTACAAAAACTGTATCATAAAATACTAACTGAAGAAATTAATTCAACTGGCAATGCAATTACGTGCAGTCACGATATCTAGTGATTCATGTGGTTCGTTACAGTATAAATCATGAGGGCAGACGCGCGAATTTACATAGCGCCTACAAGAATGTCCATAAACATGCAAATTATCAATAAAATTGAGAAGTTCCCTTGATTGCGTAGTAATCAATGTTCGACGGGATACTACCACGCTGGATACTTAAATGCATCTTGTTCATGAAATAAATACATCCCGACGTTTCGAACCCTAACGAAATGATTATCGCTATCCGAAGAAAATACACTATATATTATCTCGTTATTTCATAATCTAGTTTTATGTATGGTCGCCAATCAATGAAAAAGGTCACCACATTGTCGTTTACGATAAGGACGAAATTTCCTCGTATCTTTGACTAAACCTGTCAGTGTCCTTACGCTTAAAACAGCAATATTTGGTTGAGTGAAAAATTTTTCAAAGGTCCTACATATTTTGTCCGAATGAAAAAGATATCATTAATATTATAATTTAACTGTAATTCCCAGTAGTCGACACTGGCTATTAATAACCCCTTTAATCTCAATTTATCACAGGTGATGATGGTGGCAAGTAGAACATTATTTATTGGAACGAGAATGTCATATATAACACCCTACAGACGTAGTTTAACAAATGTAATTATCAATAGCAAAATCTATTCACAAAGTGTAAGTAACTAACTAGAGTAAAAATACACGATCACATTGCGAAAAACTCGAACAAATACTCCTCAATTACTGAAAAGTGTAATTGCGTATTAAAACTTTTATTCGAAATTGAATGTCACAACATTTTACTTATTTCATAAATTAAATTACTCTTACTTAGCGTTGGTTCATGTTTATGAAAATATCTTAAAAGTTTCGTAAGGAAAACGTCTTTTAGTATACGAAATGTTAATATACGGGCGGTGGACCCTCTAGCATTAGGCGAATCGCTTAAAAGCATTGTCTTGTTTTTCTCGGGAAATGAGATGGTGCGAGCGCCTCGTCTTGGGTATTTCTTGTTTTGGACGTAGATAACTCTTCTTCATGTGGCGTTTTGCTTAGCAACATGACGAATATTAGGAGGTAGGTATAAGTAGGTATACGATGGAAGGCGTGCTTATTAGTTGTCGTGTAAGTTATTAACAACAAACAAAATAATAATATCAATTCTCCGTGGAATCGTGGAGATTCTACTGATTCTGGATTGGTTTTCTTGTTAGCATTACCGAAACAATCAGTGGCTGGTAATGTTTATAATACTTATAGTGACTCTTCTTTAAAAACATTGTTCCTAAACATAGCTTTCCCCAGAATACCTCATGTAACTTATTGGACTTCATTCTTGAAAAGCTACTAAAAAATAAGCAATAATATAGAATTAGATTGTCTAAGTTGTAAGATAGAATAAAAACATTTTCGACCTAGACACACTAGCCTGCGGTACAAACCGCAAAAACGACGGGGAGTTATAAGTTTGACGTGTCTGTCTGTCTGTCTGTGTGTGTCATCGTAGCTCCCGAACGGATGAACCGATTTGAATTTAGTTTTTAGGGTTCCGTACCTCAAAAGGAAAAAACGGAACTCTTATAGGATCACTTTGTTGTCCGTCTGTCCGTCCGTCCGTCCGTCTGTCAAGACCCTTTTTCTCAGGAACGCGTGGAGGTATGAAGCTGAAATTTATATCAATTACTCAGGTCTACTGTCCCTTGAAGCAGTGAAAAAATCAAACTTCTAAGCCAACGCAATCAAAAGATACAGCCGTTTATGCCGCAAATTTTCGACACTTGCAAGGGAATCAAAACCTACAGGGTGCTTCCCGTGAACTCAGAATCTTGAAATTTGGTACGAAGCAACGTCTTATAGCATAGATAAAGGAAAAATTACGAAAACCATAAATTTTTAGTTACATCACATAATATATTTTTTTTAAATAATTTTAACCTTACTACCCATTTCCTCATAAGATTTGGAAAGCTGAGTTTAGCTTTTTATCTACTATGTGGCGGTCGGGGGTTTTTTCAAAATTTTAATTTTGTGATTATATTCAAACGAAGTACTTGAATGTAGATTCATTCTCAATGCCCTTATCGCTCACCTATCGGCATTATCGGCCTACCTAAAACATTCTAGCTAAAATTCGAATTTAAAAATATGGCATCGAGTCGGTGTTTGTAAATATACGGCCCATTTATCCAGCTCCACCAATGGACCGCAGCCGTGTAACACTACCCCACAAAACGCCATCGAGGTGATCGCATAAATCGCCGCTGTACCAACAATAATTGCGACCATAAAGTTCACGGTTGACAAGCACAATGTAATAAAAATTCGTCGCAGCCCAGTTTTAGTGCAGCATCGGGCTGCATATAAACTACGTGACTCTGCACTCCTATCTTTACTTTGTCCACCACTCTTGTTGACTTTTAGTGGCTAAGTGTATGAAAAAGGCTTGGCTTGAGTTAAGACACTTGGAACATAAATCTTTTAGATACTTTAGTGCCAGGTTTATTATTTCAACCTACTCACAGTACTCGCTAGTCGAGTAAGTATTTAATATATCAAGTCATTTCAATTTTCTAAAGCATGTTATCCTTAGACTGACAATGAATGTACTGTCCTTAATTTCTACAGCTCGCCGAATATTTGCAATACGAAAGAGGATCGAGTATTATAGAGAGTTACTGTCAAAGTAAAACGTGTAATCACAGTGCATAGATTGCCATCTCTAGCTTAAAACTTTTGAACCTCAGTTTTCACAATTTGGCCCATTTGATAGCTTGATATGTGTTAAAATGTCAAATATTAATATTAGCGCCATCTAGCCGAGCGTTCCCCAAAGGTGTAACG